>NC_060269.1:108716717-109072889 GCF_021613505.1 Equus quagga | reverse complement strand
TTACCAATGAGATTTATACTTTCATTTTTTTCTGTTACTAATTCCTGGATCTGGATATCTGTTTGCTTCCTCCGGTATGGAAATTTTCAGCCATTATTTCTTCAAATAAGTTTTCTGTCCCTTCCTCTCTCTCTTCTCATTCTGGGACCCCTATAGTGCAAATGTTGGTCCACTTTGTGTTGTCCCATAAGTTCCTTGAGCTATATTTACTTTTTTATTCCTTTTTCTTTCTGCTGCTTTGATTGTTTGAGTTCCACTGCCCTGTCTGAGTTCATTTATCCTTTCTTCTGCTTCCTCTAGTCTGCTTTGAATCCCTCAAGTGTATTTTTCATTTCAGTTATTTTGTTCTTCAGCTCTGTGGCTTCTATTTGGTATTTTCTTATATTTTCTGTTTGTTGAAATTTTTACTTTGTTTATCCATGTTCTGCAGTTCAATGAGCATCTTTATTACTTTTGGACTCTTTTTCAGGTAAATCACTTATGTCCATTTCATTAATGTCTTTTTCAGAGATTTTCTCTTATTTTTTCATTTGGAACATATGCCAGTATTTCTTCCTTTTCCTTGACCCTCTGTATCAGTTTCTGTGTATTAGATAAAACAGCCACCTCTCTCAGTCTTGAAGGAGTAGCCTCATGTAGATAATGAACCTTATCATTCACCCCTGCCCTAGCTCTCAGTTCTCTCTCAAACCTTTGTGATTGTCCAAGTAGCATACTTTACTTCTAGTGGCTCCTAGTAGTTGAGTGTATGTGAAGACCTGTCAGTGTCCCAAAGGGAAGGATCTCTGTCATCACCTAGATTCAGGAGATTGGAAGCCAAACCCTTAGGCAGCAGCTTTTAAAGTATGCAAATATACCTCTTTCACAGAAAGACAAGGATCCTAATTGTATTGCCTCCCTGCTGTGCCCTGGGCGTAATAGCCATTTAATAACTCTTTTTCATTTTTGTTACAGTCCTACAGGACACATGAGCATAAGCCCTCCTGGCCACCATGGCCAGATGATCTAGAGGTGTCCCGTGGGCAGCAGCTGCAAAAATCAGGGTGCTAGATATGAGTACAAGCTCCTTTCTGGGAGATACCAGAAAGCTAGAGCAAGACAGTGTGAGAATGCAAAGATGGCCCCTCTAGCATCTGTCTTCCAAGAGCATTTCAATAGACCCCTAGATGTGTGTTAAACTAGATGCCTGCCCCTCAGGCTGATGCTTTAAGACAAGCTAATAAGCCTCTTTCACATAAAGTCTGAGTGCCTCTCAATTGGCTGCCTCTGTACTGGTGCCTGGAGTGAGTGCATCCCATGCATAAACCCTTTAAGATCCATTTCTCAGTTTGCTGTAGCCTTGTAAGTCTCATGGACTCAAACCCCATTGGCTTTCAAGGCTAGATGTTTTGAGGGCTCATATCTTGGGTGCAGGTCTTAATAGAGTGGGTGCCAGATGTGGGGTTTAAACCCTTTGCTTTTCAGAAAGAAGCTTGGATTTGTGAGTTTCTTCCAGATTTGGGTCACCTCAATACTGGGGTTTTTTAGCAAGACTGTCTCAGCCTCTCCTACATGCTTCATTGTGTGCTTTTTCTCATTTGCCTGATGTGTAGGAGTCACTTAGCTAGCTTTCAGGTTTTTTCAGAGAAAATTGGCCCATAAGTAACTGTCAAGTATAACGTTTATTAAACCATATCTTTTTGCCTAACTAAAAGCATTTTAAAAAATCGTATGGATGCCCAAATATCTGTCTTCTTTATCTAAATATATGTAAATATAAGAAGAAGAGAGTACTGTATAACTCTTATCTGCACCCTCAAGTTTCTACCATACTATTTCCAATAAATAATTTGCAAAGGTATTTTTCTATACCAGCCGTATTAACTAGTTAGACGGATGATATTATTTCAACATGCTAATAATACAACCTTATTATGTTCTCTAGAAAAATGATTCTTAACTGGTGGTAGTGAGGGAGTAGGGATATCATACATCCCCCTTAAAATCTAATGCAGCTCTCCAGGAAAATGCAACTATGCACATACAAACAAAATTTGCACATATTTTCTGTGATTCATATATACTGATCCCCAAGGATGTATGTAAAAAATGTTATCAGGAATTGCACTGTGGTAGACCTGAGAGTGAGGAAGGAGAAGAAGAAGGCCATATTAGCTGTAGGAATTTCCCTCATGCTGTAAATAATAAATGTTTTGGAGGTGAGTAACAGATGACAATAGGCCTTGCCATCCTCGGGTGATTTAATGACATACTGCAGGTCTTCTATGGGTACAAAATAGGAGTGACCCTCCCTGAATTACCTAGAACATATAGCTTTCTTGGTCAAAGATAGAAATTTACCTTTTTCTCTTTAATAGTTTATTAAGTGATCTCGATTTGAAAAGATTTGATGCAAGTTCATATAAAAAAGCTTTAGTGTACTTCCATTCATCAAAGCTGAATAAATAGTCTCACTGTAACCTGACTTTGACAAGTGAAAAGACTTGTGAAAATTGACTACAGAGAAAACCAGAATGTGAACTGTGGACAGGAACACAAAGAAAGCATGAAGACAGTTACTGAAGGAACAAAATGTTTATCAGACAATGTTGACATTACAAAGCTCTGTCCTTGTAGCTAACATTTCAACCTTGGGAAAATAAGTGATAGTCGATTAAAATTTTATGAATAGGTAGATAGTACTTATGATATCTAATCTGATGAAAGCCTCGTTTGACAAAACAGTTACTATTCAAGATAGTAAAGGTTAAAAACAATAGCTTCTGCTAGAGGAAATAGCTCAAAATTCACGAGAAATGTTCTATGAGACTGCTAAGTTAAGACCCATTTCCAAGAAATAAAGGACTGATTAAGTGTGTGTACCATGTGACCCTAACATTTTTTCCTATTGCTATCAAATGTAATAATCTTTACAGCTTTCTGCTGAAATGAATAAAGAAGATCATTTTCCACAGCGAGAAATTCACATAAGGAGAGGAGTGAAGACAATATACAACCTTCTTAGCTCTTTTTCTGTGCTTCATGTTTTTATGTAATTTTATTGTGTGTTATGTTTTTAAGAAATGACAATACATTTACTCATATGCAACACTATAATGTTTTCTTTTGAGAGTTAAGTGTGGACACATGTCTTGTTGGGTAGAACTTTCTAGGTAATACCTACTTCTACTCATCAATTATTGTCTATACTGGGGCAATTGTCATGAAAAAAACTCCTGTTTAGCTGTGCTTATTGTATATCATAGGTACATATGAGAACAAGAAACAATGTGTGTGAAAGCGTTTTGTAAACTTTAAAGTTCTATAAAAATGTATTTATTAGAAACAGTAACTGGGAGTGACTTCTCTCGCCATCCCACATATTACCATCTATTTCTTAAAATATTTTCATGCCTTGAATTGAGAAACCTAAATTTTGGCATTTTTTATAATGTTTCCAGTGAGGATTTTTATAGGTAGTTTTTAAAGTGTTCAATAATATATAACATTAGTATAGCATATTGTCCCATTACTGATAGACAAAATTATGACATGAATCATTTGATTCTTCTTAATCACTGCTCAGAATATCCTGAAAGTCTTCCTTGTATTACAGTTTAAGTAAGTATGGCAAAGTTGAGGATAGTAGTATATTCTAAGAATTCTATTAATTCACTAAGAATGTTAATTAGAAAGGATAACCCAAAATGCCAATATTTCATAAGTTTCTAATGATTTCATAGGTATGAATGATATAATAACTAAAGATGATTACTAAGGAGAACAAATCTATGATGAGATCCTGAGATTTCATTCTCAGATGCTTCATTATTAGCATTATTAAAAACAGTCTTGTATTTATATAGTCGTAGCATTCCCTTCACGTTCATTTAGAAGACTTTATGTTTAAAAATACAAATAAACTTGAAGTCCACCGCTGTATTTTCTGTCTCTGGGCCTCAGGCTTTGGCAGCACTGTGATGTAAAAATAATCACTCCAGTAGATAGTAAGGAGGAAATTCCTCTAGATATTAGTATATCCCAGAGTTCCTAGGAAACCATTGAGTCCTGTATCAGTCATTGTTCTCTAAAGAACCAGCAGCAACAGGTTATGGTTATACAGAGAGAGAGAGATGTGTACGTATGTGTATCTATGCATATATAGACAGGGAGATAAAGACAGAGAGATGGATATGGCTTACCTGATTGTGGGGACTAGTAAATTCAAAATCTGTAGGTCAGGTTGGCAGCCTAGAAATTCTGGTAAGAGTTGGTGTTGAAGTATTGAGTACAAAATCACAGAGCAGACCAGCAGACTAGAAAACCAGGCAAGCTTTCTGTGTTACAGTCTTGAGGAAGAATTCCTTCTTCCCCAGGAAGCCTCAATTTTTGCTCTCAAGGTCTTTAACTAATCGAATGAGGCCCAATCACGTTATCAAGGGTAAGTTGCTGTGCTCAAAGTCAACTGATTATAGATGTTAATCACATTTACAAAATACCTTCTCAGAAACATCTAGAGTAGTGTTTGACGAAACAACTGGGCATGATAGCCTAGCCAAATTGACACATAAAATTAACCATCACTGGCCCTAAAACTACCCAATAAATATTTGAATTTTACTTTGTAATATTAATTAAGAGGTAGTTGAAAGATATTACTTAGGGACCACAAGGTAGGAAAATAATATAGAAAATTTCTTATTTAAAAATGTAAATGATGTTGATTAGAACCTAACTGAACTAGTTGTGATAGTTATTAACATATCATTGATAATAAGTTTCAAAATGGTTTGAAGTCAGTGAATTTGGGTAAGATATGGACAGGTACCCATGGCTAAAAGGAATTCTTCTCTTCCTTCTTATTCAGCTTTCCATGACAGCATAAGTAAAGACTTATGTGCAATCCATCACATTATGCAAAGAAAAACAATTATATATACCAGTAACGATGTGTTACCATTTTATATACAGGCTGTCTTAGTTACCTTGGGCTATAAAAAATTACCATCTACTGGATGGCTTCAACAAGAAACATTAATTTCTCACTGTTCTAGAGCCTGAGGAATCCAAGATCAAGGTTCTAGAAGATTCAGTGTCTGGTAAAAGCCCTCTTCCTGTTTTGTAGGCAGATGCCTTCTTGCCTGTATCCTCATATGACTGAGAGAGAAAGAGAGAAAGAGAGAGAGAGAGAGAGAGAAAGTTCTCTGATCTCTTCTTATAAGGGCACTGATCCTGTCATGGGGGTTCCACCCATGAAGTTTAGACTTCATCTAAACCTAATTACCTCCCAAAGGCCCCACGTCAAATACCACCACATGTGGGATTAAGTGCATCCCAATCTTTCCTGGAAGGTGGTGTCTTAGAGATTTTTACTCTTCTCCTTTAGATTCATACAAAATATCTTTCTCTTTAAGAAAGATAAAACTGGTGAAAATCCAACCAGAAAACTGAGCAATAAAAAGCAGGAACTGCTTCTCCTGTTGTATGTCATATCCTCTCACCCTCTTTGCTCAAATTTCATTTATATTATCTTTTTATTCAGCTCTCCTTTTTCAGCTCTCTTTCACCTTCCTGTGGGGATAATGGAAGTGAGACTTAAAATGTAAGAATACATTCAATCTTCAGATCAGTTAAAGTCAAAGGAAAGATCTAGAAATGTTTGTGAGATTTAGATTTGTTGCGATTTACAGTAAGCCAAAATTTGAGATATTGAACTGATAGCTTAAGACTTTTTATAGTATTTTGAATTCCACAATTTTTTGTAGTACCTGCTAATTATTATTTGCTTTTTCAAAACTGTTAAAGGTTTTAAGCATTACAAAGTATCCCATTAGACTCCTCCTTCTAATTTGATTCACAGCAGTTGTTTATGGACTTTTAGCTGCTTTGCGATACAGGATGACTTTTCATATACAGGCCAATACAGCCTAATTTCTTGAGGACTTTTCAAAAATTTGTAAGTGCCTAAAACAATCCTTTGGAAATCAGAGAAAATAAGGTCAATAGATCCTACTGATTTGCATATGGTAAAATTTTCTAATTATTGTTCTTTTATCTGCTTTTTGTCAAGAGACAATTTATCAATGTCCTTATTTCTCACTTGTCTACAATTTAATGAGAAAACTGACAAATAACATGACAGTACTGTTCCATTTTAACATCATCATTAATGTTCCTATTTCCTGGAGTATTTCTCTGTTATAATATTTCCCCTGAGTGTAATATCTTTGTAAATGCTTTTTATTATAATCTTAAAACCCATTTACGAACAATAAACTCATTCTATATTTGGCCTGCTACTTCAATGTGCCTTCTTAAACACTAAGTAACTTTATATTCTGTTTCTTTTCATCTCTTTGCTCCATTTTCAGAATATCTATTCCCCTTTTGTAGCAGCTTTTTGATAAGTCATTTCTTTGAAAAGTAGAATTATAATTTAATCTACTCTTATTACAGTATCTTTTTATAATATATCTTCCTAATTTTCTAGATTTCAATACCTTTCTTTGTTACACATTATAAATGCCTTAATTTCCTTAACTTTCTCTAATTGAAGTCAAATATCATTTCCTCTGCTACTTAAAAGTAATGTTCTACTGTGTTAAAACAAAGTAATTTCTGGTACAAAGCTTACTTTAAAATTTGCAATCAGGCTTCCATAATCATAAATTTAATAACCTGTTTGTTATAGCAGATTTACCTGCATTTGTTATCTAAAATATCAGATAATATAAAGTTGAAGAGCAGTCAGTAAAAAGTATCTTCAGAAGTTTCTTTTGTTTCTGATGCCATTATCACAATTAAATAAAGGATAAGAACCACATGTGTTTATTCCTTATGTCATTCATTCATTACACAACCATTTATCCATTATGTGCCAGGACTTGGTCTATATTAAGGAGGGAAAGGAGACATGAGACAAAGCTCCTAATCTCACAATGAAGAGGAGAAAGACAAAATAATCAATAAAAAATCAGATTTGTGCTTTAATGAAGGAAAGCAGGGTGAAGTGACAGGATGTGACTAGGAAACTTCTGAGAGGAGGTGTTTATGGAAGGCTTTTTGGAAGAAGTGACATTTGAGCTGAGATTTGAAGGATAAATAGGAGATAGTCTTACAGGAGAGCTTCCCAGGGTGAGGAATAGCTAGAATTAAGGCCCAACATAGCAAAGAAACTTGTCATGCTTGACTATTGGAAACAAAGCTGTGCACTTGAAGCTCACAGAATGAAGGCAGATAAGGTACCACACACTTCGCCTAGTTCTACTATCTGAAATAATACATTCACTCTTCTAACTAGTATTTCCTCAAATATTTGGATATAAGGGCTAGACCCCCAGTTAAATCTTCTCTTTAGGTACCAGAATAATAGATTAGTAATGGTTGAAATACATTAGTTTAGCTGAATGATCTTCAGAGCAGTTTAGAGAATCTTGCCCTCTCTTGCTGAGAGTTCCTGTGCTCTGCCCCTCAAGAGGGGTGTGGGAGTGGCTGAAAAGGACACTAGAATGAAAAAACTCTCTGCTTTGGGGAAAAAAGACATTTTAATGGAATGTCCCTTAGGTCAAGTGAGCCTAAGATCATGCAGAATTTTGTACAACAGCAGCAGAGGCTGCAGGGGAAAGACCAGTGCCCAAGATCAAATAAAAGACAGTCTGTACCCAAGAAGTGTTCGGCAGAATGGACTGAGAAAAATCACCTCCAATATTACTAATAGCTGCTTTAATAAGTGAACTTACATTCTACAACTGAGATTCAATCGGGAGAACAAAGAGGGAAGAAAAAACTCCCTGAACTGAAAAATGACTAAGAGGGAACTGACTTTTTTTTTTTTAAAGATTTTATTTTTTCCTTTTTCTCCCCAAAGCCCCCCGGTACATAGTTGTATATTCTTCGTTGTGGGTCCTTCTAGTTGTGGCATTTGGGACGCTGCCTCAGTGTGGTCTGATGAGCAGTGCCATGTCCGCGCCCAGGATTCGAACTAACGAAACACTGGGCCGCCTGCAGCGGAGCACACGAACTTAACCACTTGGCCATGGGGCCAGCCCTGAGGGAACTGACTTTTAAAAGTTTTAGCAAATTTAAGAAGACTGAAATTATACCAAGTATCTTTTTTTATCCACAATGATATAAAACTAAAAATGAGCAAAAGTAGAATGCTGAAATTGACAAACATGTGGAAACTAAACAACTCACCTTTGAACAACCAGTGGGTCAAAGAAGAAATCAACAGAGAAATTAAAAAATATATAAACAAACGAAAATGGAAACACAACACACCAAAACCTATGGGATTCTGCAAAAGCAGTTCTGAGAAGAAAGTCTATAGTGATAAATGCATATATGAAGAAAATATTTTTCAAATAAACAACCTAATTTTATACCTTAGGGAACTAGAAAAAGAACAAACTAAGCCCAAAGTTAGCAGAAAGAAAGAAATAAAGTTCAGAGTGGAAATCAATGAAATAGAGACCAGAAAAACAATAGAAAAAAACAATGAAACCAAGAGCTGGTTAAATTGACAAACCTTTCATAAGACTTAGAAAAAAAGAAAGAAGACTCAAATAAACAAGAATTAAAAGAGGAGACATAGTAACTGATACCACAGAAATATGTAGAATCATAATATATCACCATGAACAATTATATGACAACAAATTGGATAACCTAGAAGAAATGGATGAATTCCTAGAAATATACAACCTACCAAGATGGAATCATGAAGTAATGGAAAATCTGAACAGACCAGTAACCAGTAAGGAGATCAAATCAGTAATAAAAAAGCTCTCAACACAGAAAACCCTAGGACCAAATGTCTTTACTGGTGAATTCTACCAAACATTTTAAAAAAAATTGAGCACCAATCCTTCTCAAAGTCTTCCAAACAATTTAAGAGGAGGGAACACTTCCAAACTCATTATATGAGGCCAGCATGATGCAGATTCCAAAACCAAATAAAGATACTACAAGAAAAGAAAACTACAGACAAATATCCCTGATTAATATAGATATAAAAATTCTTGACAAAATATTAGCACAACTAAACAACCCATTAAAAGGATCATATAACATGATAAAGTGGGAATTCTACCTGGGATGCAAGAAGGTTCGACACACACAAATCAATAAATGTGATACACCATGTTAATAGAATGAAAGTTATAAATCACATCGTTATCTCATAGGTGCAGAAAAAGCATTTGACAAAATATAACATCTTTTCATAATAAAAACCCTCCACAAATTGGGTATAGAAAGAACATACTTCAACATAATGAAGATCATATACGACAAACCCACAGCTAACATCATACTCAAGGGTGAAAGCTTTTTCTCTAAGACCAGGAACAACAGTGCCCACTCTCATCACTCTTACTCAGCATAGTGTTGGAAGTCCTAGGAAGACTGATCAGGCAAGATAAAGAAATAAAAGCCATAAAAAATGGAAAGGAAGATACAGATATTGCCTTTATTTGCAGGTAATATGATCTTATATATAGAAAATCCTAAACAACCAAAAAACTGTTGAATCGAATCAATGGTTTCAGTAAAGTTGCAGGATATAAAATCAACATACGTAAATCACTTGTGTTTCTAGACACAAACAACAAAATATCTAAAAAAGAAATGAAAGGGGCTGGCCCTGTGGCCGAGTGGTTAAGTTTGTGCACTCCGCTGAAGGCGGCCCAGTGTTTCATTGGTCTGAATCCTGGGCGCGGACATGGCACTGCTCATCAAACCACACTGAGGCAGCGTCCCACATGCCACAACTAGAAGGACCCACAATGAAGAATATACAACTATGTACCGGGGGGCTTTGGGGAGAAAAAGGAAAAAAAAAATTTTTTAAATCTTTTTAAAAAAAAAAGAAATGAAGAAAATTATCCCATTTACCATAGCATCAAAAACAATAAAATACTTAAGAATAAATTTAGGAAGTGAATTTCATAAGTAAGTGAAAAATCTTTACAATGAAAGCTACAAGACGTTGATGAAGGAAATTAATGAAGACACAAACAAATGGAAAGATATCCTATATTCATAGATTGGGGATTTAATATTGTTAAAATGTTCATACTACCCAAAGCCATCTATGTATTCAATGCAATCCCTATAAAAATTCCCATGACATTTTTCACAGAAATTTTTTAAAAATCCTAAAATTCATATGACACCAAAAAACTCCAGAATAGCAAGAGCAGTCCTGAGAAAGAAAAGCAAAGCTAGAGGCATCACACCTCCTGATTTCAAACTATACTACAAAGCTATAGTAATCAAAATAGTATGGTACTAGCATAAAAATAGGGTTCTAGGTAGTTTTGCTGTAAGCATTTTGCCATAGATATCTTTATCACAAGAATTTTTGCCATATAACTAATTGGCCTTAAGGCAATCTCACCATATAAGATAAAATAATAAAAAATAAAAGATGGACACTAAAAAGGACGTAATGAAACATAAAAACAGTAGAAAATACAGTGGTAAAACTTAGTAGAAGTGTGAAATAGAGTTTAAAGCCAAATTGCATATTATACTAGAAAATGAAAACATATCTATTTGCAAATTCTTCAGCAAGCATAGTCACAACCCTCCCTCCCATCAATCCAAAAGTTTACTGATCTATGGCAAATAGAAAAGAAGCAGCTAGTCATTCACAGCAGTCTTTGAGAGCACTTGTTATTGATTTTTTAGCTAATTGAGATACAGCAGTTTTTTCTCTAATGCCATCTTTACAAATGTATTACACAATACTAGAAATTGGAGGAAAAGAAGAGTCGAGCTCCTCCTCCTATCCCTCCCCTCAAAAGAAATGGTTACATGATTCCTGATGAGTATGTTTCTTGAAAAATGGAGAAAATCATTTGCTGCTTGATAGTGGAGTACATGATATGGAGAGAATTTGAGTATTTGGCACAGAGTTGAGTTTAGACGATTTGGTGAAACATAAGGACTGAGCATGTGATGCCACATTTAAAGGAAGTCCAGATATGTACTACATGTTTCATTATGTCCTTTTTAACATCTCTCTTTTATTTTCTTTTTCTTTTTTTTTTTTTTTGATCTTTTATGGCAAAATTTGCCTTACCAATTTTGTTGACTCTCGTTAAATTAGAAGATACACTTCCAGTCATCAGTGGATACCAGGGGAACTAGAACTAACATGTTAAATGATAGGAGGTCAAAATTACATATTTGTGCATTCAAAGCTATTGCTATTGAAATACTAAACTTCTTTCCTTGCCTATTGGCAGGACCTGTTACTTCTAACTAATAAAATAAAGCAAAGCTGATGGGATATCACTCCTGTCACTAGATTGTTATGTATCAAAAGATTTCACTCTCATGATTAGGTTTGAATAGGTTACGTTACATGGCAAAGGTTATGGGATGTCATTCCCATGATTATGTTACATTCTATAAGACTCTATCTCGGCAGAATAGAGCAAGAGACTCCCCTTGCATCCTTGATGAAGAAAGTGAACATGTTAGAGAAAGCCATCTAAGTAAGAAACTGCAGGCATCGTTTTTTTTTTCCAAGTAATTTTATTGAGATCATAATGGTTTATAACATTATGTAATTTCATGTGTACATTATTATTTATCAATTTCTCAATACATTTCATCATGCTCATCCCTAGTAGTCTACTTTTTATCCATCATCATACATATGTGCCCCTTTATCCCTTTTGCCCACCCCCCCACTCCTCCTCCCCCCTGGTAACCACTAATCAGTTCTCTTTATCTGTGTATTTGTTATCTTCCACATATGAGTGAAATCATGTAGTATTTGTCTTTGTCTGGCTTATTTCACATAACATCATACCCTCAAGATCCATCCATGTTGTTGCAAATGAGACAATTCTGTCTTTTTTATGGATGAGTAGTATTCCATTGTATATATATATATACCACATCATTATCCATTTACCCATAGAAGAGCAGTTGGGTTGCTTCCACATCTTGGCTATTGTACATAATGCTGCAATGAACACAAGGGTACATAAATCTCTTTGGATCATTGATTTCAAGTTCTTTGGATAAATACCCAGTTGTGGGAGAACTGGATCATATGGTATTTCTATTTTTAATTTCTTGAGAAATCTCGACACTGTTTTCCATAGTGGCTGCACCAGTTTGCATTCCTACCAGGACCGTATGAGGGTTCCCTTTTTTCCACATCCTCTCCAACATTTGTTGGCTTTTGTCTTGGTAATTATAGCCATTCTGACCAGCTTAAGGTGATAGCTCATTGCAGTTTTTGCATTTCCCTAATAATTAGTGATGTTGAACATCATTTCATGTGTCTGTTGGCCATCTGCGCATCTTCTTTGGAAAAATGTCTGTTCATATTCTCTGCCAATTTTTTGAATGGGTTGTTCGTTTTTTTGTTGTTGAGTTGTATGAGTTCTTTATAAATTTTGGAGATCAACCCCTTGTTGGATAAACGATTTGCAAATATTTTCCCCCAGTTGGTGGGTTGTCTTTTCATTTTTTTCATGGTTTTCTTTGCTTTGCAGAAGCTTTTTAGTCCCATGTAATCCCATTTGTTAAATTTTCTTTTGTTTTCCTTGCTCAAGTAGACAGTATATGAAAAGATGTTGCTAAGACCAATGTAAATGAATGTACTGCCTATATTTTCTTCTAGGACATTTATGGTTTCAGGCCTTACATACAAATCTTTGACCAACTTAGAGTTCATTTTTGTGTATAGTACAAGATAATGATCTACTTTCATTCCTTTGCATGTGGCTGTCCAGTTTTCCCAAGACCATTTATTGAAGAGAATTTCCTTTTTCCATTGTATGTTTTAGATGCAAAACTCCTCAACAAAATATTGGCAAACCAAATACAGCAATATATTAAAAGGATCATACACTAAGATCAAGTGGGATTTATTTCAGGGGTGCAGGGATGGTTCAACATCCACAAATCATTTGATGTGATACACCAACTTAACAAAATTAGTAATAAGAATCACATGATCATCTCAATAGATGCAGAGAAAGCATTTGACAAGATCCAACATCCATTTATGATAAAAACTCTCAATAAAATGGGCTTAGAAGGAAAGGACCTCAACATAATAAAGGCCATATACAACAAACCCACAGCCAACATCATACTTAATGGTTAAAAACAGAAAGCCATCCCTCTGAGAACAGGAACAAGACAAGGGTGCCCATTCTCACCACTCCTATTCAACATAGTACTGCTGGTTTTGGCCAGAGCAATTAGGCAAGAAAAAGAAATAAAAAGAATCCAAATTGGCAAGGGAAAAGTGAAACTTTCACTGTTTTCAGATGACATGATTCTATGTATAGAAAACCCTAAAGAATCAACCAGAAAACTATTAGAAATAATCAGCAACTACAGCAAAGTTGCAGACTACAAAATCAATTTTAAAAAATCAGTTGCATTTCTATACCCTAACAATGAACTAGAAGAAAGAGAAATCAACAACACAATCCCATTTACAATCACAACAAAAGAATAAAATATCTAGGAATAAACTTAACCAAAGAGATGAAAGACCTGTACACTGAAAACTATAAGACATTATTGAAGAAAATTGAAGAAGACATAAAGAAATGGAAAGATATTCCATGTTGACGGGTCAGAAGAATAAACATAGTTAAAATGTCCATACTACCTAAAGCAATCTAAAGATTCAATGCAATACCAATCAGAATCTGAATGACACTCTTCACAGAAATAGAACAAAGAATCCAAAAATTTGTATGGATCAACCAAAGACCCTGAATAGCCAAAACAGTCCTGAGAAAAAAAGCACAAAGCTGGAGGCATCACAATCCCTGACTTCAAAATATACTACAAAGCTATAGCAATCAAAATACTATGGTCCTGGCACAAAAACAGACATATAGATCAATGGAACAGAATTGAAAGCCCAGAAATAAAACTACACGTCTACAGACAGTTAATCTGCAGGCATCATTTAAGAACTGCAAGTATGTGAAAACTCTAAAATCTTAGGGTGGTTTCCAGCCAACAGCCTGCAAAAAGCCAGGGCCCTCAGTCATAAAACACAAGGAAATAAACTGGCCAAAACCAAATGAAAGTCAGTTCTTCCAAAAACTGAAGCTCAGCTGAATGAGCTTGGAAGCAGAATCTTCCCAGTCGAGCCTCCAGTTGAAAATAGTTCCACTGATGCCTTGACTGCAGCCTTGTGAGCTTCTGAACAGAAAACACAGCTAAGCTATGAGTGGACAACTGACCCACGGAAAACATGAGATAATAAAGGTGTCTTGTTTTAAGCCGCTGAGTTCGTGATACCCTTTTATAAAAGCAAAAGTTAACTAACACAGGCTTCGTATTTGGCATTTTTGGGCTTATTTGGGCATGAATTGTTTGTAGTTTTTAAACATAATTTATCTTGATGTTTTCAAATAATTTTGCCAATTAATCAGAACCGCTTTTTTATAAAAACAGTAATGCATTATAGAATCTTGCCTAAGAGTAATATCACCATATCCATCACTAGGATCCAACAAGTATAAAGAAAACATATTATAAAAATCATGTCATCATAAAATCATTGTTGCTATGCTTAGAATCATGTACTCTGAAATCTACCTATCTATTTTTGGATCTCGGTTCCACTAATTTCTTGCAGTGTATTGTTGCACAGATTTCTTAACTTCTCTGTAGCTCAGTATCCTCATTTGTAAGTTAGGGAAAATAATAATTATAATCTTCTATTCAGGTTTTTTTAAAGATTAAAAACATAAGTCCTCAATGGATATTCAATTTATTATGAATGTTGATAATATCATTATTAGTAATAGTATGTCATGCACCTCCATATTCCTTTCTTAAATAGAAAGGAAGAACTAAATAAATGTAAATGTTCTTTTTACAATGGCTTTATCTTAAATTGTATAAATCACCTAATTTTAAATTTTGAAAATTATAGAGCCAATAATTTAGTGTTTGGAGACTATATATTTTGTTGATTATTCATAATTTTTATTTCATTAACACCACTACTCATTTGTTGCCATATATAGGTCTTCTATACAGGGTAGAACTTATAAGAAAATTCAAAATAACGTAACAGTAAATGTCGAATATATTGTCTAATCAATGTATTCTTATTCATTCATACTTTGTATCATTGTTTACAATTGCAAATTATAACTAACAATTAGTTTGGAAATATAGATAATTGAATAATATATTTAAATAAAATATCTGCATTCATCTCACATAGGGACCCATAAAAAAGGCAGATGCTTCCCCCATATTTTGTAACCAAACCATACAACTAAAAACAAATTAATCAAAACTAAAAGGCAGAATTTTAAGAAGTGAAAAGACTCATCTATGAGTAAGTGTAAAACATAAATCTTTCTGAGATATGTTGCCATCCAATGGCTTTATAAATCATTATTTTTCCTATTTTGTCACATTGAATGAAAAGAGAGCATCCACAGTACTTTTGTTTATATCAGCATTTCTTAGACATATTTTTTCTAAAATATAAGCAAGTTTTTTTATTGTTTATATTCATTATTGAATGCAAAAGGAAGACTTTTATTTTCAGAGAGATTGAATATATCTGCAAAAATAAGCCAAGTCCTTATAATTTGCTACCAAACTTCAATTTTCATTGTAAGGAATATATTTGAGTCCAATTTTCTGTCTGACCTTCTACAATAATGTTACTATGGCAATTTTAATTAATTTAGAATGACATATTTCTTCCTCAAAAATATGATACAGTGGGAAAAAATTAAAGTAGTTTGAATTTCAGTGTTTTGGAGTCAAAGAGACATACTCTCTTAGCTACCGAGTGATTAGAGACATAACTTCTCTGAGAATGTTTCCTCCCTAAGTCAGGAATAAAATTTTATTTGTATTTGGTGGGGGTTTTTTTGGGGGGGTTTTTTTGGTAAGAAATGCATATAAAGTCCCTAGCACATAGGTGGCACCAAAAAAAAAAAAAAAAGGAGGAAGCTAGTATTACTTAATATAAATACCAATAATTAGGAAAATGAGACATCAATCCATGACTTTAGGTTCTCATCAACACTGTTTAAAATAGGATCAAATTAAGAGATTTGTAATTTGACAAGGGAAAGAGGGGAATGCTAAAAGATAATTTTTTAACCTGATTAGAGAATAAACATTGAAAATATTTCAAACACCGTGACAAAATAAGAGAAAACCAAAGTATACTATTTAATGATGCTCTTTCTCCTTGCTTTTTTTCCAACTTCTAGTAACTTTTCACTTATGCTTTCTTGTTCTATAGTTACATAATTCCAAAAAGTTAAGCTTCTACATATTGATACTGCATAGTAGCTTAATGAACAAGAAAAAGCCAGGGCTTCTGTCACCCAAAAGATGTCATATAGAAGCTGACCAAATCTTCATTAGCTCCATTGAGATGACAGATACCAGTGGTGTGGTAGGTGGTTCTTGACTGGGAATAAGAATTTGAAAACTATTCCTATTTTTGACACAAATGACTGCATGGCTCTGAAGACAACCATCTCACTCATCAGGTGAAATTGTTAAAATAAAAGGGTTGAGGGGCTGTCCCCATGGCCGAGTGATTAAGTTTGCACGCTCCGCTGCAGGCGGCCCAGTGTTTCATTGGTTCAAATCCTGGGCGCGGACATGGCACTGCTCATCAAACCACGCTGAGGCAACGTCCCACATGCCACAACTAGAAGGACCCACAACGAAGAATATACAACTATGTACTGGGGGGCTTTGGAGAGAAAAAGGAAAAAAAATAAAATCTTTAAAAAATAAATAAATAAAAGGGTTGATCAATACAGTCATTCCTATCATTATTAACTTCAAATATTTTTCACACCAAAGGAAAGGATCTTAAATTATATAACGTAAAATTTAGTTTGCATAAAGAATTTCATTTCCATAAGAGTAGTCAAACATTAGAATGGCATATAAAATATCTTTTCTTGGCTGTTTTTCAAAGCAGAATCTAAATTGGTGGCAGTTAATTAAGCTTTACTAAATAATTTTTAAAAATTCTACTTATCTGTAACATAATAGATGTTCAATATGTGTTTGTTAAGGGGCCGGCCCAGAGCTGTAGTGGTTAAGTTCACATGCTCTGCTTCAGCAGCCTTGGGTTCATGGGTTTGGATCCCAGGCACAGAGCTACATACCAGTCATCAAGCCATACTGTGGCGGCATCCTACATACAAAAGCAGAGGAAGATTGGCACAGATGTTAGCTCAGGTACAATCTTCCTCAAGCAAAAAGAAGAAATTGGCAACAGATATGAGCTCAGGACCAATCTTCCTCACCAAAAAATAAATAAATAAATAAAATATGCTCATTTGTGAGCACTTTAGTTACTTAGACTAAAAATAGTAATAAAAATTAGCTTCAGGGAGAAATATTAATTTGCTAGTTTCTCATTCTTTCCATTATAATGGATAAAATGAACCCTATTAGAATAGTCAGAGCTTAACAAGAACATATGTTAAGGTTTTTTGTTTGTTTGTTTGCTGAACACTGACAGCTGTCACTGTGAACACAAAAGGTACTAAAATGATATGGATGACACATGCTCAAAATAGCAAACTGGATATTGCCAAATCTAGATGTTCCCTCTAATTTGCAGTAAGATTCGCAGTAGTAGTTTAATTTGTTTTGGGTTTTTTAGCACATTCTGTATTTGACAATGCTTCTATAGCTACAGGGTTTGATCCCTGTTTTCCAGCTAAGCTGTACACATCTCATGAGAAGCTATAATTTGTCATATACACCTCAGTCCTCATTTGCTGAGGGCTATTCACGATAAATTATAATTAAATGTGAGCCCATCAACAAAATTTCTTTTGGTAAGAAATGCATATAAAGTCCCTGGCACATAGGTGGCACCAAAAAAAAAAAGGAGGACGCTTGTATTACTAAATATAAATACCAATATACTAAATACTAAATATAAATACCAATATACAAATACTAAATATGAATACCAATAATTAGGAAATTATTAATGTTATTATTAGAAGTAAACACATTATGTTGTAGTATTCCAGCTCTAACTGAAATCTTCCTGCATAGAAGGATACTTTTACATATTTATTTGCTTCTGCAAATCTTTGAAATCGAGTATAGTCCATTATTTAACTTTTGTGACCTCCATACAGATGCTGACTCCTGTAATCAATATGAGGTTTTATGTGGTTTTACAAAGATTATTTCCACAATTAAAAAGAAGAGTAGAAGTCATTGCTTTATTACGTTCAGCAAAAACTCATTTTTTTCTAATAAGGAAAACATTCCACTGTCCTTATGTTGAACACAAGTCAATTGAATAACTATATTCTGAAGAATAAGCTATTCATTCACTAAATATAGAGAGCATCTACTATGGTATAAACATTGACATAGCTACTCTGGGCTGTATTAACTAGAATTTTGTACCTACTGACTGTATCTTTCCAAATTAAAGGTGACAAATACATTTTTAAACAAATAAATAATGAGAAAATTAACCACCAGCTGATCCACACTAATGGGAATGTTGAAGGAGTTCTTCTAACATGTAGAAAATTATTCCAGATGTGACCATGGAGAAGGAAGGAAGGAAGGGAAGGCAATAAAAGAGTGAATATGTGATTAAATCTAATATATGGGTAAATAGATGGGTAAATTTATTTGCTAATTAAACAATAATAATAATAACGTGGGGTTTAAAAGTATTTTAGAGTTAAATGACATAGCCACAATAATAGAAAAACACAGGAAGGAAGGTAATTTGAGTTAAATGTGTTCCGAAGCAATGCCCCTCAAATTTAATGAGCATAAGTTACACCTGAGATTCTTGTAAAACCACAGGCTCTGATTCAGCGACTCTGAGGTGAGGGCTGAGAATTCTGCATTTCTAAATAAGCACCCAGATGACGACAATGCTGTTGGTCTGTAGACTACACTTAGCGGGGCAAGCATCTAACCGTTCTAGCATAATCTGGAATGTGGTTAATATATTACTGCGTAAAATAGTTTAAATTAGTTAATGATGTATATTATCATCTCAAAATATAAACTCTCAAAGTAGTAGTTATAGAATGTATAGATAACAAGGTAATAAAGAGGAGAAATATAATGACAGAAATCTGAAGTAATCCCAAAAATGTCTAAGAAGAAGAGAAAAAGGAAAATAGAACAAGCAGCACCAATCGATTAGAAATGGGAAAAATCTATGTTTAAATCCAAACACCAATAAATAAACTAAACCCGCCAATTAAAAGACTCATTTCAAACTGGGTTTAAAAACAATACCCAGTTTTATTCTTCTTTTAAGAGACATCCCTAATTATAAGGATACAAGATGGCAAATAGTAAGCCTGAGGAAAAAGATATAGCTACTAGAAATAAAATTGACTTTAAAGCAAGAATCATTACTAGAAATAAAGAGGAATCGTTTTTTTAGTGATATAGAAGCCAATCCACCAGGAAGATACAAAATCTAATTGTATAAGCATCTAATATTATATCTTCAAAATACATAAAGAATTAAGAGCAAAAAGAAGAGATATTTAAATGCACAATAGTGAGAGTTAACATATTTTTCAATAACTGACAAAACAAGAGACATAGATGTAAAGATTTGAGTCCAACCAACTTGACCTAGCTAACATATATGAAACGCTGCACTTGAGAATTTCAGGGTGCAAAATGTTCTCTAGTATTCTTGGAATATTTATATACATTGATAATTTGTTCAAATAGCAAGTGTTAGCAAATTTCAAAAGCATGCAACGCACTGTGAAATTAGCAAGAAAACAAACTCAAAAATCTCCAAATATTTGGAAAATAAGCAGTACACTTTTAACCTATGCATCAAAGAAGAACTCACAGTGGAATTTTTTTTAATTATCAGAATAGTCAAAATTTGGGGGACGTAGCAGAAGCTGTCATTAAAAAGACATTTATACCTTTAAAAACATGTTAGGAAGGAGTTAGACCAGAAAATAATGAAGTAAGAAATATCCAGCAGAAAGAAACAATGCCAAAAATTAATTCTTTGAAACAATAAAATTATAAAGCCCCTAGTAAGAAGGACCAAGGGGAAAAAAAAACAAAAAAACACTGTATTATAACTAGACTGTGCCAGAGATCCTACGACAGTAAAATTAATGAAAATATTATGAATACACTTCTGCCAATAAATTTGAAATTTTGAATGAAATGAAAATAATTCTAAGAAAAATACACAAATTACTGAAATAGGAAGAAATTTTGAAAATCTGAATAGCCGTTTACTTATTTAAGAAACTAATTCAATCTCCTTCCAAAAAGTAAACCCCATGAGCTGATGGTTCCACTAGTAAATCCTTAGATTTAGTGAAGAAAGTAACAAAATCTTTCAGAATAGGAAAGAAAGAAATATTTTTCAGCTCGTTTTATAAAGCCAGAATAAGAGTGATTCCAAAACAAAGTGATAATAC
This sequence comes from Equus quagga, assembly GCF_021613505.1. Classification (NCBI taxonomy): domain Eukaryota; kingdom Metazoa; phylum Chordata; class Mammalia; order Perissodactyla; family Equidae; genus Equus; species Equus quagga. Next base: position 109,052,451 of record NC_060269.1, on the reverse strand, counting down.
AGAAAAGGCCAGCTTTTCTCACGAACATACATCTAAAATCATAAATGAACTTTGGTAAATTAAATACAGCAATTTTCTTTAAAGTACAAAAACCCGTTATAAGAAAATCTGATTATTCAAGGAATTCAAAGAATAGCCAGGTAAGCATGTCCACATTTATCACTTCTATTCAACCTCAAGGTCAAGAAAAAGAAATATGTCGCAAAAATTGGGAAGTAAGAAATAACACTGTCTTTATTCATAGATGATATGATTGTTTAGATTACAAAATCCAAAGCCATCCTAAAAATATTAAATTAATTGTAGCAAGGTCTTAGGATTCAAGGTTAACAAACAAAGAATAAGAAAAGAAAATGGTATTTGCTTATTGAGGTACATTTAATTAAAATTTATTTTTAAATTATTCATATGGGAAATGGGAAAATGCTGATCAAGTGTTATAGAAGTGTTAACATTGATAGTGAATGATTAAAGCAATATTGAGATCCTTTTTGCAATTTTAAGTGTCTGGTAGATTCAAACATATTTGCTGTCTCATAATTTCTTCCAAAACTATTCTTTCCTGATCTAACTGCATATCTGTTTCCTCTACTCTTTCTCTTTTAAACTAATTCTGCTTAAGGACATGTTCAAGTTGACTGTATAATCTCACAAAGGATTTAAAATATTTTGTGTTGCCTCAAATGTAAGAAAGTTTAAAAAAAAAAAATTTAGAAATGTTGGTATGTAGATATATAACCTCAAGAAATTATGAGGATAATAGAATTTTCTAATGTTATACTATCTTTCATAATAGCCAGCAATACACTATTTCAAACTCTATATGTATTTGATAAGTACTTAGAAAATAATGAATGCATTTGATTGTCTTTTTACCATAAGCCAGACTAATTCTTAAATCTAGGAGATTCCATGCTTGTTTAGCCTTTAGGTGAATCTCCCATGAGATAACATTAACAAGACCTGTTGATGATGTTGCTTTTCATTAGCTATTTATCAAATTTACAGATAATATTTTCAAGGCACATGACCCTTTCTGCCAGTGTTGTTAATCTATTAGTGCCCAACCATTTGAGATCTTCAGTTTTGTGTCATTTCATTTCTTTTCTAGGAGGGAGGTCCAAAGATAATAATTTTCTAAGGCGACTTCCTATAGGAGGGAGCTCAATGTTCCCCAACAGCATGGAAATTAATTCTGTGGACTGCCAAAATATGCCATACCACATTCCAAACACCTCAGCCTTACCCCAAATTCTACTTTTCTACAAAGTTCTCTTAAATAATTACACCCGAAAGAAAAGTATGGGAAAGATTATGCCCATTGTTTAAAATTATTAATAAATACTCCCCTCCCCCCACTGATGGACACAGGGATACCAAAGAGAAAAAGAGTCGCGTGTTTCCATATTTGTTCAATTCCTCAAATTAGCATTGCTCAGCTTACTGAAGTTCCTCTTTGCCTTCAAATTAGACTCAAAAGTAGTGATTAAAGATGTGACTGCTTCAATGCATCCACCAAATGCCTATACCTCTATACGGTGTTGCTGAAAATCACTGTTATTGATATCTACCAGTGTATCCTCAATCTCGACCCCCAGTTTATTCTACTCCTTTCTCGCCATAGTGTTCAGATAGTCTTGGCTATGTCTCAGGAAGGGCAAAGTGGGTCTTGGTGTTTTGTCTTCAGTAATATCCTTGATATTCCATGCCTCTTTATTTTTGGATCTCACCATTGCCCTCCCACCAGAAGTTAGGTACTGTAGTTCTAACTCTCCTCCATTATGGATGATTGGGATAAAGTCAATCTGAGTTACAATTAATAGATGCACTACCATTCTAGGGCCATGCCTCGGCCATTAAAGTGGGTGGTTTTATACATCATACCAATTATTTCTATCCTACCAAGAATCACAAGTATTATTCTTAGTGTAATATCACCTGCAAAAATCCTCACAATTCTTAATTTACCACATAGTAGGGCACCTGATACCTGAGTATGTTGAAATTGCACGTCCGTTAATTCTTATGCTTGGAGTGGAGAGTACACAGCCATGGGGACTCCCTGAGTCCCTCTCGTCCCTTCTTTTAGGGCTATCACATTTAATCATACATTTAAGACTTTGCAAAATAACATAGTATTTTAAATTTGAGGAAACTATTCTAACAACATTTATTCAAATGTATGTAGCATTTCATGTTTATTTGGTACTAATATGCTGGGATTCCCAGCTTTATGGTATAGATATTATCATGATCACTTTACAGATTAGGAAAATGACATCAACATAATAAAGCTTGTAAACAGCAAACCAAGACTCAGAGCCAGGTCTGATGATCCCAAAAGCTTTAACATATATATTAATGTTACATTATTTATCTTTCTTTTTCTCATTATACCTTCTAAATATAAACTCCAGGAGAAGTTACTGTTATGCAGATCTGTTTTTGTTACCATACTTCCTATTTCATTAAGTCTAACTCTTCAATCCAACATTCAATGCCCACTCTCACTTGACATTTTCTTAGTCTTTTAGTTTTGGAAAGTGCTTGAGACAGGGAGCTAAAATATTTCAGTTCAAGTATAGATCTTCTATTTACTAACTCTATGACAACTTACATACAAGTAAGGAAAATAATTCAATAATGGAGCCGTTAATATTAAATATGTACATTGCAAATATTGCTATTATTCTTGTACTTGCTATTCATTCCAAACATAGATTTTTACTTTACCCAATTCCATTCCCATGCCTTCCTAACTGCTACATTTCTGTCACTCTCCATATTTGCTTTCCCGTCAGATCAACCTAAATCTAATTTTTTTCACTATGTACACTTACAAATTGCCTATGAATTACTAAGATCAACCAAAGTTGGGATTTTCCCCCCAGAATTTTTACAACAATAATTTGTACAATATTTTATCTGCTGATATTTCTAAGAGGTAATATCTAATTTTTCAAGCACTCAAATTTTAGCTTCTTATATAAGAAGTTCCCCTAGAGTAGGGACTTTTCGTTTCACCTTTTTTTTTGCCCATGACGGAATGGGGAACTCACAAAATACTTAATAGACTTTTAAAATAAACAGCTGTTTACAACGGATAGGTTAATATTTGGCAGAGAGAATTTTTAAGCAATAGGTTAATGTGAGTCATTCATGTGTTTGTTAAATAAGTTCCATGTTCTTTATCTTCATTTGCCATAATTAATAAATTGTATGTTTTACTATCTGTAGTGTATAAATACCCTTGAGGTGTTTATAATGAGATTCTATCAAAAGGACACTTATAAATTGCAATTATGACATTGAAGCAAGGTCACAAAATATAACTTCACTACAGTTCAGTTGCGCAGTATTTCTTTCTTTAGTCTATAATCAACCTGGTCTTCCGCTGAAGCACGCGCTTATTGCTGAGGTTGGGAAGCTTATCTGAATGTCTAATTTGTTTTAAAGGTAAACCAATGTGATAACTGTAGGAGTTCCTTCAAGTAGTGCTCAGTCTTTCTTAAATAAGAAGATACAGTCTGTTATATAATTCACAGTTACATCTGTTTCCTCTGCAAATCGGCCTCTGGGAACAAAGGGTGACAGATGCGTGGCTGTGCGTCACTGTGAGTTGAAATAAGGAAGACTTTATCCTGGGCTTTGGTCATGTGCACCTGCATCAGCTGGTCTGTTCAACATCATCACATGTCCATTGGTCGTTGATTTTCCTGCCATTTTCTGATGCTAAAATCTGAAAATGATGAACTTGTAGTTTTTTCTTTTTTTTTGGATCCAGGAAATACTCCTCTGATATTTCCTTTCAGAATTGAAACCTTTGGTTTCAGATATCTAAATCTGTAGCTACATTTTCTATCCAGTCCACTAGGCCAGAGGTCCACCCAGCCTGTGCTGCAGTGTTGCCCCAGTCTGACCACGTGGCACCACAGCAAGCCTAATAGCTCTGAGCTCAGTTCTCAATGTTACTGATAAACAAACTCTGAGTTTGGCTCAGACGAATTAACTCTGAAATGCTACCTCTGCCTTACTTCTGGGGCTGCAACCCATATTAACATAGATAAGCTTGATATTTGGACTTTTTCTACAGTTCCAAACAGGAGCCAGAGGTGAGTGCCCAACCACCTCCGTCCTTACTCTTCTCCTCATTTACCTTTTATACTTTGTTCCTCTCAATCCAGAGTCAGAAGTGTGGAAACTGAGTATCTTCATGGTTGATCCAATCTCCTATTTCTCGTTTCTTTCTCCTTCATGGCACTCCAGGAGACAGAAAGAATTAAGCTTTCTTTGAATAGCATCCCCTCTCTCCATAGCTTAGCTCTGCTCTCAAACTGTCCTGGAGTGTTCCCCTACACTACTGACGTCTGTGCACTTAATACTCCAAGCTAGGGGGTAATTGAGGGGGGTAAAAGGAATGTAAGAAATCCTCCCTTGGGACAATATCTAACTTGAAAGGTTATTGTCCAATAGCATGATCCTTGTTTTGAATGTCAGAAGCCAAATACCACTAAATATGACTAATATACCTACTTCTCTCCGCATTCCCTCTGTTGCAAGTTCTAATCTCCTCTTTCTCTGCCTCACAGCCATCCATTCATCCCCCAAAGTGGATGCCTGGGTAGCCAACTAAGAAGTCTGGTACATTGTACAGAGAAAGACAAGAAAAGTTCGTACTATTAATTCTATTAATAATTGGCATTAGATATTATAACAGATCAGTTTATACTTAGGAAAATGACTGTAATTGCAATGCATCTGCTATCTTTTAGATTTGTTATTTCATGTATACATAGATCTCAAAATCTTATTTAAATTTATAACTATAATATTAGCTTTTAAAAGCACTTTCAACATATACTTATTAAAACTAGACGTTTCTCAGAATACTATTCTTGTGTATGTAGAACTAGTTTTCAAATTTCAATATTTTCTGTTATTCTTAATTTTCAGTTTAAAAATTCATTTGACCACTTATTTTTAATAGAATAGTATTTAAAACTATTAACTAATTCTTTGGTTTCTGCTGCTTTATGTAGAATTTGGAAGAGGACAGCTAATGCTATTGAACTTTAAAATAATTGTCTAAATATTTTACATTTTTAATTTAAATTTCAAATCATTGTATGCTGTGTTTTCAGCCTCTATTTATATAAAATATAATTATCTTAATTGAAGTGCTATGAATCTATACTTATGAATTCTTCTGATACACTGTCAGATGAGGTCTTCATACGCCACATAAATATGTATGGTTTTTGCTTTTCAAAATGATAACATAACACAGCAGGTGTCACGTCTTCATTTAAAAGCTAGCTAAAAATGTTTTCAACATATTCTTTTGATAGACTGTAATATTTTAGTCGTAAACTCAAACTCGATATTCCTTTTCAAGTTTTCACTCTAATTAAATACTGACCTTCTAAATGCCATCATTCTGCCACTGTGTAGGCAATCATGATCAGGTGGGTGGCCCAGATGGATTGTCAAGAGAATATGGAGTTTATGAGTTTCTTCTATAGGAAATATTTTTCTCGATTTGAGTTTAAGGTGTGCTTCTTGTCTGAAAGAACAATTCATTCCAAGAACTGAAGTAATCTCCTAAATGAATTGAAATAATCTCCTAAATAAGAGGTCAGCAAACTCTGCCCTATGGGCCATATCTGGCGCATCATCTATTTTTTTATTATTATTTTATCACGATCATAACAGCTTACAACATTGTGAAATTTCTATTGTACGTTATTATTAGTCATTCACCATATTGATGTGCCCGTTTACCCCTTAGACGCACTCCTCAACCTCTTCCCCTCTGGTAATCACTAATCTGTTCTCTTTGTCCATATGTTTATCTTCCGCAAATGAGTGTAATCATGTGGTGTTTGTCTTTCTCTTTCTGGCTTATTTCACTTAACATAATACCCTCAACGTCCATCCATGTTGTTGCTAATGGGACTGTTTTGTCATTTTTTATAGGTGAGTAGTATTCCATTGTGTGTGTTTGTGTGTGTGTATAGATATATATACATATATATATATATATATATGACATCTTCTTTATCCAATCATCAGTTGATAGGCACTTGGGTTGCTTCCACATCTTGGCTATTGTGAATAATGCTGCAATGAACATAGAGGTGCATACCTCTCTTTCAATGGTTGATTTCAAGTTCTTTGGATAAATACCCTGTAGTGAGATAACTGGGTCCTATGGTATTAATTTTAATAATTTAATTTTTTAATTTTTAAGTTTAACTTTTTAATTAATTTTTAATTTTTTGAGAAATCTCCATACTGTTTTCCATAGTGGCTGCACCAGTTTGCATTCCTACCAGCAGTGTATGAGGGTTCCTTTTTCTCCACAACCTCTCCAACATTTGTTATTTTTTCTTGGTAATTATAGCAATTCTAATGGGTGTAAGGTGATATCTCATTGTAGTTTTGATTTGCATTTCCCTAATGATTAGTGATGTTGAACATTTTTCATGTGCCTATTGGCCATATGTATATCTTTGGAAAAATGGCTGTTCATATGCAGTGCCCATTTTTTGGTCGGATTGTTTGTTTTACTGTCATTCAGTTGTGTGAGTTCTTTATATATTTTGTAGATTACCCCTTGTCAGATATATGATTTGAAAATATTTTCTCCCAGTTGGCAGGTTGTCTTTTCATTTTGTTCCTGGTTTCCTCTGCCTTGCAGAAGCTCTTTAGTCTGATGAAGTCTCATTTGTTTATTTTTTCTTTTGGCTTCCCTTGCCCAAGTAAACATGCTACTCAAAAAGATGTTTCTAAGGCCAATGTCAAAGAGTGTACTGCCTATAGTTTCTTCTAGGAGTTTTAAGTTTTGACATCTTACCTTCAAGTCGTTAATCCATTTTGAGTTAATTTTTGTGTACAGCAAAAGATAATCGTCTACTTTCATTCTTTTGCATGTGGCTGTCCAGTTTTCCCTACACCATTTATTGAAGAGACTTTACTTTTTCCCTTGTATGTTCTCAGCTTCTTTGTCAAAGATTAGCTGTCTGTTGATGTGTGATTTTACTTCTGGGCTCTCAATTCTGTTCCATTGAGCTGTGTGTCTGGTTTTGTACCAGTACCATGCTGCTTTGATTAGGATAGCTTTGTGGTATATTTTGAAGTCAGGGTTTATGATGCCTCCAGCTTTGTTCTTTATCCTCAGGATTGCTCTAGCTATTCAGGGTGTTTTGTTGTTCCACATGAATTTTAGGATTCTTTGTTCTATTTCCATGAAGAATGTCATTGAGATTCTGATTGGTATTGCGTTGAATCTGTAGATTGCTTTAGGTAGTATGGATATTTTAACCATGTTTTTTCTTCCAGTCCATGTTCATGCAATATCATTCCACTTGTTTATGTCATCATCGATTTCTTTCAATACTGTCTTACAGTTTTCGGTGTATAGGTCTTTCAATTCCTTGGTTAACTTTATAGCTAGATATTTTATCTTTTTGGTGTGATTGCAAATTGGATTGCATTCTTAAGTTCTCTTTCTGTTAGTTTGTTATTAGAATATAGAAATGCAACTGATTTTTATAAGTTGATTTTGTACCCTGAAACTTTGTGGTAGTTGTTGATTATTTCTAATAGTTTTCCAATAGATTCTTTAGGGTTTTCTATATATAGAATCATCTCATTTGCAAACAGTGAGAGTTTCACTTCTTCCTTGCGAATTTGGATACCTTTTATTTATTTTTCTTGCTTATTTCCTCTGGCCAAAACGTCCAGTACTATGTTGAATAGGAGTGGCGTGATTGGGCGCCCTTGTCTTGTTCCTGTTCTCAAAGGGATGGCTTTCAGTTTGTCCCTGTTGAGTACGATGTTGGTTGTGGATTTGTCATATATGGCCTTTATTATGTTGAGGTACTTTCCTTCTATTCCCATTTCACTGAGAGTTTTTATCATAAATAGATGCTGTATCTTGTCAAATGCTTTCTCTGCATCTATTGAAATGATTGTGTTATTTTTATTATTCATTTTGTTAATGTGATGTATCACATTGGTTGATTTGTGGATGTTGAACCATCCCTGCATCCCTGGAATGAATCCCACTTCACCATGGTGTATGATCCTTTTAGTGTATTGCTGTTTTCAGTTTGCCAATCTTTTGTTGAGGATTTTTGCATCTATGTTCATCAGCAATATTGGCCTGTAATCTTCCTTCTTTGTGTGGTCCTTCTCTGTCTTTGGGATCAGGGTGATATTGGCCTCAGGGAATGAGTTAGGCAGTATTCCATCTTCTTCAATTTTTTGGAGTAGTTTGCGAAGGATAGGTATTAAATCTTTGGATTTTTGGAAGAATTCTCCAGAGAAACCATCTGGTCCTGGACTTTTACTTTTTGGGAGGTCTTTGATTACTATTTCAATCTCTTTATTTGTGAATGGGTGTATTCAGATTCTCTATTTCTTCTTGATTCAGTTTTTGGGAGGTTGTATGAGTCTAAGAATTTATCCATTTCTTCTAGATTGTCCAATTTGTTAACATATAATTTATCATAGCATTCTTTTATAATCCTTTGTATTTCTGTGGTGTCCATTGTAATTTCTCCTCTTTCATTTCTAATTTTATATAGTTGAGACTTCTCTCTTTTTTTCTTAGTGAGTCTGGCTAAGGATTTTTCAATTTTGTTTCCCTTCTCAGAGAACCAGATCTTTGTTTCATTGATCCTTTCTGTTTTTGTGGTTTCTATTTCATTTATTTCTGCTCCAATTTTTATTATTTTCCTCCTTCTGCTGACTTTGGGCTTTGGTCTTCTTTTTCTAGTTCTGTTAGGTGTAGCTTAAGATTACTTATTTGAGATTTTTCTTGTTTGTTAAGGTGGACCTGTATTGCTATGAATTTCTCTCTTAGGACTGCTTTTGCTGCATCCCATATGAGTTGGCATGGTGTATTTTCATTTTCATTTGTCTCCAGATATTTTTTGATTTCTCCTTTAACTTCTTCAATGATCCATTGGTTGTTCAGTAGCATGTTGTTTAACCTCCATGTATTTTTCACTTCCCCAGCTTTTTCCTTGTGGTTGATTTCTAGTTTCATAGCATTATGGTTGGAAAAGATGCTTGATATGATTTCAATCTTCTTAAATTTATTGAGGCTTGCCTTGTTTCCCAACATATAGTCTATCTTTGAAAATGTTCCATGTACACTTGAGAAGAATGTGTATTCTGCTGATTTTGGTTGGAGTGTTCTATATATATATATATTAAGTCCATCTGGTCTAATTTTTTGTTTAATTCTACTACTTCCTTCTTGGCTTTCTGTCAAGATGATCTATCAATTGATGTAAGTGGGATATTGAGGTGCCCTACTATTATTGTGTTGCTGTTAATTTCTCCTTTTAGGTCTGCTAATAGTTGCTTTATGTACTTTGGTGCTCCTCTGTTAGGTGCATATATATTTAAAAGTGTTGTGTCATCTTGGTGGAGTGTTCCTTTGATCATTATATACTACTCCTCTTTGTCTCTCATTGCCTTTTTTGTCTTGAATTCTGCTTCGTATGATGTAAGTATGGCAACACCTGCTTTCTTTTGTTTGCCATTAGCTTGGAGTATCATCTTCCATCCCTTCCCTCTGAGCCTGTGTTTGTCTTTAGAGCTGAGATGTGTTTCCTGGAGGCAATATATTGTTGGCTCTTGTTTTTTAATCCATTCCAGCACTCTGTGCCTTTTGATTGGTAAATTCAATCTATCTACGTTTAGAGTGATTATTGATATATGAGGGCTTAATATTGCCATTTTATCACTTGTTTTATGGTTTTTCTGTATTTCCCTTGTTTCTCATCCCATGTATTTTCGACTGCCAGTTGACTTGTATTTCTCTATGATGGTTTTCTCAGTTTTCTATTTACTTATCATTTGTGATTCTGTTCTGTTTTTTTTTTTTTTTTGTGGTTACTGTGAGGTTTGTGTAAAAGATCTCATAGATGAGATAGTCCATTTTCTGATAAACTTTTACGTCCTTAGGCTAAGCAGTTTCCATCACTTTCCTCTTCCCCATATAAGCTATTGTTGTCACAACTTAGACTGTTTTGTGTTACGAGTTTGTGATTAAAATGAAGTGACTCTAGTTATTTTTGATGCTTTCCTTCTCTTTATCTTTAATGTTATAATTAAGTTTTTGCTAACCTGTTCTGATAAAGAGCTGCAATTTTCTGATTTTGTCTCTCTATTTATCTCCCTGCTCAAGGTGTTGTAACCCTTTCTTCTTCTTTTTCTTTGTTCAGGTATGAAGGCTTTCTTGATCATTTCCTGTAGGAGGGTGGGGTCTTGTGGCAATGAACTCCCTCAGTTTTTGTTTATCTGGGAAAATTTTTATTTCTCCAAAGTATCTGAAGGATATTTTTGCTGGGTAGACTATTCTTGGCTGAAAAGTTTTGTCTTTCAGAATTTTGAATATATCATTCCACCCTCTCCTAGCCTGTAAGGTTTCTGCTGAGAAATCCACTGAAAGCCTGACAGGGGTTCCTTTGTAGGCTATTTTCTTCCGCCTTGCTGCCCTTACTATTTTGTCTTTGTCATTGAATTTTAGCAGTTTTACTAACATATGCCTTGAACAAGGTCTTTTTAAATTGATGTAATTAGGAGTTCTATTAGCTTCATTTACATGTAATTCCAGCTCCTTCCCCAGGTTTGGGAAGTTCTCAGCTATTATTTGAACAGGCTCTCTGTTCCTTTTCCCCTCTCTTCTCCCTCTTGAATACCTATAATCCTTATGTTGCATTTCTAATTCTCTAGCTTACAGATTCTTTCTTCATAATGTCAGCTCTATTTTTTAAGGACTCCAGATTTTCCTTTATCTGAATGATTGTGTTTTTCATCTCCAACATTTCTGATTGGGTTTTTTTTAAACAGTTTCAATCTCTTGTGAATAATTCCCTTGGCTCATTAATTTTATTCCTTATTTCATTGAGCTGTCTTTCTGAGTGTTCTTGTATCCTGTTGAGTTTCTTTATGATAGCTATTTTGAATTATTTATCATTTAGGTTGTAAATTTCTGTGACTTCAGGATTGATTTCTTGATACTTGTCATTTCCCCTCTGCTCTGGAGTTTTAATATACTCTTCATGCTATTTGATGCAGTGGACTTGTGCAGTTGTATAGTAGTAGTATCTGATCGCAGATTCCACCTGCCACCCCGGTTGAGGAGGGCAGGAGTTATATCTTCTGAGCCCTCTACAACCCCTGGCATATGTCTGTCCATTGGAAGCTCTGATGACAGGACCCATCTGCGTTTGCCTGCTGGCCACTACTGCTTTACACACATATGTGCAGGCACTCTGGGAGGGATCATCTGTTCTGGACAACCAGCCTATCTGGTGTGACAGCTGGGAGGTGGGAGGGGGGCTTTCTTTCACATGCACAATCCCCTGCTGCACTCACTGTATGCCAGCTTGGGCTGCTTGGCTTGGTATAGGAACCCCTGCACTTGCTGTGCTGCCTCGGTATAGAGAGTTCCCACAGGCTGGGAAGCAACTCTGAGACCACAAGCATTCCCATAGAAGGCTGCCTTTTCCCCCTTCTTCTCTTGGTGTCATGTGCTGTAGATCACAGCCACTCAGGGAGGGAGAGGAGATCACCTTACTGCCTTCCACTGCCTCCCAGGGGGATCCAGCAGTCCAGCACCCCACCTTCAGATGTATGGCTGTGTGGATCTCTCAGACATCTGTTGTGTTGTGTGAAAGTCCTCTGTTGGTTTACCAATGTCCTTTTTGCTGTATTTTAGGGCGAGAGACTAAGGGAAGAGCTCGCTCTGCCATGTTTCTGATGTCATTTCTCCATTACTTATTTTTGTAAATAAAGTTTTATTGGAACACAGCCACATCCATTCATTTATGTATTGTTAAAGACTGCTTTTGTGTTTTATGGTATTGTTGAGTACTTGCAACAGAGACCTTATGCAAAGCTGAAAATATTTACCACTTGGCCCTTTACAAGAAAATTTTGCCAATTCATATCTTAAATTAAAGATAGATTGTAAGTACTTCAAATTATATCAATTCGGAAATGAAATGCATGTCCTTGTGATATAATGGTAATACTTATATGGCATTTACCATGTGGTACCCTATTCTGAATAATTTTGATGTATTAACTCATTAAATCACCACCATAATTTTATGAGATACAGTAACTGGCAGAGCTTGGATTCAAACCCAAAATATCTGACTTCAGAGTCATTGCTCTTAAACAGCAGTCTATTCAAGCTCCTGTACGTGATAAGTTTCTTATCATTGCAAGTGTTCATCTGGCTTACTGAAAACCTGCCAGAGATTATCAGTAAAGAGGAGACTTTTAAGGTCATCATTTTCCACCATAAAATCCCATGAATTTGTCATATCTAGATCAACAGAGAGAAAAAATCTTCTTTAACTTCAAGAAGATCCACTGTTTGATAGTTTTATGACATGATAAAAGTTAGATATTTTCAAAATTAGAAACAAGCTAAGCATCCAAGAAGTCAAGTATTTGATCTTTTAACCTCATGGAAAAAAATGATTCCGAAGAAGTCATAGAGCATGAAAAGTATTTTCCCACAATTCACTTAGTCTCTGATCCAATTAAAGACCACTACTATGTTATGTGGAATTTTCCAACTTAACAGAAAGTCATTTTTCCTATTAAAAATTAATATATAAACAAAGTTATTAAAACAATAAAATCTGACTCATTGACACCTGCCACTGTTAGCTAAAAAGAGATATCTATTTAGGAATATGCAGGATCACTTATGGTTCAGACACATGTAAGATGCATCTGTGTCTATGAAGAAGATCACCTTGCTCTGTTTTCCAACAAGATGAATAACAAAGTCCCATGAAACAACCACCCACCCCAGGTCACCATTCTCCCCAAGTCACTATTAAAAGAGATTGCTTAGAACCCTGGATCCCAAGAATATTCATCGCCTCGCACTCAGTATCTCTTTCTCAAGAAAAGAGATCCAGAATAGCAAGACAGTCTTATTCCCTTTTCCCTGGTCTCCCAGCATTCCCATTAATTCTTGTTCTCACCTCCTGCTCCATTCCTTGATCTCACATGAAGTTCTGACTCTCTTTCTCTGGTGCTGTGGAAAGAGAATTAGATCTAAAATTAGAGAGTCTGGTGCCATATTCTGATTCTGGAGAACTCAGCATGTGTACAGTAGTGGCTCGCTTCTCTTTATTTACTTTCATAATCCTCATTAACAGAGAGAGCGTAATGATATCTATCTCATAGGATTTGGAGAAGACAAATGTAAAAGGATATATAAAAACTCCTAGAAAAAAGCTATCATGCATTATTAAGTATTCAGTGTACACTTGTTCAGTCTGAAATAAAATGATCAATTAATCTTTTCTTACTAAAGCTCAGTCATGGATGTACCTAAGTTATTGTTATATTCATTATTCTATTCTTTTTCACTTAGTGTATGGTTTAAAATTTCCATAATAAAATAAAGTCTCTTTTAGGACAGATTGTGATGAAAATTAGAATGCTGAAAGAAAGTTACACATAAAGTCGCTTCATATCTGAAAAAAAAAAATGTTCTTTAGATGCTAATGGAGGAGATAAACAGTGCATAAGATTTAAGTTTTTTCAATAGATTTTGGATGAGACTAAACTTCTCACCTGTATGCATATTTGCCTCCAATTTATATGTGCATGAAATTATTTTCCATTGTTATCTAACAATACCATGATTTTCCCAAATATTGTTTATAATAGCTACTGTAAGCACAAAGCATATCTGTGGAATTCTGAGGAAAAAACAGTAAGGTCAGACAAACTCAACCCTGTGTCAAAAACAATGTTTTGACTCATTTTAAGGGAATGTGTGCTTCAGCAGAGGCTGGATTGCAAATTGTGGCAAAATCTACGAACAATAGTAATCAGAAGTCCTGCACAGCAATGGCTTCCAGTCATAATTTGGTCTCTTTAGACATATCTATCTTCAAATAATAAGGGATGGTGTAAACGATTACCATATGATTCTTTCAAATTTGCGAAAAATTATATCAAGTTCACTTCTCCTTCCACCCAGGGGCAAGATTCAGCTATTCTGAATTAAATAATGTTTCAGCTACACCATCTGCTTTTGATGCTACATAATTTATGAAAAGATTGAAGAGAATGGTAGGCATGCCTTATTTTTAACATTACCTTCCTTTCATTCTTCACAAAAACTACTACTAGAATAATCCAAGGTTTTTTTGCGTTGAAACACTCAAAAACTAATATACGATGTAGTCCCCCTTACTGAAATGCAGACTTTGCTGGCAGAGTGGAGGTTGTGTCCTACTGTTTAAAAAAGGGAGTCAAGGACTGGTAAGTATTATAGATTTTATACACATTCAATATTCTATGAGTACTCAATTTATTTTCAAAAATAATAACATATAAATATGAACTTTTAGCACCAAAGCTGGGATTTCTGAAGAGGTCACACAAAATTTAGCTCTTATGAATGTATGCTTGGGCAACATAAATGGAATCTCTTGGAGAATCTTGTATGGGGTACTCTACTTTGTAATTAAGTGTTCTTATTAAGCATGAGAAAATAATATCTCTGCCTGGTTAAATGAGCTCTGCACAGGAGCAAAAGATTGTTTTCTATCATTGCTAATTCAATTATATGCAGTATTTATTAATATTTATCATTAATACTGACACTTCACACATTAATCAGCTGTCATAGCATTGTCATAAACCTATCAATTCTTTCATTATGATGAATTTACATTCATTTCTATGAGACATCCATTAAATCGTTAGACTAGCCCATAAATTAAACTAAGAAATTATTTTATAAGTCCCATGTTCAGAAGTATCCTCCACAACTAGGAGGACCTGCAACTAAGATATATACAACTGTGTACAGGGTGGGGTCTGGGGAGATAAAGCAGGAAAAAAAAAAGTATCCATTCAGCATGCCTTTAAAAATTGTTATAAACAGAGTTGTAGATTACATTTCTTAGCTTTCTTTTGGGTTATATTGATCTTCAACTCTCACTTTTTAAAGGATATTTTACCTATAATCCAAAACAAAGTATACAGAATGATGAACAAATATTACTCTGAAAGCAGAAAAATTGAAAGATATTTTACACTTTGAAGACTCCACGCCATTTTTCAATAGTAGAAGCTTCCTGACTAATTAGAGGACCCTACAAGCAAGTAATATCATTATATCATAGAACTCTATTAATGAGGTCTTCTAGGAACTCGTCCAATATATTGAAAGAAAGTCTTCCTCCTTTGGCTTCTCCCGGTTACTTTTGCTTCAATTTACAGACATCTCCCACCTGCAGGCTCTGGCCAGGACTGTTCCTGTTTGAAGAGAGAACTATCTCAGCAGCCTCAGTCTCACAGTCTTGCAGCCCTAAAATTTAGTCACATTTCCAGTCCTGGTATTTCATGGGCAATGCCTATCAGCTTCTTTATAATTGCCACCACTGCAACCTTCTCGCCTGTGGACTTTTGTTCCAACAGTTCAGGTTATGATGTACCCAGAAAAAGCAAGCTGTGCCTGGAATTCAGACACTCCTTACTCTGCTTCCTCAATAGTGTAACCTAATACTTCTCAATGTGAGAGTTTTGAAACACATTCAGCAGAGTCATCATGTTTATTTGGTAAATACAGCTCTCTGGGTGTGGAGTATATGGGAATTCTTTGCCTTATCTTCACAAGTTTTCCGTAAATCTAAAACTGTTCTAAAATTTAAAGTATGTTTTAAAAAATGCAGCTTTCTAGATTCCAAACTATATCTGCTAAATCACAATTTCTAGAAGGGGTATGAGGAAAATTGCATTGTAACAAACACCTAAGCTGATTCTTATGGACACTAGAGTTTTTGCACTAAGAGCAGACTTGTGCCCTCTACATTCTCTTCAGTATTGTCCAATTGGCTGACAAATCCACCTTCAATGACAATCTGGGACCATGAATGCTATTATCACTCTTTGTCCATGACTCATGTTCTTGGATTTATCTATTGAGGGGAATAGCTTCCTAGGCATAGAAATTACATCTTCACCTGGCAGCAAATGTAAGCATGCCAAACCCCCAAGGGATCTCCCAAAATTGAGAATCGGCAAAAACACCAACTTTCTCTCACCAGGTCCAACCTCAAGTATTGGGCTAATGGACCTTGCCCTGCCTGCCTTCTTTTGCCTAGATCATGAAAGGCCTCTCACTGCCACACTCCTGAGTAAGGATGGAGGAACAGAAAAGGATGAGAAACCCTGTTTTGAAAAAGAAACGTTGCCTTGCCATCACAACATCCTAAAAAATAAACACAGAGGTGTGGTAAGTGGGAGTATTTAATATGTTTCTTACGGCTTTCTAGAATCAGGAAGTTAATTATTATTTATTACTTACATTATTTACTTATAGTTATTTATTTGTTTTAAAGTTTCTCATTAGGTAACCACAAAATATAAATATTACTAACTACTTACTAAGTGTAATGACTGATATTATAATTAATGTAATACAATTATGATAAAATTGCTGGATCACCCATCACCGTTTGTAAAATGATCTAAAATTTGGCACATTCACTTTGTATGAAAAAGTCTTAAGAAATTCTAAAAATTACTTTGAGAAACTAACCAGATTACTATTGAGTCCTTTTAAATGATGTTTACCAATCTTTTTCCTCACAGGAGCCCATAAAACAAAACTGATATTATTTTAAGGCACAAATTATGCCACCTATCCCACTTAGCCCTCTCATTTACCCTTTAAGACCACTTTTCCTACTGTTCCATTTACATATACCTTTCAATCTCCTGGTCCCAAAATGATTGCAAAGAGTTATGTTTCCAACAAACTTCTTAAATTACTTGATTTTAATCTTGTCTGTTTTCATAAGATTTAAATTAATGAAGAGAAAATGTCTATGTGCGCCTAACTTCAGAAAAGGCTGAAATATTAAAACAATGTGCCAAAACCCAATTCACATCACCCAGCGCTGGGGAGCCCGGGTCAGGCGTCCTGGCCCCCTGTGCTGCTCTTGCTCAGTGGGGACCATGCCAGAAACAACTAGTCATTGTGGAGAATTGTTTAAAAATGAATGTGCTGAAGATTTGCTGATTCACATTCATTATCCACTGACCTCTTCTCAATGGATTTCACAAAGAGAAGCAAAACTAATTACCTCAGGCCAGGCTGTCTGAAAAATAATGGCACAGTGATTTAGAGAAAAGCATTCACGCTGTAGAGGCCTCTTGGAATAGTGTATATTTTTAAAATTAAATATCACACTTTTTGATGATAAAACTTTTTCATTTGAACTAATGCACCATCGTTTCTTTTTTAAAAAATCAGTACTAAGCAATGAAGATTTTTTGTGGGCTAAATATCAATAATATTACTTTGCTTCATGTTAAATTATTTTAACATACTTGAAAAGAAGCTTGAAAAAATATTGGAGATTGTATGTGTGGAGGGGAAGCTTTAGCCATGAGGGAAGAAAATAATGTGATAAACCACTGGGAAGGCTAGAGTAAGTTATTTATTAACACTATTTATTATCTGTCTTAATTTACCACAAAAATAATGTTGTTGTTTCTTGATAAAACATGCATAATGAATAAAGAGAATGTTTTCTTTTCAAACCTGCCTTGTTACAAGGGTTTACTGATCTCATTGATATGCAGGGAAATTTTGCAAATCCTTTTATAACTTAGTGTAGAATAGGTAGTGGTGACAAGATGGAAATTGATTGTTTTGGAGGAAGGCAAACTATCAGAGTTTTGTTAGTAGAAATATAATGTGTGGCGTCAGTGCATTTGAAGACACACGGAGGTCACAAGACCTTAGTGAAAAATGACCAAAATAAAAACAGGGGAACTGTAAAATGATTACATTCTTATGACCACAAAAGTGAGACAAATCAAGAAGACAGCGAAAGTTTGACCTAATGCTGGACAGAATTCTCACTCCCAGAAGCCCTACTAACAGGGTCCTCTCTCACTGCCAAAGAATAATCATACGCAAATTAGTAAAGAGGAGTTAGAGATGGAAACTTACTCTAGTAGTCCAGTTGCCTCCACTTTGGATAAAGTCTGGAGGGGTTTGGAAGGGAATTATATTGTATTCAAAAGCTAAGGTCAAGAGGAAAACAAATTAAGTTGTATACAAAATGTTAATGTACATCCTCACATTGGAAGAACTGGCTTCGATCCATGCAAGTTATTTTTTCCTACTGAGCCTTGTAAAGCCACTTTAAGTAGCAAATCACATAATTCATCTCTACCTTGTTTCACCAGTGCCACTAGTACCCGACTTGGGCTGGCCAAGAGCAGAAGCTCACTTGGCTTCCTTGAGCTGGGATCAAGGAGGAGGAAAGCTGCTTCCCATCTGCCCCCTGCCTGTTTTCACATAGGAGAGGGCCATGGGATTAAAAGCGGAAGTCAACTGGTGAAAATCATATCCATCTTTTCCCTTTTTTTCCTCTTTATCTTAATCTGCCCTGCTCCCTGGAGAAGAAAGCAAAGAGAAACTTCTTTAATTTAATGAAGAGAAAGTATCATAGTGCCATTTTTTCTAGTTTTAATTGGCAGAACCTGACAATTCCTATAAGTCCTAAGAATTATGGCAGAAACAAACATATTTCTTGAGCCTAAAAAAGAATAAATGAGAAAAATATTAGTACTTTGTGGAATGAGCAAGTAAATGTATAATCTTTAGTTATTCACAATAGGCACAAATAGATTATCCTGCTTCCTTCAATGGTAAGAACAAACATTCACGTAAATATTCATATGCAATATATTACATACATTACACTAAATATGAAAATTTTATTTTTATAATATATATCCGATTGGTTGTACAGACAACATAGAAGACATGATGACACCTGACCAAAAAGAACACAGTTTTATTGCAGTTGTATTTACAATTGTTTTAAACCTCTTAACTTTCTGTCAAATTGGTTATCATTATCTGTTCTTTGGTTTTTTTCTAAATACTTTCACAAAAGTGACTTTGTCTTTTGGCAAACTGTTACTCAAAACACTTGTGAAGACCTTTTCTAGATGCCCCACCACAAAATCCACTACCTACTATATCTACTACTTGATAACCTTGTGCCAATGTCTCTCTTACTAAAATTATCACAACACTGTAATTATAGATGTGCCCTCAAGACACTTTTTGGTTGAATGCCAAATAGTTGAATGTTAAAAGCAATAATTAGGGGAAGCCAACTAATACTATCATAGAATGAACTTATAAGACTTGAAGAAAAATTAGGAAAATTTCCCCCAAAGGTAATTATGATCACAATTTCATTACTAAAAATGCTAACAGTCAATTCTAATAGTTTGAAAATTTAATTAGGAAAAACTTTCTCCACTCACTTCCAAATGTGGTTGATGGCTGTCAGATGTTTTGGGATAATTCTGCCAGTATAGGCTACTGTTGATGGTAACATTGCCACAAAGCTTGAAAGTTTTCCATCTTCTAGATAAAGATTTATCAGCTCTTCAATTCCTGTCATTTCATTAAATCAATCCCTCCAATTGGAATTGGTTGTATTACTTGGAGAAGATTCTGCGTATTTTCAGAAGACTTAAAAATGTCCTCACATATTACTTTATCAGCAATATTTTTGCTTAGCTGTTGTTTTACACTCACCTACCTGATATAAAATGTCCCTTAATCTTGGATCTAGAAATATAGCAATGGAGAAATTTAATTGGCTTCAATATAAGAAAATTCCAAATTCCCACCTGTATCCCAGCTTTCATTCCATGCACACTCATTTCAGCACGTTCTGTGAAGCAAAATGTGGGGAGACTCTTTATTAGCAGGCACAAAGTAAGAAATACTTCTGCTTGCAAGTCATACCAGTTGGGTGATTAGTTTAGCAGATTCTAACAAATAAACTATGTTCTCTACAAGCAAGCTGTCTTATCAGTTAGTATTGTTATTGGCAGAGCACACTATTAAATCTTGCCATAATTTAATCTTCTTTAAAAATGTAATAACTTCTATTCCATCTTGTTTGAACATCTGATATCTGACAAAGCAGTTCCGTCATCGTTTTTATGTCATGTAGACAGTTTTTGGATTAAGTAGAGTGATATTATTAGCTCACTATTTTCTTGCTCAAGGGCAGAAAAAATTTCTGTTTTATAATTACTTTTATAACACAGAATTAAAGGATGTGAAAAAGTATCTACCATCTGCTTACTTACATGTCCCTCCTTGCCCTCACCACAATTGTTTTGTCAGTCACAATTATATGACATTTGTTCTACTGATTTTCCATTCCATAAATAGTTCAATCAGATCCTCTCAGTTGTTAGCTATGTGAGACCTAGAAATTTCTCAACAAGTAAGCAAAAGGATAATTAAATTCTTCATTAACTCAACCTAGTAAAACTTTAAAACAATTTATCTTCAGGGGCCAGCCCGGTGGCACATGTTAAGTTCACACATTCTGTTTTGGCAGCCCGGGGTTCACTCGTTCAGATCCCAGGTGCAGACCTACACACTGCTCGTCAAGCCGTGCTGTGGCAGTCATGTCACATATAAAGTAGAGGAAGATGGGCACAGATGTTAGCTCATGGCCAGTCTTCCTCAGTGAAGGGAGGATGACTGGTGGCAGATGTTAGCTCAGGGCTCACCTTCCTTAAAAAAAAAAAAATTATCTTCATATCTAAATGTGTGATTATAAAATAAGAAAAATACTTACTCAATAATATTGTTAACTTTTTTGTTTGTATGCACAGCAGGATATAAGTCAAGAACCAGTGTTTCAGCAACATGTCTTATAGAAAGAAATCTGTAACATAGAATTTATAGCTTAGGTTAAACTAAAAATTCTTTGACATTCACCCACAGAGACTACTTGACATATTTTTTTAAGGAAGATTAGCCCTGAGCTAACTGCTGCCAATCCTCCTCTTTTTGCTGAGGAAGGCTGGCCCTGAGCTAACATCCGTGCCCATCTTGCTCCACTTTATATGTGGGACGCCTACCACAGCATGGCTTGCCAAGCGGTGCCATGTCTGCACCCGGGATCTGAAACAGCGAACCCCAGGCGGCTGAAGCGGAACGTGTGCACTGAAGTGTTGCACCACCAGGCCAGCCCCAATACTTGACATTTTATTGCGGTTATTTTAATAAGATTTTGCTCAAAATTTTTGCCTTTATAGGCTTGAATAATCAGAAAATCTATCCCTAAGTCATTTATGAAAACTCCGTTTTAAAGTTTGATAAATGAAAACATCATTTTAGTATATTATTTTTCTCTTTTTCAATTTTCTTCTTACTAATTTTTATATCAGAATGAAGATGACTTTTCAGCTGTTTTGGAGTCTGTCCCTCATGAAATTTTATAGTGGCATTCTGCTCTTAGTTCATTTTCTCAACTTGTACAGAATTCCCAAAAAGAAATACTAAGGCCAAGCCAAATTTCCGTGATTCCCAAAATATGTGTCTATGGGAATACTCTCTCCACTAGACTATGAGAATCATAAGAGAACAGACTGCATTTTATTTCTCTCTTTCATTGTCAAGAATAGAGCATGACAGATACTAGGCACTCAATGAACACTCATTGATTGAAAGAACATATGTTTAAAATGATACAGCACAATGTAATGGAAAAGTATTGCATTTGCATTCAGAAAGATATATTTTTTCCATTTGCTAGCATTGTGATATTGGGCAATTTTATTAACATTGCTGAATATAAATTTCCTCATCTGCAGCATATTCCTGAAACTCCCTGAGTTGTTGTGATATCTATAAGTGTATTTCAAAACACCAGCACAATGCTTGTCATCCAGTAGGTGCTCAATATGGTGACTAATAGGAAGGAAGGAAAAAAAGAATTAAGTACTGCATTAATGTGTGTATTGCAGTCTGTGGGTTCGGATCCCAGACATAGACCTACACGTTGCTCATCAAGCCATGCTGTGGCAGCATCCCACATAAAACAGAGGAAGATTGGCGTAGATGTTAGCTCAGTGACAATCTTCCTCAAGCAAAAAGAGGACGATTGGCAACAGATGTTAGTGCAAGGCCAGTCTTCCTTACACACAAAAAAATATATAGTATTCTTCCATTAAAATTACAGACTTTTTTCTTTGTCACAGGGTAGCTCAGGGACACATTTCAAACATCAGATATTTTCTGAGAAATCTCTTACATTTATCTACTTAACTCCTCAATATCAAATGACCCAATCTCATCTGTCCAATGCCTATGAATAAGTGTTTCTGCATTTGGGTCATGTTCCTACCAAATTATAAAGAAAGTCCATAAATCACTATATTATCTCCTCACAGTCTCCCTTATTTCTCATAATTAGTAGGGCTATTTTTTGGCTTGCAACAGCAAACTTAAAGGAATCTCTCTACTTCTGTGAGTTCTGTAGACTTCCAGATTTATATGAGAAATGACCTCAATTACTCACATTCTTCACTCTTTCCAATTCCCTTAAGTACTGCAAGAGTATATTAACCAGAACAACGTTCCAAATATTAACATTCCCATCAGTCATTTCAATTTTCTCAGTCTTGACCACTGGTACCAATCACTCTTTGTATAAATACTAATTAGATCCAGGTATAAAAATGTGCAAATATCTTCAAGTTAATGAGAACCTGTTATATCAAGGCTCTAGTAAATATTCTCTATTAATATTTTGGTGGCAGATTTTCCCACAAAATATATATATATCCAAGTTATTTTTAGTGAAATCATAAAGTTATAATAGTTAGGATTCATTAAAAGTGTTCATTGTTTTCAATTCTTATTCTTTATTAAAGCAATATGGTATATATGTTTTTAAAAGTCATTTTGACCAAAGAGTTTACAACATAAAAATAATTTCCCCAGACCCATAGTGCCTTTACCCTACTCATTTCAACAACCGTTTTCAACTCAGCTATTTCTATTGTCTGATGTTTAAGTACATAATCTAAACAACATGTTGATGTCAAAGATTGCTCAATTTTAAAACTTCAGTTGCTGCCTTTATGATAGATGCTGATTTAGCTCTCTTACATTTTCTCCTTGGTCCTCTTCCCCATCTTCTTCAAATATGTATATATAAATATCTATATAAATATATGACAAAATTTATGTTAAATTATTAGTTAATACTTACATTCTTTGTGGAAATATTAATTGAAATTCTGGTTAGGTAATATTTTCCCCAGAATTCTGAAAGTCATGCTTTCTATATTTCTAGTTTCCAGCTGCAGCAGCTGAGAATTTCCAGTATGAGGTTCATGATCATTTGTATGAACTTGTTTGTTTGTTTGTTTTAATTTTCCTGGAAACATTTAGAATCTTCTCTTTAGTCTATGTCTTTTGCAATTTTTAAAGTTTTATCAATTTTCTATAATCTCACTTTCTATAACTATTAAAATTTGAATCTTTAACATCCTTAATTGATCATTTAATTTTTCTATTTCTTCTTGCTTTTATTTCCATTTTTTTCTATTGCATTTTAACTCTATTTTCTGGGACTTTCTTGAATCTTTATTCAAAGCTACTACCAAATGCTTAATTTTCACGATTACATTTTTTTCTCAAATTGCTCTTTCTCGTGCTGATTGTTTCTGGTCTATAACAGCCTGTAACTATTTTATGTGTAAATGTCTAATTCTCCCTCTCTCCACATGGATTACTGTCTTTAAATTTTGAAATTCTCTTCTGCTCTCTCCATTGTCTATTTTTCCTCTTGGTTCTTTAATTTGATCTTTCTTTGTTTTCAAATAACTCATATCTGGAATATATGAAGAGCTCTTACAAATAAGTAAGAAAAGGAAACATCAAATTGAAAATGAATGAAATACTTGAATAAGAACTTCAAAAAAGAGTCTACCCAAATAGCTAATAGTGATATAAAGAGTGTTCACTGTCATCAATCATGAGAGAAATGCAAAAAAAAAAAAACCTCAATGTGATATTCCTACACACACTCCCAAATGACTAAATTAAAGATTGACAATAACAAGTGTTGACAAGAATGTGAAACAATGCAAAGTAGCAGTAGTATAGCTCCCAGTTCAGACAGCCATGTCACACTTGACCACTTGACTAAAGCCAGCTAGAGACTTTTTTTAAGTACTATCTTTTTTTTGGGTCTACTTATTTTATGTTGCAGAGATGGTGGTGGTCAAGCTCCTACTGCTATTGCATATCTGTCATTTCATTTCTGTATTTTTAAGTGTTTTTACTTTACATGTTTTAACGTGTCATTTAGTACACTAAACATTGTAATATCTCCAGTATTCCATTTATTATTCTAGTCAGTGTTCAACTTATTATTATAAAATAACCCTCATTGTATTTTGTATTTCTTTCCTTCTCAAATACTTTATCACATACTAATGTTGACCCTGCTACTTTGGGCATGAATGTTTGCCTTCTTATTGACTTTGTTCCTTTCAACTTTTTTTCCATTTGTTTTATGTGTCTCTTATTTTTAACACAACCTGAATAGTCTTTTCCTTCAACTCCTTCACCTATTTTTTAAATACTCACTTCACTGTCAATTTAAACATACATTTACTAGCCTAGCCACGAACACAAAAGCAAACCAAACATTACTGTAGAGTCAGACCTCAGAAAGACCTTTAGACCTCATCTCTTAATTAGAGATCACAATATCTGTCTCTCTCTCTTTTCTTTTTTTTTTTTTTTTTTTTTGCTTTGTACTTAGAATACTCCTTTTTTATCCCAAATACTCAGGATAGGCAACTGGAAGTGAAAAAACTCTCTGGCTTGGAATTCAGAATTTTTAATAATACTGCCTTCAGTTTTGCTTCAACAACACTATTCATAGGCCACATGTGTGGTGCCAATATAACCAAAGTGAGACTGGTAAGCATGGCACCGCAGAAAGAGTGATGTCAGCATCGTGGAGGCATAAGTTGTTCCTCTTTTCTCCTCTTCCCATTTTTTTTTTAAAAAATGAGATCCATAATCAAATAAAAGAAATGAAAGTCCCTCAGCACTTTGCACCAAAGGACCCAGGAGTGTTATTGTTCACCTGTGCCTCAGAAAATAAACAAATAAGACCTCAAGAGTGTTTGGATCTAAACAAATAAAATCCAAAAGAGCTGGTGAACATGTCCACTTCCACTCACCATGACTGGGGGAAAATACCAAGAGCATGCAAACCTGGGCAGATACCCACAGATGAGAGAGAAATTATAGAAGTCCAGACAACCTGAGGAGAGATTCCAGCATACCATCAGGAGCAGGATAGAGAAGAGTTTGGATGCAGAGGAGAGAAAGAACTCACCAGAGCCACCTCCCTCCCGCAGGCAACACTTCAAGGGGCAAAGCTGTTTGGCCATGGCAGTAGGTGAGTTCTCCTACAGAGGAAGTGGAAACCAAAGACCTTTCTGTGGAGGAGATAGAAAGCAAAAGTGGTGAGTGACTGCCTGGCTATCTCAGGTGTGTGGGTTGCTGCTGGAGAAACCCATTTCTCTCCAGCAGCAGCTTGGTTTCTGAGGAGTGATCTCCATGACTAAGAAGAAGGAGGAGAAAGGGAAGGAAGCAGATAAGAATATCAAAGGACATTAAAGGAATGAGGTTCCTGCTGTTGGCTTCAGGACTTCACCAGAAAGTTTCCCCACAAGGCTCTGGGAGTACGCCACTTAAGAATCATCACATCAGCTCACAGCCACTGCCAAAGCTCCAAGTACTAAACTCACACTTCCTTTCACTCTTCTATCAGCTCTTTCTGCATGCTACCAAGTGTGGCCACGAGAGTGAGCTCCAGTAGACAGGCAGCTTGCTCAGAAAATAGTGCAAGGTTGGTGGGCAAGGGAGAAACCACAAACCTGAAATATACAACCACCCTCTGGAATACAAAAGAAAGGATTCTAATAGCCAGCCTGGTAAATTGTAAGAAACAAAGATGATATAAAAGCTAGATAAGAAAGTATCTGCCACTTCAAATGTGAAAGCAGAAGCGTATAGCGATAAATGATAAGGAAAATCAAGGAAATACGGTTTCACAAAAAGAAAATTATACTTCTCCAGCAGCTGAACTCAGAGGGCTGGAATATTGCAAACTAACTGACAAAGAATTCAAAATCGCTGTTATGGAGAAATTCAACAAGCTACAAGAAAACTCAGAAACACAATTTAATACAATCAAGCATAAAATTAATGAAAAGAAAGAGTTCTTTACCAAAGAGATTGAAACTATAAAAAAGAACCAAATAGAAATTCTGCAGCTGACAAATTCATGAATCAGATGAAAAATGCAAAAGAGATCACCTGTATCAGGGCAGATGAGATGGAAGAAAGAATACAGGACCTGGAGGATAGGAATATAGAAATAATTCAGTTAGAAGAGGCGAGGGAACTAAGATCTAAAAAGAGTGAAGAAAGCCTATGAGAGCTATTGAATTAAATCAGAAAGGCAAATATTCTAATAATTGGGGTTCTAGAAAGAGAAGAGGACAGAGAGTTTATTTAAAGAAATAATAGCTGAGAACTTCCTAAATCTGGGGGAGAACTTAGACATACAAGTCCCCAAAGCTAATAGAATACTCTATTATCTCAATGTAAAAAGACTTTCTCCAAGAAATATTACAATGAAACTGTCAAAAATCAATGATAAAGAAAGAATCTTAAAGGTATCCAGGAGAAAAAGGGAAGTATTCTACAAAGGAACCCCCATACTCATCAGCAGATTTCTCAGCAGAAACTCTACAGGCCAGGCAAAAGTGGAATGATATATTGAAAATATTGAAAGAAAAAAATTGCCAGCCAAGAATACTTTATCCAGTAAAGTCATCTATTGGATATGAAGGAGAAATAAAGGCTTTCCCAGACAAAAGCTGAGGGAGATCACCACCACTAGACCTGCCTTGCAAGAAATGCTCAAAGGAGGTCTTATACTACTCACAAAAATTAACTCAAAATGGATCAAAGGCTTAAACATAAGACCTAATACCATAAAACTCCCAGATGAAAATGTAGGGAAGAAATCCCTTGACATTGGTTTTGGCAATGATTTCTTGGTCATGACACCAAAAGCACAAACAACAAAAACAAAAATCAACAAATCACCGGTCCTTTGGGAGTGTGTGTAAGAGTATCACATTGAGGTCTTATTTTGCATTTATTTTTGCATTGCCAATTCTGGAAATAGTTGGTCTTTTTACCTTGGTCAATATGATAAGCAAACATTTTTTCTGGCCTCAGAATTTACTTTTATGAATTAATATTTGTCCCAGTGTTTTTTTTCAGGGGTATGAAGATAAAGGAGAAAGATAAAGAGAAGATTATAACTATCATATTTGACATTATAAATAGAAGCTTGCATTTAATAAACATATGGTATCAGAATCAGAATCATATAAATGCCCAGGCCCTACTCTCAGACACTCTGATTCAGTTGTCGTGAAATGGTGTCCAACCCCCAGTAAAATATTGCTTGATGTGAAAACCACGGATTAGCTCATGCTCTGTCTTCATTTCTCTGGAGGAAAGTGGTATGCCTGATAAGAAAAGAGAATCTTCTAGAGACAAAAAAAGCTAGGTTTGGAAAAGCTGCTTGACGCAAGTAATTTAAGCTTTCTTTGTGTCACTTTTTATCTATGAAACCTGGAATACAATAAATGCCGACCTCACAGTATTGTTTGGAGGAGTGTATGTAGCAATGTATATGACTTTTTTTGTTATATTAATAGCTACCTCTTAGTTATATTCTATTCATTAATTCATCTGAGTTTCCATTAATTCATTAAGTATTTATCGAGCACTTACACTATGCCAGATGCCAGTGATTAATTAGAAAACAAAAGCAAATGCCTTCCTAAAGCCTGGATTCTGGAGGTGAGAAAAAACTATAAATAAACAGATTGATAGATATATAACATAAAGGCTGGTAGCATTAAGTGTCATGTAGAAAAACACCTAATGGAAATAAAATTTAAAAGTGGGAGAGCATTCTATTTTAGTTTGGATAATCAAAGAACTTTTAGGGATGTAAGATTTGTGTAAAGACCTCAATGAAATGAAATAAGCTACTGGAATATCTGCACAGAATATTCCATTCAGAAGAAACAATGAAAAAGCCCTGAACTGGGTGTTGTTTCTGTTGTTTGGTTTTGGGTTCGGGGGATTTTTTTAGATTAACAGTAAGCCAGGGACCGAATAATGTAGTCTTACAAGGTAGAATGTAGACTGCTTTTTATTTTTTTTTTAAAGATTTTATTTTTTCCTTTTTCTCCCCAAAGCCCCCCAGTACACAGTTGTATATTCTTCGTTGTGGGTCCCTCTAGTTGTAGCATGTGGGACACCGCCCCAGCATGGTTCGATGAGCAGTGCCATGTCCGTGCCCAGGATTCGAACCAACGAAACACTGGGCCACCTGCAGCGGAGCGCACAGACCCAACCACTTGGCCAGGGGGCCAGCCCCTAGACTGCTTTTTATTTTAAGGGTAGAAACAAATCATTTTAGGCCTTTAAAAAGTAGAGTGATGTAAACTAACTTTGTTTTTGTAAAGGATCTTGGGGAGTAGTGTAGAGGGCAAGAGGGAATGCAAAGCATATGGTTCGGAGTTTGTCTGACTGCAATGATGTTGGTGAAGGTGGGGAGGAATGATAGTTCCATGGATATGTTTTGAAACCAGATTCAACTTACTCTACTTCTGGATAAGACATAGGGTTGAAAAAAAAAATGTGACAAATCCAGGATAACTTCAAGATTTACAAAGTACCAAACAATGGACTTGATTTACAGATTTTATCTCATTTCATCTTAAAATAGCCCTTCAAGTTCAGTGACATTATGCCATTTAACAAATTAGAAAAGCGATTTCAGAGAATTTCAGTTTTCGTGCATCACAATAAGTTTAAATTGTTTCTTTCATTTTGTTTTGATGTTACTCCACATTCTTGATTTTGTGACATTTACAGAACTGTTGTTGTATTTTACAAGGTCTCTCACTGACTTTGCTGATACTATTTTCAATCCCAATTTATTTTCAATGATGTGATAAGATGGCAATACGAATGGGAGAACCCAAACACAGGTGAGATTATAACAGAAATCTGGAGTCAAGAAGCATAAGATATGGGAAGAAAATGACCAGCACTTTGTTGTTTCTGGGGTATAAAGGGTAAGGGACACGACACAGCAAAGTCTGGCAAGATGGCCTACAGCTTCTGGTGAGATTTTCTGCCATTTTGAGTAGCATGGACTTGACCTTTGGGCAAGTTATTCCCTCTAAAACCAAAATCTTTAATGGTGGAGTTTCAGGTTAAAAGCCTGGAAATTACTAACCTCTTGACAGACTATGGGAAATCATAATGAATAAGCTAATTCTTTAAAAGGAAGTAGATACTTTACACACACTCACACACAAAATCAGTGTAGAACAAACTGACAAAAATGAATCATAACTACTGCAAGTATTGTCATTCCCTGCCCAATTTAGTCTTCTTTTTTTTATCCTTGGATTGAATTAATTTATTGAAGAAAAATCACCTCTAGTTCCTTTCTTAAGTATTTCAAAGGTCAATAATTAATTACTGTGGATTAACACATAAATTATAGCTTTAAAGTCCTTAAAAGTCTACGAGTTTCACCTTTTTTGTGTTTAATTAGGAACAATCTGTTTTTACTTTCCAAGAATCTGTCAAAATTTTGGATGTGATTTAACCACCATGGTAACCGGCAACCAAGTCTGGTAATATAAATCAAAAAGTTACAGCCACTAGCCTGAAGAAAATATTTCTGACTCTACACTCTTTGTCTGCCTCCATATCTCCATAACTTTAAATTGTTCTGACAAGCAGCACATAATTTCTTTGGAGTGCATACCTCTTCTATAAGGAAATCACAGTAAAGAACATGAAAATAGTTGACAACAATGACCAGATTTTCACACATTCCATTCTATTTTAAGATTGTTGCTGAGCTTCAGCACAGCTGGTTTTCCAGAGTATAAAGAAATAATTTGCCATTCTCATGGTGTTATACATTGTACCACTCTTTCTCTTTACTGCGCAAAGTAATTTAAATCTTCCATGTCACAAGTTGGTATAAGAGTAAACCTTGATTTCGGCCTGTGTGTGTTACACTTTAGAAAAATACTTTGGTATTTGTTTGCTTTGGTGCAGTTGACTGTCATCCACACTTAAAAGGAATTACAAAATGAATGGCATTATCCACCATTAAAAAAGCTTGACTTCAGGGATATGTATTAACATAAAAAGCCAAGTCTCTAAACAAGAGTGAGAGTTAAAACAATTGTTTAAAACAAGTGTTAAAACATTGTTCTGTTGTACACAGAAAAGTTTTCGTCATCTGACTGCCTGTATCACTAGCATTTTAGAACAGTACCATTGCCTTTCAGCTGACTGCAACTCTACCAGAGTGACTTTTCCACCTATGTTCAAATATAAAGTTATTTCATATTGTAGATGTTATGTTTATTCTTGTTGCCATTTAGTAGTTGTAAACATTGTAATTGGTTGTATTGTCTCTCTATACTCCAGTAACACCTCATTCTGTGAAAGTTTCATTAGTTTTTCGGGACCCAACTGGTAATGCAATATGGAATAGTGGAGTTTTGTTGTTACGAGATGATCTCAAGTTGACATCATGAAATGCTCTAACCTTTCTCACAGGCTTTCTGGAAAAGACCCTAAATGAAAGGGATCTGACAAAGAGCTTCATAGCATGTATATATACAAAAAATGACCTATGAAGAGAGAATGACCCCGCTCCAGGAACCACAAATTCAGGAGGCTGAATAAGCATATGACAGAGATTATTATAAGATGGAACTGAAGAGATAAGCTGAAACCAGAAGTTTAAAAGGGCATATTAAAGATTTTAGTTTTATTCTCAGAAAACTAGGAAGCCACTAAAGGATTTCAAGATCCCGTGTCAAGAGACACATGATCTCATTTTAGTTTTGGAAATATTATTTTGACTGATGTGGAATAGGACAAGAATATATGAGACAAGCATAATTAAAATGAATATGTGGTAAATGAAGCCAGAATTGGGCCATTTTAGGGGCCAGGATAAAGTTGTTTCATGCCAATCAAACTCTTCCTACAGAATGTATCCTGAATCTACAGTCAAAAGAATATTCTTTGACCTTTATCACATATTAATTTACAAATATCCTTAGAAGGATATGAGTTGTTGCTTAATAGATATAGAGTTTTCGTTTTGCAAGATAAAGAGAATTCTGGATATCAGTTGCACAACACTGTGAATGCACCCAACAGCACTTAATGTTTAAGATGGTAAATTTTATGTTATGTGTATTTTACCAAAATTAAAAATGCTTTAAAAGTCAAAAAAGGGGGAGATATTTGTGAGTCACTTAATTGTTTACAAAAATCTTCTATGCATTGTTATTTAACTTTGCTCTATATCAAGAAAGCAATATTAGTCTCATTAATAGATTAAAATACTGCAACTCAGAGCAGTTAAATGAATTGCCTGAGGTTAAATAGAAAACCTCTATTTTGAATTCAGGACCTTTGACATATTACCCCATATTGTTTCTACTAACCTCAAAATAAGTTCAGGAAATATATTTTGGTACGAGGGGAAGGTAGGGAACGGTTTTATCATTGAATAAAAGTCAGAAAGTGTATGTCAGAAGTCAGGTAAGAACAAATAATTGTAAAAGGTCTGCAATCCTTGAAAACAAATTCACCTTCGTCAAATCATACTTTTACCTAGACTCCATCCTGCTTGGTGTAATAGAATCTCATTTATTAAAAAAATACCTGGTACTGAAGAAAGACATTGCTCATCTTATCATAAGCAAGAATTGTGAAGACTAGTGGGAGGAAAAGAAATCAGTCTCAGGAAAAGACGTAAAAAGCATGTGGAAATACATGAAAACCACCCAAATAAGGACAAGTAGAGACTATTTATTTAAAGCCTCCTGTCCAAAGGAATTAAGTACCATCACTTGCCTTTGGCAGAGACTCAAACTTAGGGGGAAGTAGGAAAGATTTATAGTGGAAAAAAAAGAGGAGGCTCATGGTGAGCTCTGATGGGGAGTTGTTGGCTTGGGGGAGCTGGATGTGGGCTACCTGGAAGTAGGGCATCCTATGTTCCTATGTGATTGGTTTGGAGATGCTTGGCTTTCTCTGGTTGGGCCCAAGGAACAAAAATTAGGGAAGCTGTGACCCAGTCCTGATCATTCAGTGCTGAATGCTTCAGAAGTTGTGGTTTGGCTTCTTGGGCTGTTTGCTGCGGAGATTATAGGTCCAAGTTCAATTGTCATACATGGTCGGTTGTATATTCATTCTCTCAAGCACATGGGAAATGTTCAGAGATTTCAGATTAGGAATGACTAAGAAAAAGTACATGAGTACATTGGAAGTTTTTCATGTAGTGCAAAGCCCAGGGTGACCTAAGCAGATTGTGATGCCTGTAAAAAACCTAAAATATTTACAATATTTAAATGGTTCTTATTCAAACCAATGTACACAGTCTTGGTCCAACAAGAAAGAAAAAAAATCAGCAACAAGACATATGGTTTTTTATAATTTCTCAATATTTTACCAGAAACGAGAGTGCCAGCTTCTCTCTCAAACACTTGTCAAGTTCTCAATTCTTGATTACTAGAAATTTCCATTATTCTCCTAAAGTAGAAATCATTCAGGCATACACAATTTACAAAAAGATTATGCAAAAGCTTAAGTCGAAATACATTCAATATATTTTCAATACAGAGTTATTTTTATGAAATACGCAGTCATTCAGTTGTCTCAAATCTACTTAGCTACATTTTTCTTCCTTGTTAAATGAGTCAATCCACATAAGAATAAAAGTAGTTAAAATAACTTTTAAAATTGTCTTTTGAATATCATACTAAAATCATTCCAACTGAAGAATTAATTGAGGGCCAGCCTGGTGATGTACTAGTTAAGTTCTTGCACTCTGCTTTCACTGCCCAGGGTTCGCGGGTTCAGATCCCGGGTGTGGATCTGGATACTGCTCATCAACCAGGCTGTGGCGGCATCCCACATACAAAATAAATGAAGATTGGCACAGATGTTAGCTCAAGGACAATCGTCCTCAAAAAAAAAAAAATAGAATTAGTCAAAAGGAAACAATTTTTCTTTGTTTTCTTCATACTTTCTTTTTTTTCTATTTTCTTCTCTTTGGTT
Source organism: Equus quagga (assembly GCF_021613505.1). NCBI lineage: Eukaryota > Metazoa > Chordata > Mammalia > Perissodactyla > Equidae > Equus > Equus quagga. Next base: position 109,019,303 of record NC_060269.1, on the reverse strand, counting down.
ACCTCTTTCCTTTCCCTCTTTCTTCATTCACTCTCTCTTGTTTCTCTCTTTCTTCTTCCTTTCCTTCTTTCATTCTATCACAGAAACATATTTTCCTTCTTTCTTTGTGATCACATTGAACATGCTTTTTGTGTTCTCTATTTTCTGATGCTTTGATGTCTTGGGACCTTGTTGACACAGGAGAGAACTGACATTGCCATGGCTAGCCAATTTCTAGAGATAGTAATGGACTTGCCCGCAAGTGTGCCTTTCCCAAGCAAACCAACCAATCCAAAGCCTATACCCTGGACTATCTACTTTATCCAGCTCTCACAGAGCTCTTGTATTCCATGCCACTATCTCTGTCCTTGTCACCTCAGAGCCAGGTAACAGACACCTAAAGATAGCTCCTGTACCCCAGAGCCTGTGAACTTATTCATACTTTCCAATCATAAGCCTGTTTACCTGCTCTGCCATGACTTCCCAATGGAAACCACAATAAAGGTTCTTGTCACATCTTCTTCCTGCTCTTTCTACCTCCTGCCAGACCCTGGTGTTTCCCCACGTGGCCCTGCATGGCATGTCTCTCTTCTTGGGAACTGTGAGTAACAAACTTTCTCTTCAATGGCAATTGTCTCCTGATTCGTTTGGCCTGACCATAGCTGAATAATAAATCTACATTTCAAAAGAGTGATATCTGATGGAAAACGTGGCAGTGGATTGCTGAGTGAGGGAAAAAACCCAGCTCAAAATTTTTTCTACAGAATTCTTTGACTTCAGACAAATGATTGGTTTTCTGATGAATTCTCAAGCTGTGCATGTATATAGTCCTTAATGAGCACTAATGCCCTGACCTTGTTTGAGGAAAGCACTCTGAAGTAAATTTATGGTAGATGGAAAATTACACTTAAAGCATCTGGAGCACTTTTAATTTTCTTATCCTCAGAAAATAATCGAGAATTGTCAGACTTGCCCCTACCACTAGTTATGCATTTCTTCAGAAGAAATGGAATAGTCTCGTTCGTCCAAATAACCAACCTACAGAAGCACCCAAATGACTCAATCCCCTTCCTCAAAATGATTAAAAGCAAAGACATTTTACTACAGATACATACACAAGAAAAGCATTGCATAAGAGTACCAGGAATAAACTGCATGTTGATAGAAAACATAAAACTTGTTGGTGTCTAAAACCAGTGTTCTCCAAACATTTTTGATGGCCCATCTCCTCAGCACAAAATCTTGAGCACATCTCCCAACATATAAACTTATTGCAAGTATAAGTGTACGTATCTCTGCGAACCAACAAACTAAACAGTAGTGAAGCACACTTCCTGATTTGTAGACTGACACAAAGAGACAGAATTTATTATTTTCTTTTTATACCTCAATGCATCATTTATGACAGTCCCTCCAATGCACATACCTCTTAGAAATCTCTAGTTTAGGTAATTTATAGCTTGCTATCTAGTCCAGATTACTAAAATAGCCTGCTCACCTTTTTCCCTTATTCCCTGGCCTCCCCTAACCCCCACTATCATTCTTCACACAGCAGCCACAGTGATATTTTTAAAACACTAGGCAGTTTTTGTCCTTCTCTTTAGAGTCTTCCAAAATCGTTCGACTGTCAGAGTTTGAGTTTCCCAAATGTAGACTATGAGATGAGGTTCGGTATGCAAGTGATTTTCTGAGGAAATGTTCCCAGGGAAACTGGTAAGGAACTGTTCCCCGGGGAGCTGGGAGAGCAGAACAGAGACAGGGAGAGGTCAAGGCAAGGGTGTGACCACAGGCAAAGTCCCGAGGAGCGTCGTTTCAGCCTGATGCCGAGGAGAAACTGGAGAGAAAATTAACCCTCAGTGTTTTTTCAACTGTAGGCTGGACCCATGAATTATCTAATTATTGGTTGGGGAGTCACAGACATAAATTTTCAGACACTTCTCTGCAGTGTGGACAAGGCAGGCTCCAAAGCTGTTTAAGGGCATTCCTTCAACAAAGAGTCACAGGCACTAGCTCTTAGAAGAAAAGCATGCTGAAGTTGAAATATGCACAAAAATGGTCATACATATCCCAGGGAATTTGGACACCAGTATTATCCATTACATAATCTCACTTAGAAAAAAATCTAAACTGTTTACCATGGCTTTGTCAGATTTAGCCCCGACTATTTCTGCAACCTCATCTTGAATCACTCTCCCACCCCACCCCTCACCAGACTCAAACTAGCCTGCATTCTCTCGCTTTAACCAACCAACTTGGATCCATATGGCTTTATTCCCTTTGCCTGAGTTTTCCAACCCCTTTCTTATATGACCGACTCTATTGTATGATTCTAATTTGAGTTAAAATGGTTTCTTTTCAGAGTCCTTCCCTCTTCTGTTCCAAAGAAATTTCCATGTCCCACAGACTCTTGGTCATATGATTTTGCCTTATTTTCTTTATTGCGCATACTGCCATCTGAAATTATCCTACGTATTGTTTTGTTGTCTCTACCCCCCCAATTGCAATGTAAGCTCCATGCCTTCCTTGTTTGTTCTTTTATCCTCACCACACAGAGCAGTGTCTGACATATGCAGGTGATCAATAGTTTTTTATTTAATAAATAAATAAAGGGCCGTTCATGACCTACTTACATCTTGTCTATTCCACCTTCACCTCCTTGGGTTCCTATCTTCTATTAATAGGGCTGTTCCTAGGCAATGAAAGACATCCCATCAAGAATAAATTAAGGAAAAATTTTAAGAGGGAATTTCCTCAGCATAAAATGAAGTAGCCATACAAGCTATTAGAGTGCACTGCCATGTTGTTCAAACAGCCTGTTTGTGAATCTCAGTTAATGAATCTTTGATTGATCTCACAGAGGTCGCTTGCCTTGAACTTCACAGCTTGGACAAAGATGAGAAGCTATTTCTGCCTCTATAAGCTGTATTCTAGAAGGCAGCAATATACCTGAACACAACAAGAACAGAATACAGCCTGAGATTTCTTATTTATAGAATGGCATATGTGGGTGTCAAAATTTAACTCACAATACTTCACATGTACTGAGAGAACTATGCTTAATTTAGTTTGTCTATAGCCAATGACTGTTACTCCCCAAATTTCCATTCATGGGTTAGAGGAAAAACTTTCACTTTGGATACTTTGCTTAAAATGTAATCCAATTCAGCAGTGTAAACAATCTATATAATAATTTCAATAGGGGCCGGCCCCATGGCCGAGTGGTTAAGTTCACATGCTCTGTTTCAGTGGCCGAGGGTTTCCTTGGTTCGGATCCTGGGCGCGGACGTGGCACCGCTCATCAGGCCACGCTGAGGTGGCATCCCACATGCCACAACTAGAAGGACCCACAACTAAAAAATATGCAGCTGTGTACTGGGGGGATTTGGGGAGAAAAATCAGGAACAAAAAAGAAGATTGGCAACAGTTATTAGCTCAGGTGCCAATCTTTAAAATAATAATAATAATTTAAATAATTTAAATCCAAATCTATGGTTTAAAGACTCCACTTTGATTACGATCAGTCTTACTGGAAAAACTGCTCAGTCACTCAAATATCTCAGGCGTCTACTTTCCCTGGATCCTCCCTAGGGTTGGATACAAATGTATGAAGGAAGGACATGACTTATGTGCACAAGTGGCCATTGGAAAGACTCAAAGCCCTTTGTTGTCATGTCCTCTGGCTTCGCTCCAGGACTGTCACAAGTCCATGCCTTGGCTACTTCCCAATGGGCAAAGTATGCAGCTGTCATGACTCAGTCTTGTTTTCCTCTCCCTTTTTATTTGGTCTAGGTTCCAGGTATTCTTTTATTACAGGTCAAAGATATAAAGGTATAAAAAGATAATTTTACGGAATACATATAGCTCAATATTTATGTATGAAAATGGGTATTTAATATCATTAAAATCATATTTAGTATGTTTCCCAATCTAATGTGCATGACAAGTCAAAATTATTTCCTTTACATCACTACATATAATTTTTTCTCTTCATTGTTGCACTCAGAATTCTAATATTTTACAACTAAAGAGTCTTGGAAATCAATAAATCAAACTTTTCCTTTTACAAATGGAAAAGCCAAGATACATAGCAGGGTATGGGACTTTTTTTTCCCCAAGTCTCAGAAATCTGGGAGTTTCAAATGTGGACTATAGGTCCCAATTCCCAGTATAATGTATTTTTCTCTGTTCTACAAGGTTTAGCATCAGTCTATGCATTTCCAAAATTGATCTTAAAATAGAGAGGGCATTTCTTGAATTCTCCTTTGATTTCTCCTTGATATTTGACAGCCTTGCCGACACCTTCTCTGTTATATGCTTTTACACGTTACTGCAACTCCTCCGGGTATGAATAGGTCCTTTTCTTTTTTTAATGCTGCTTTGCTTTTCCTCATTCTGAGATTTAACTAGAAGAGCACCTACTTCTCACCAAAGCTGCTATCTACTGTCCAATCTCTCTTCTTTCTCAGGACTCTGTGACTCATTGATTCTGTCTTCTCAGTGGTTTCCACTAAGTAGATGATTCACAAATTATCTTTTAAAAATCTCTTTCAACTCCCTCCTGTCATTTCCCACCCACACAAACTGAATTCCTTTCCAGGTCGTCGCACTCCTGTCGGTAGACAGCAATATTCCTACTATTCTGTTAGTTGTTACACCCAAGTCACTAGCTTAACAATGCATTCAGAATTAAAATTAAGATCTCAACAGACAATCTCTGCCTGAGTTCCTATAATTTTTTTCCTTCTTGTTCAAAAGAAGTGGACATTTTTGGTTGTGGAGTTGGGGGGACTCACCACTGTGAGGCGCCAGTGAGTCTCACATGCTAACCATCCTGAAAAGAACAGGAAAATTCTATTTCTACGGCATCAGTTTATAAGCCTTTTTTTTATGAAAATGCACTTTACATTATAAAATTTCATTCTCCTCTGGCACAGATAAATGATCATATGGAGTCCAAAACTCCCAATTACGAATCACTAGCTTTTTTAGAAAAATTAACAGGTAACCTCCATTTGGGCTCTGTAGAGGTTGGTCTGAGCCTACTGATTGAGACGATGATACTCTATAACCATTGAAATATATGTGTCTAGAGAATGTGTTTTTTTAATGTTGGAGAATATTTAATCCATAATATTAGGAAGAAAATACAGAATAATATCTATAAGACAGCATAAATGGAAAATATACCAAAGTTTTAATAGTGTGTCCCTTTGCAAAGAGGTGGGAGCAGTGGGCTGGTTACAGTTTTGTGTTTTGATTCTCAATACTTCTGTTCATTTTCAACTGAAAGCACTTATTACTTTTATAATCAGAAAAAATAAGATACAAATGGAAATGCATGGTTAACACATGTTTTATTTATTTATTTCAGACTTTGTAAAGGAAATTACATTAATCACATACCTTTGTTCATTAACCTCTATTGTAAATTCAAGAATTTTCAGTTGGTTTATTCATTTATTTATACCATTTTTTCTGACATATTATAAAAATTCTAAGGCATATTCTTTTATGTGTGGTTGTTTCATGTGTTTGTATTAATTTGTATGCATAGTGCCACGCTATAGAAATAAGTCAACTTTTACGTGTTTCACTCAGCAACATGCTTTGACTATCTAGCCATGTTGCTTTGTGCAAACCCTGTTCTTGCATCAGCTGCACGTGGTTTCCCCTATCCCTCCATTCTACAGCACTTTTTCAGAGTTAACTCACTCTGCTTTGGATCTTTATCCTTCCATAAAAATTTAAATAATTTCTTCAAATTTCTCAAATAAATACAATCAGAATTTTGAAATTATATATTTACAAATTAATTTTTGTAATTAATCTATGATGATGTTATTTCTCCCCATCTATTTGAATCCTTAGGGTTTTTAGGTGATTTTTAACATTTTTCTATAGATATTAGATATTATTAGTTAATTCCAATATTATTTTTAAAAATGCTTGTATTAGTGGTGTCTTATTATTTATCATAAGTATTGCTAAACATTTTCTATAGTAAATCTATTATTTTGTAATTCGAAATAAAATAAAAATATTAAAAAATGTGTGTTCTAATATATTTATAAATGTTTTCCTACTCTACATATGCTTGAATTCTTCCTTGATATGATATGATATGAATGATATGCTATCATTCTTCCTTATCACTACAAGTGAGAGAACTCTTAACTGCAGGACTAAAGAAAAATCCAGTTAACCAACAGTCATATGCTATGATCCCTCCTGTCATTAATCTCCAACAAAGCAATCTTTCTAGATCATTTTCAGAATTACTTTTAGACAGTGAATATTGGTGCACTGCCTCCCTCTGCACTCCACAGCCCGTTCATTCAGAGGAAACCCCATCGGACCTAGTAATAAGCATTAGGGAAGAGCACATCTGCTTCTCTCCTCAAGTTTCTTTACACATAAGAGAATCTTTCATTAGAGAAACTCTCCTAGTCTCTCTCCACCTATTGACTCATTGTTCCCCAGCAAAGACTTGACCTATCTGATTATGGGGCTTCTCCATATCAGGGATCTGCCTGGCAGCAGAAATCCTGCTCTCTGTTCTTGGTCTCAAGTTGATCATTAAATTTGATTAAATATACAACCCTGACTATGGCTTTAGTTTTCCAGTAGTAAAATGTAGTTTCATTCACAAATGAGGAGGTTCTTATAAAACCTGTGCATGGAACTTCTGGCTCTAAAAATAATACTTGTTCAGAGAATCAAAGAAAAACTGGAGTGACTAGAAAAACATGGTACAATTCTCTCATCAGATAAGAAATAGCAAAATAATTAAAACAAAAGAAACACTGATTATTCTGGGACAAGAGAAATTTCCTCAAGGGAAAAGTTGAATCTTAGAAAGATATTAAATAGACGTAAATTGCAAAGTGATCTGCAAGGCCAGGATAGAGAGGTATAAAAGGGAAAATGAGGTTTATCTGAATGTAACTCTTCTTAAAGAGGGTATCGGGGAAAATAATGTTGTTCTAGTTGTTACCAATCAGGTAGGATGACTTTGGCCCAAAAATGTCAACATCACAGAAAGACTAGAGTGACTTCCCACACAAGATTTAGGGTCCAGAGAAGAGAGAAGAGAAAACTTTAAGCAGGGCCATGACAATCCCATAAGGCAAAATTGTGCAAGTTAAAATAAGTTGCTCTGTGCTTTGGGTAGACACAGTGCCGTGTAAGGGCACACAGCTCCATGATGGGGATGCAGGAAGAATATCTTTTGCAGTTCACCAATACCAAAACAAGGGTAACAGCTCTGATATTAACCACATCAAAAGGACATCAGGAAGAACTATAGTAAATGGAGTTCAAGCTTGAACTAGATGTTAGTTTGATGGGATCATAGCTCCTAGGTGGGATTATCCTACTCAGGATAAGGTAGCAGGACAAGATTTTTTGAAAAGTGGGTATGTTTGGCAGGCTTATATTTCTCACTAAGGGAGGTTCCTCCAGAAAAAAATCTAAAGAAGCATATTAAGCTAAAATGATGCATAGAACAGAAAGTGCAGAAATTGTAAAAGTAGGCACTCAAGTCCAGGAAACAATATCTCTGCATGTGTTAAATAAGGAAAAGAATCAACCTAAGGAGCAGGTTAAAATGTGGAGGATCATTTGATCCTTCCTAAAGGACTAGGGAAGTTGTTCTCAACACTGCACATACTCATGCTCCTAGGGTACTTTAAGAAAATAAGGCTCCTGATCTAGTTCAGATCTACTGATTTAAAAACTCTGGGGTGGTGAGATTTTTTTAAAGAACTCCCCTAGTGCTTCCCAAGTGCGGTCAGAGATTTCAGAGGCACTGACTAGAGGCAGATTCTACTACTGTATAATGATATAGATTGAATCCTACTCAAGGTGCACCTCATCCAAAGCTGAGAAAAGACAGCATCTTGAGACATACATGGTAAAGCTACTATTCACTGCTGGGACTTTGGATGGATTAAGACTTCCTTCAATTGAGGAACCCTCTGGGGTAATTCCACAGTAGAATCAATTATGGGCACTAGGGGTAAAGCTTCCCTGGGAGGCAAGTTTCACAGGCATAAGCTGTTCCATAGCAACAGGCAATAACATTAGCCAAGGGGCAGAAGACAGAAAATGCCTAATCATGAGACAACAGAAAAGCTGTGTCACTAGGCAGAGCTCACACTCAATGCTGTACTGGGAAGAGAAATGGAGATTCAGGGGGAAATAAAAATTAGGCATCTTAAACTATCCTGGATTCAAGAACTAGGGCGTGGGGCTGCCAACATTGCAAATTTCCAACTATTATCAGAGGGGCAGGAATGATTCAAATGCCACTCTCAGAGAGAATCAAGTAGAAATTATTTTATACATTTCAAAACTAACCACACTATTCCTGAAACTGGGCAGCAATACAAAACAAAACAAACACAAGAACATTAAAAGCTGTTTTTCCTACCGATGATGCCACCACTTCTCCAGATGTTGTGCATTGCTTATGAAATAAGCCAGTAGGATGGCTTTCTTCTTGCTCAGATGGTCTTCTTTTATGCCTTTTCTGCTTCTCACTCTTTTGTGAATGCCTGTTCTAGAAACTTAAAATGTGAAGGCCAGGATTCCATCCTTCCTTCCCCTGTAAACCCAATCTTCTTCCCTCTCCACCAAGGAACCACTTCATGCACTGATGAGTCAGCAGATTCAAATTATCTTACATTTGTCTTCCTTCTCCGGGCTTAAGTTTTCTTCTCTCAATTGAAAATGCCCTGAAATCCTTACCAAAATGTGAAATGTAGGGTCTAAAAATTTCAGTCACATCAAATGCTGGATCACATTGTTGTGAAGGTAATGAAATGACTGGGGTAAGCCTGTGCGGCTCACAGTCAGGGAATCCGAGCCTGAGATCCAACCCATTCAAGACCTGCCTGCAATTTGGCGCCACCTGGTGGCAGCTGTCCACTCCAGCATAAATCAGAAATGGGGATAACTGGTTCTGCGACAGGATGAAACTTCTGGGAAAGAAGCAGTGATTCCAGGAATCTGCCTAGGCATGGACTCGTTTTGTTGACTTAATCTGGAGGGCTTGGGCCAGGAGAATAATGAGGATATAAGGACCCACTTTCTTAAGATGCAGTTGTCTGCTATTTCCCTACTTGGCTTCATCTTTCCTTCAGCAGGAAAGACTTTAGACTACTCCCATTGGAAAACAGAGGTCAGGTGTAGGATGGGAGCTAGTCACTAATTCCACTCTTCCCAAACTTGGATTAACTCAGGGTGAACTATCATAGAGTTTTGCCGTATTATTTTTCTGGTTCATGCCTTTCTCTAATTTTGCCTTTTAGCTTCTTTTTCAAGACCCTAGTCATACTTCTCCTGGACAATCACAGCGGCCTCTCAGCCTATTTCCCTGAGTCCTCAAGATTTAGCTCAAATATAATCTTTTCGTAAATGCTTCCTATCTCCTTCCCCTGGACTGTTTGTGTGTCCTTCCTGTCTGCCTCCTTAACATCCTACATAAACATTTATGTAGGCATATCAGCCTCTCATAATACATTGCTTAGTCATCTGCCCTCTTGATCTTGAGATGCCTTAGGGTAACGACCTGTAAAATATTTCACTCCCAGATTTGACCACAGTGCCTAGAAAATTGTAAGTGATTAAGTGTTACTTTATATATTCCCTCCATTTTACACATTCAGAACATTAAAAATCATTTCTTCATTGGCCCTCTAGTACTTTAAAGAATATTTTACTCACAGCAGCAGAATCACAGTTTATTCGAGCATACACTGAATGAATCTTTGTCAAAACTTTAACATTTACTCTGTTGATTTAATATAGAAGCTAAATATTGACTCCAGGATATTAATTTTAACATTACCACTGTCCATATAAAGTTATCTTACCCTTTATCTTTCCTTTTTCCTCCTTCTTCTTCACCAGTGTCAGACAGCTATTAATTAACAACTATTTTTTGTGTGCCTACTATGAGCAAGACATAGTGTTGAGCAATGTAGAAATTAAAAAAAAAAAAAAAACTGTAAGAGTTTGTCCTCATCCACTTGGACCTTAAATGTAGTTAGAGAAATGATGTTGAGAATGATGATGACTAAAAAAACCACTATCATCTTTTAAAAGCAGACTATGCACCAGGTATTACACTAATTGTTTTGTAATGACCTGAAAAGCATATAAACCTTCCCTACCCCATGGATGACCAAACGAGAGAGGTGTGAGGACATCAAAAACCTGCCCCGATGTATAGAGTGAATAAGTGTGGAGCTAGCACTTGAACCTCAACTCTTTAGATGGATGGACCTCCATGTTATTAACCATAATGTCACTCACTTACATGTTAAAAAAAGGTAACACAGGCAGGGTAGAAAATATTGATGTGGAAGATGAAAAGGAAAAGATTGCCTTCAGGTGGACGATTCAGGAAAAGTTTTTCAAAGGCAGTAGGATTTGAACTGGATCTTGGGATCTAAGGAGAGGAAAGAAGGGGCAGGGTGAATTAAGGAAATGTGTCTGGGAAAGAGGAGACTAGGCTCCAAGTTTCACATTGGAGAATTCTACAGACAATCTGTCTGGTTTTTAATAAATAATGCTCTCCTGTCCCCCCTCTCAGTATAGTATTCACATTAAGTTATTGTCCCAGTAGAGATTTTGAGTTCATACGGATTCATCTTGTAACAAAATTTTTCTTGGGGCCTTTGAGAAAAAAAAAAATAAGAATGTAGAAAATAATTCTTCTAGATCAGATCTAGTCTATGATCATGGGACAGGACAATGTAACTACAGAGATCAAAAGTAAACGTCGTTTGTACCAGGCTGACTTTTACTACTGACTGGTAAATAGTATATGAAAATGTCCATATTTCTGTGCATCACTTTACTTTTAAGATCGTATAGTTTAAATAATATATTTTATATTTTCATGTAGAAAAATAGTCATTTTTTGCAATCCTTAATATACTGGCTAGAGAAGTTTTCTTACTGCCTCATCGTTGTGCTAATAGTTCACAGAGAGCAACAGAATGAGCAAACTGACAGAAGCCTATATGAATTACAAGCTAACTGGAGAAGTAGTGTAAGAATGTGTATTAGAGTCATATTTTGAAATATAAATGAAATAGTTGCTGATAAAATTTGCTTTTTGGGGAGGGGCGTTAAAGGGAATGGTACACCCCCTTAAAAAAACACTTTCACTAAGTCTTCATGACTTAGTGAAATCTTAGTCAAAGATTTTATTTTTTGAGATTTGTTGGAGTAGGGGAATACTAACAAAAGTAATCTTCAGTTAGTAGCAGTGACAGAAAAGATATTCAGGCAGAAACTCTAGGATCACATTTTAGATTCTAGAGTAATGTGTTTTGCAGTGTTAGTTGCTGGTTGCCAGCCTGTGTTTTTGCTCTGCAAGGGCAAGGTGTCCATGGCCTTTGAGCAAAGGGAGCAAATCTCTCTGCTTCCTTTGAAGTTTCTCTCTCCAAAATCTTCTAGCAGTCTGCAAGTATGTGGCTGGATCAAATGTACTGTTTCTTTGTCCATGGGTCATTTTTCAAATGAGGTAACAGATATGAAAGTACTCTGAAACTGAATGGTGATTAAGAACTATATGGTATTGTCATTACTGTTGTTTTTATATTATCTTCCTATTATACAAAGCTTCTGCCAAGATATCCACTACTCATCCTTTCTCAAAAAAAGATGGAGCTCAGAATTCTCTCATTGAAAGCTCTATTTTGCTTTAGAAATATGTGTCTATAATAAGCACATTCTGCCATTTCATTTTGTCTTCAAATGTGTCACACACACACACACACACACACACACACACACACGGCCAAATTATGTGTGAAAAGGTTGGCAGGGCAAAGTTTCACCATACCAACAAAAGTTTTAAATTACCATTTTCCTGATATTTCCACTCTAAATACATTTTATAAAATGTGTTCACGGGAACATTAATTCTGTCAGAATATTAACAGACACTACACAACAAGAGGTTTTACGGTTAAAAAATGTATTAGATTCAAGTAGTCGTATAAGTGTAGTAATAATTTTGATGCCTATAATTTATTCAGTAGTTTCTAGAAAAAGTTTATTGTATGAATAGCTTTAGAAGCATTTCCTCAATCTCCCCATTTTACAGGTGAGGAGTCAGAAAGTTATTCAGAGGCTTTAAGTCAATATTGGAAGTCATTCAGTTAATAGCGGAACCAAGACCTAAATCAAGGTTTTTCTACTCATTTTGAAATTTTTTTTACATTAAATAGATAAACAATTCTTATTTTTTACTCCAGACAATCTTAGAGCCATTAATATGTTAATGTGTAACACACTTTATTAGTCAGGGTTCTACAGAGAAACAGAACCAATGGGATATATATAACATCTCTCTAGCTCTCTCTCTCTCTCTCTCTGTATATATATATATATATATATATAATGTATATCATACGTACATGATATCCCAGGTGGATGGACAGATTTATGATAAGGAATTGGTTCACATGATTATGCAGGCTAAGACTCAAGTTCTGTAGTCAGCAAGCCAGAGACCCAGGAGAACTGATGGTGCAGTTCTAGTCTGACTGAGAAGGCCTGAGAACCAGGTGAGCCGATGGTATAAGTTCTACTCCAAAAGCCAGCAGGCTTAAGACTCCAAAAGAGACCATTTTTCAGGTTGAGTCCAAAAGCAGGAAAAAGACCAGGGTCCCAGCTCAAGCAGTCAGGTAGCAGGAGTTCCCTCTTGGCTTTTTGTTCTGTTCAGGTCATCAACTGATTGGGTAAACCCTACTCACACTCAGGAGGGCAATCTGCTTTATGCCTCCTGCCAATAAAATGCTAATCTCACCCAGAAGCACCCTCACAGACACACCCAGGATAATGTTTGATCAAATGTCAGGGTATCCCATGGCCCAGTTGACCAAAATAAAATTAACCATCACACATGCTAATATGTAAATCTAGGGACTGAAATGGGGCAGGGAAATGAGTATTTTCTAAACATTTTTTAGGACAAATTCCATCCTTTTGAAGAGCAAATTTCAGAACCAATGTTCTATAGAACATCTTTGAGATTTGTTGCTCAAGACTTCAGAGACTGTTATTACATTACATCACGTTGTCTCCAGAACCTTTGAAAGGTTTTGCACCTTCATTTCTTTTTGAACCAATGTACTATCAGACAGCAATAACCCTAATAGAACCCATTAGAATGGAAGTGGTTTCTCTTTTAAGTAACTATGGTAGTTTGTTGCACCATGGTCTCAAATTTGTTCATACCAGTAATACTCATATTTGTTCTCTGTACCAGTGCCCATGGGTGGTCCCCTCACACACTGACACTAGACTTGGCAGTGCTACTTTCTTTGACAATGAAGCAGCAGCAATGAGATAGAAGCAAAGACTTGAAAGGTGGTTGATCTTTGGGGTTTTCCTTCTTTTGCTGATTTTGGAATCTTGCTGGATGAGAAGACTATGGCCCAATCTTCCCCTTGACCTCGGTTGAAAGCCAGCCAACCGTCAGTGCTGTGACACCTAGCTGACCAGCAGTTGACTGCAGGTGCTTGAGTAAGCCTGGCCGCTACCCGCAAAATAAACACCCAGCTGAATCCAGTCCAAATTGCTGAGCTGCAGAATCAGCTGTGCTGTTTTAAGCCAGTAAGTCTTGGGGAGACTTTTTTCTAAGAGTTTGGAATAAAAGACAGTTCTACCAAGTTCTGGCTGTGTGACTCAGCCCCTGAAAACCGCAGCTCCTCCACTTTAAAGTTAGAACAGAAATAAAATATATTAAATAATATTGCTTTAATAGATAAAGCAAATAATGAATTTGGGAACTATTTGGTAAGCTATAAACACTACACACAACAGTTACTATTTTTTTTACATGAGATCTTAATAATATCTATTATTATTGTTAGTTATCATAACGCCAGCTTTCATTGGTATTACTTGTGTGATGTCATTTGCTGCTCGATCAACCCAGTCCTCAACAGTTATACAGATTATTTGTTCCCTTGGCCAGAACTATGTGGACCTGGTCCCTTGGCTAAGACAAAAAAAAGCGTTCAGAATGGACATATAAACAGAATTTGGTGTGCCTTGTCCAGTGAGCCCCTTATGTTGTTCACATGGATCTTTGTTGGACATCTCAGTACACACAGAAACCCTTGCATGCAACAGAGCACTCTGAGGTCAGGCCCTGCTTGCCTCTCTAGCGCATGGGAGAAAGAAGAGACCAAAGTCTGAGCCATTACAGGCCACATGGTATCAAAAGCTTTCTTGCATATGTTACTTCACATTTCTCTGCTTCAGTTTCTTCACCTACTAAAGTGGGGATATAATAATAACTACTGCATAGTATCATTGTGAGAAATAAATGAATTAAGGCTTAGAAAGTGATCAGAACCATATGTGGAACATTGTGAGTACTCAATAACACACATTTTAAATATTCAAGAAGTAGATAGCTGTTATTGCTCTTACTATTATTGGAGAATAGTAGTACTAGTGTATGGCAGTATATACATAGTTTATATACCATATATTTCATGTATATATAGTATATGGTACTATATAGCAATTTACTACTACTATTTTATTACATTATTATTGTTTGGATTTTTCAGTCTACAACTCTGCTGGTTCTTTCATTCTTTGGAGCACACATAAGCAATAATAAATGTGCAAATATAACAAATTGATCAGCTACACAACTTTTACCAGCAGTTACATTTTGGAAAAACAATTCCTTGATGATTAAATTAATTTCATTCATTTCATCGATGCTTGAGGTTTAAAGAATTCCTGCATGTCTTCATACGGGTTTAGTAAATGAGATGATAATACATGCCCCCTACTGACATCACATTGCAATTTAGAGGATATATTACCAAGTTAAAAATGTTTGCAGAACACCATGACTGTGTCAAATAGGTAAAACACAGATGTTCTTATTTAATATAACAATATAACAAAATAATTCAATTGGCATATTTATTTTTTACCAACTTTATGTCTGAACAGATCTTTAACATTAAATTAAATCTCTGAGGAAGATATTAGCACCAATATAATAATGATGCATAAAACTAATTCCTCTCTAGATTCCATCCCCCAATTCCTTCTCAGAATTCTTATCAGAAAAATAAGATTTTTGTTATATTGCGCATTGGACATTTTATTTTGAGAAAAAGCATTAAGCCAATTTAACTTTTACTTTACTGGTTATATTTACTGGCATATCCATCTCAAGAAAGTCATTTATTGTCATAGCTTTGGAAAAGGAGATTCTTTAAGATGCTGAGAATTGGTCTCCAAACAGATACTTGAACAGTGACTGAGTTCCCTGTTGAGATAACCTGCAGAATAGTAATGGAAATTTAAAGGTTGTAAATAGAGCATTTTCAATGTAAGATTCCTCTATGAACTTATTTTCTTATACATTACCTGACAACAAATGGAAAAAAATACTGATTTCACTAGTCACAAAATTAATCCAATTACTTAATTTCAAGTCAGTTTTCATGTAAAAGAAAAGACTGTGATTTGGGAAAGCAGCTCAAGTAAGAGCCATTGCAGTGTGAATTTAGATAGAAAATTAACACAGATTTTGGGGGAAAAATGTCTTTAATATACATAAATGAATATGCACAGACATAAAAAGTATCTCTCTTTTACTTTAAAAGGCATCTAAGAGATGTCAGTATTTTTGCTTATTGGCTTTTCTCTATTAAAAAAATTTGGAGGGAGTATTTTTAACTGAACTAAATTATTTCAAATGAAGAGAAGAGTCAGAAATTCTTTTTTGGGGGGGGCTGTTCTTAGTTACATGAGGACTTTCTTTTCTCATTCATATTTAGTAATAAGTTCATGGCTTCTATCATGTTCACAAAATGTTATGGATGATAGAGTTACATAGGAACATACCAGCCATGTACACCAACAGAAATCACGCTAAAAAACAACTTGTTATTAAAGAAAATGCTGTAATTGCTAATCTTAAGCTGCATCCACTAGACAAGGGAAGGATCAAAGAGAACGGAGGAAACAGTAAAACAAAACAACATCAGAAAAAGATTTCTTTTTTTTCAGATCAGATGTTGTAAATCCTTGGTTACTCAGGATAATCATGTAAGAAGAGATAAGCAAGTGAGAAAGACAGGCTAAAGGCAGTGAAATTCAAAGAATTCCCCCCAAATCCAAAAGGGGCCATGACACCATAGATTCCAAAGATGCAAAGTTAAAAAGAGGCAGAAAAGGAGTCCCTGCAGTGGGGGAAGAGAAAAGAGTGAAATGAATAAATTTGCCATTTTAAGCAGAAAGGTGGTAAGGAGGAATGTAGATTACGCTTTACAGAGGAATTGGTGGAGAAGCAACGTACAACAAATGGAGAGGTTATAATCAAGGAATCAGACCTTGAATGGGGAAGGAGAAAGGGACTGTGGCTGATGGAGACAGTAACACCGAGAGATGCCTTTTTGGGAATCCAAGGAGTCTTAAGCTACAAGGAGTAAGAATCATAAAGAAAATAATAATTACTTGGGGGATACATTCAGAAATAAACACAAAATTTTTAAAAATGATACAAGCTTATTGTACCAAAAGATTATTTTCAGTGGGGATATACTTAAGATGTTTCTTTACAATAGTCACAATATCATGGCAATTTAAAGGGTTAGGTAGATATTTATTGCTGTTTCTGATTTCCTATCTTCAAACATTAAGAACTTAAAATAAAGTTGAATGTAATCAAAGCTGTTTTTCCATAAATTAATACCCATGTTAAAATAAGTGTTATTTGATATAAATGATAAATAAACCTGAAAATAATTTTTACTAATTTTAACCAATTTAGAAATTTTTCCTACTGTAATATAACTAGGAAAAACAATATCAAGTAAAGTACCTTTTAGTTATTTTAATAATCAAGAACCTCCAATATATGTATCCTTTGTGTATTATAAGATAATAAGACATTCTAACAGATTATTTTGGTTAGTCAAAAAATAGTAACATATTTTATGTTATTCATTATAAACATAATTACTCTCATTCTCAGATATACCAGATAATGAAGTGAAGATTCAAATTTTGGAAAGCTGAAATCAGATTTTGGAGGATATAAGCAAATTCTGGCTATTTGTTGAAAGTTAAACATATAGGAGAATGGCTTCTTTTCAATATGAAAGCTAAAATTGAAATGCATCCAGATAAAACAACGTTGTTGGATGGCAGACCAAATAGACAAAGTATCCAAAAATAAAAAAAAGAAAGAAAGGACTGAAAAAACAGAATTCACAGTTTAACACATATTTTCTCTGTAATTCCTTGCATTTTAACCTGTTAATTTTTCACATCCAGTTTTTCAGTTTGATTAATCTTATAATGTTTAGCTTTCATTCTCACTACTATTTCTTTTGTGTTCTTTACCATTTTACTTACCAATTTAGAATTTCTATTCTTTATCAATTTGACCTTCTTCCAATATATTAATTAGCATTTTTGCATGGTAATTAGGTACACACAGCTCAGCCATATTTATTCTTCTTAAAATCGGAATTAGGTAAATAACCACTCTGAAGTTCAGAGCTCTTACAAGCAGTCGCTACCTCCCTCCCTCCATCTGGTGTCAGAACTGATCATTTAACATGCCTAAGTGTTGTGGGACTGTTGGATGCATGTTGTTTTGCTGGAGTGACTACACGAAAACCACACTCAGCTGACAGTCTTAACACACCTGCTAGAGACCAAGTATTTCTGTTCCTCCAAAATTCATATGTTGGAAACCTAACCGCAAGGTGATGATTTTAGGAGGTGGGGCCTTTGGCAGGTGATCAGGTCATGAGGGTGGAGCCCTCCTGAATGGGATTAGTGATCTTATAAAGGAGGCCCAAGAGAGCTCTCTCATCCCTTCCCCCATGTGAGCACACAGCAAGTGTAGACTGTGACCCAGAAGAGGGCCTTCACCAGACCTGGCCAGGCTGGCACCCTAAGCTTGGCCTTCCATGCCCCAGAACTGTGAGAAATAAATGTCTGTTGTTTATGAGCCACTCAGGCTGTAGTATTTTCTCATAGTAGCCTGAAGGACTAAGACAATACCTAAGCATGTTATCTTTAGATAAATCAAGTCGATGCATTTTTATTTTTGCATAAGTTATTGTAATTATAGGAATAAAAATAGGACTTAATTCTACCCTAAATTCTGAGTCCATTTCCACTACAGCTAATGTTAACAAAATATCAAAGTACTTTTACATTGTGCTCTCTTCAGCTTTTCTATTTGTTTTCTATTGCTAAGTAACAAATTACCATAAACATCGAGGTACAAAATAACATCGTTAATTATCTATGACTCAGAAGTCAGGCACAGGCTAGCGGGCACCTCTGCTCAAGGACTCACTGCGCTGAAATCAAGGTGTCAGCTATCACTGTGTTTTCCTTTAAGACTTGGCATTCTCTTCCAGTCTTACTAGCTATTGGCAGATTTCAGTTCTTTGCAATATAGGACTGACATCCTCCTTTTCCTTCTGGATGTTGACCAGAGACCTCTCTCAGTGTTAGAGACCACCTTCAATTTCTTGCCATGTAGCCCCCTCAATAGGCAGTTCAGAATATGGATTTTGCTTCTTCAAGGTCAGAGGGAGAAATCTCTCCTGCTTCATATATTTTTGACCCCTTTTAATGGCTCACGTGATTAAATCAGGATGAACCAGGATATAATCTTTCTTTTGATTAGCTCAAAGTCACTGATTAGGAACTTTAATTACATCTTCAAAATCCCTCTGCCATATAATGTAACATAATCACAAGAGTGATATCTCATCATATCACAAGTCCCTCTCAAAAGGAGATGTTATACACGGTCTGTACACCAGCTTGGTTGGAATCCTGGGGCTGATTTAGGATGCTGCTACCACAGCTATAATCCGGAGATTTTGAAATTTTAACTTGGATGTTTATGATAGCTGTTAAACCACATAAACTCTCAGAGATTCAAGAACAAAATTTAGCTTCTAACATGAACTCAGAAGTTGCCACCTATAGGACCACATACAATTTAATTGACTGAAGCAATCCAAGATGGCTATTTGTTCTAAGTACATGAATAAAATTATTAGCATTTTTTTCAATTGTGTACATAGCTACAGATGTTGATATGCAGAGTCTGGGTAAACATCTGGCCACATAAATCTTAAAAAAAAATGAGACTGCAGATTTCAGCTCTGAGATATAAATAGATTAGAAGTTGTCACTTTCATTCTTATAATAAGAAAAATCCGAACAAACTAGAAATCAGGGACATTTTTTAACTCACCAGAGAACTGAGGTCTCAGGGCAAATTGTCACCCCAAAAGTTGGACAGGAAAATACAGAGTCACAGCTGAGATCTGCTTAAGGAGAACAGAAGCTGCTGGAGCCACAAACTGGTAGAAACACTTAAATGGCAATTTGATGAACTGCTGAATGTTGAGCTTAGACTAGCATGAGAATGAGAAATTTCTGGAAGCTGCAGTCTTAGAGAACTCCTCACACTTACATAGGTTTTACCCTCAGGTTCTGTACTAGGATCTCATAGTGAACAACCAAGAAAGATTCCCTTGTGTCTCTGGCAGGAGGATGAAAAGAGTAATTATGACATACTCCCAGAGCTTTCTCCATAGCAGAGACCTACTCTGCAAGGGAAAGACTTTAGCAGAGTCATATCACAGCTGAGGGAAGAGAACTCCTCCCCTCCACACCCTGTACGCTTTCCTATCTCACCTAAGGAGGTGAAAATGCTATACAACAGAGAAACACTTGTGAAGATCACGGCCTAGGGAATAGGCCCAATAAATGACTGAGGTTTAATCAGAAGAGTATAGAATACTTTTCCTCCCCAACAGGACACCAACAAGTTTATATAACATAGGGTTACCATTGACTGAGCTGCAAGATGTAGCTGGCCTCTCTCTGAGAGGGAATACTTAAGGAAGCTCAAAATCAAGAACAGAGACAAAAATAAGAAATATCAAGCCTCTGGCACCTATGCCTACAGTAAACATTAGACACAGCCCAACTCCTAGTCAGATTAACATAAAACCACATGCTATAGGCCTATTTACATCAGTTTTAATTACCTGATGCACCATGTCCAGCTTTCAACAAAAAGTTACATTCACCAACATAGACCACTCTCTGGCTCATTCAAAACAAAAACCACTAAAATTTAAAAAAATAGAAATCATACAAGGTATGCTCTCAGATCGTAATAGAATTAAACTGGAAATCAGTAACAAAAAGATACCTGGAAAATGCCCAAATATTTGGAGATCAAAGAAAACATGGATCCAAGAAGCAGTCTCAAGGGAAATTTTAGAAGTATTTTGAACTAAACAACAATTAAAACACAACCTATCAAAATTTGTGGAATGCAGTGAAAGCAGTAATTAGAGGAAAATATATAGCATTAAATGCATGTATTGGAAAATAAGAAAGATCTAAAATCAGTAACCTAAGATTCCATCTAAGAAAATGAGAGAACGCAGAGCCATTTAACTTAAAGTTGAAAAAAAAGAAATAAAAATGTCAGCATAAATCAATGAAATTGGAAACAAAAAACAATAGAGAAAAATCAATAAAACTGAAAGCTAATTCTTTGATAAATAAACTGACAGCCAGCTTGCCTAGCTAAACAGAGAGACAGAGAGAGAAGGAGATAAGACAAAAATTCCAGTATAAGAAATGAAGATTATGCAACCATACAACAGAAAATTATTCAGCAATAAAACGAAATGAGCTATCAAACCACAAAAAGACATGGATGAATTGCAAATACATATTGCTCAGTGGAAGAAAGCAACCTGAAAAGCCTAAATATTGGACAATTCCAATTATATGAATTCTGGAAATGACAAAACTAAAGAGATGGCAAATGGATCAGTGGTTGGCACTGTTTAAATAGTTAAAAAAGTGGGATTTTTTTTTTAAGAGAATGAAACTATTCTGCATGGTACCATAATGATAGATACATGATACTATGCATTTATCAAAACCCATAAAACATTATAGCATGAAGAGTGAACCTACATGTATATAAATTTTTATACAAATTTTTAAAAAATCATTT
The DNA here is from genome assembly GCF_021613505.1 of Equus quagga. Taxonomy (NCBI): domain Eukaryota; kingdom Metazoa; phylum Chordata; class Mammalia; order Perissodactyla; family Equidae; genus Equus; species Equus quagga. The sequence goes on along the minus strand of NC_060269.1, from coordinate 108,998,242 downwards.
AGGAGATTGGAGGACCCCAGGATAGAATGCAGAACATGACAAAACGATTTAACTGTGTTATAAGCACTACCTTAGCAAGGTGATCAAGGTTAACACCAACACTGATGTCCTGATGATAATATGTACGCTTGATATAACGTGATGAAAAACTACTTTACCTCTGTGGTCATCCTCCTAAAAAGGCATAACCCCAGTTAAATCATGAGAAAAAACATCAGACAAATTCCAATTGATTCTACAAAATACCTAACTAGAACTTCTCAAAGGTGTAAAGGTCACTCAAAACAAGGAAAGTCTGAGAAACTGTCACAGCCAAGAGAAGCCTAATAAGAAATGAATACTAAAGATAATGTGATGTCCTGAGTGGGACACTGAGATCAAAAAGAAGGAAGGAAGGAAGGAAGGGAGAGAGACAAAGAAAGAGAGAGAAGGAGGAAGGAAGAATTAACACTAAATAATAACTAAAGAAATCTGGGTAAAGTATAGACTTTAGTTGAAAATAATACATGACTATTGATTCATTAATTGTAAGGAATGTACTATACTAATGTAAGATATTAATAATAGGCAAAACTGATGGACATATGGGAATACTGTATATTATCTTCAAAATTTTTCTATAAACCCAAAGCTGAATTAAAATTAAAAATTTATTTTTTAAAAAAGAGAAATATTATTTAAACAATCTTATTATAGACTGATTGTCTCCAACCCCTCACCCCCACCCCAGCAAATCCATATGTTGAAGCCCCTAACCTACAATGTGACTATATTTGGAGATGATAGGGTCTTTATGGAGGTAATCAAGGTTAAAAGAGGTCAAAGGGTAGGGCCCTAATCCAATAGGACTGGTATCCTTATAGGAAGAGGAAGAGACAACAGAGATCTTTCTATATATATATATACACACACACACGCACACACAGAGAAAAGGTCATGTGGGGACACAGCAAGAAGGCAGCCATCTACAATCCAGGAAGAGAGATCTCACCAGAAATCAGATCTGCCAGCCCCTCGATCAGGGACTTCTAGCCTCCAAAAATGTTAGAGAATAAATTTCTTTTGTTTAAGCCACCCAGCCTGTGATGGTTTGTTACTGCAGCCTGAGTAGACTAATATACAAACATTAACAATGATATCAACTTGAGTACAATGAGTCTGGAAAGAGATACCAGAGTGAATGTAGAGGACTTTAAGATAAATATTCATTAAATGTAAATACACTCTGAGGATATCAATGGACATACTATTTGATATACAACTGAAATAAGAATAGAATGCATGTGCCTATTGTTGGGGAACTGATTTTGAATCATGAACAAGCTTAGAATTCAGAGAAAAAAATTGTGTTTAGGTAGCATTTGGAACTGTAACTCACCCACAGTCTAATATTCGTTGTGTGTTCTTAGCATTTCATAGTGCTAGAAGGTTGTATTTGGTATATAGCTTCAAACCAGGTATGTTAGTTTATAAAATAAATTTATTTTTTAAAATATAGTTGTAAGTGAAAGTAGTAGAGTGAGGTAATCCTCACTGACTTTTGTAATCTACTGAATTTGGGGATCAAATAATTACCCTACTTGTGATTTCTTCAAAGTAGAGAAAATTTCTGTATGCCTACATCTCTGGATAAGCCTCCTCTTCCTCCTTGATATTTAGGTCTGGATTAACATAGTCTTGAAATAGTATATAAACGGTATATAAAGTAAATATAGTCTCACCACCACTACCATTATGCACTTTATTCACATTTCCCATTTATGAGAAGTCATATCCTAACTAGAGCAAGAGCCAGAACTGTAAATTTATATTAAATTAATGTGTAATAATTTTGCTGGGTGCAAATTTGAATAATGATGCTCGGAGGTATAGTGCCTGTTCTTATTCTCATTAAAAACATTAAATATCTGCCCTCCTTTTTTTACTTAATTCAACAGAATCATTGAAGTAATTTTCCATTTTACTTTAGAGAATGGATTTCAGGAAGCATTTCCACCTACTCCAGAATCAACATGATTTGGAGGGTTTGCAGATTGGAGTTTTAATTACAGCTCTTCTCAAAGAATAATGAAATTACATAAAAAGTTCATTTCACTAGGAACAATAGAAAGCTATTAACTCATTGGACTCTGCTCACTGAAGGCATGATTCTTAATAACCTTAGTTAAATATCAGAGCATTCTTTTATTAACTATAATAGCCAATAATTGAGGCTTGGAGCACTAAAATTATTCATAAAAACGTACACTTGGGAAAAAGTAAATGATAATTCTCCATTTTACGTTTTGGCTGATGCTTTCCTAAACTAGAAAGTAAGTTCTTTGGTGGCATGGATCTTTGTTTTATTCACTCCTATATGCCCAGCACTAGAAAAGCACTGACATGTAATGGCCAGTCAATAATGCTTCTTTAATGAATGAATGCAATCATTGTGACTTTCACAAAAAGTATGAACTTGAAAATTATCATTTTTTTCCTCTGAATAGACAGTTTCCCAAGGAAGACATACAAATGGCCAACAGGTACGTGAAAAGGTGCTCAATATTACTAATCATTAGGGAAATACAAATCTAAATCATAGTGAAATAATACCTTACACCCGTTAGAATAGCTATTATCAAAAAGGTAAGAAATAACAAGTGTTGGCAAGGATGTGAAGAAAAGAGAATCTTTGTGCACTGTGGGTAGGGATATAAGTTGGTACAGTCACTATGGAAAACAGTCTGGAGGGTCTTCAAAGAATTAAAAATAGAACTACTACATGATCCAGCAATTCCGCTTCTGGGTATTGATCCAAAGAAAACAAAAACACTAACTCAAAAAGATATCTCCTTCTCCATGTTCACTGCAGCATTATTTACAATAGCCAAGATGCGGGAGCAACCTAAGTGTTCATCAATGGATGCATGGATAAAGAAATGTGGTAGATATACGCCATGGAATATTATTCATCCATAAACAGGAAGGAAATCATGATATCTGTGACAACAAGGATGGACCTTGAGGACATTATGTTAAGTGAAATAAGTCAGACAGAAAAAAGAGAAATACTATACGATCTCATTTATATGCAGAATCTAAAAAAAATCAAGCTCATAGAAACAGAAAACAGCTTGGTGGTTGCCAGAGGCAAGTGGTGGGGAGTGGGTGAAAGGGGTAAATGTGGTATAAAAATTGTTTTTAATTTTTTAGTTTTTCCTTAAAGAATACTATGGAACTTAAGAGCCTATGTGAAGGGTCTCTTGAGAAGGTTTGAAAAAGATAAATTCTATAATGCAGATAATAACGATTCATATTGTTAGAGGGCTACTAAAAACACCAACAAAATTGTAGGTTGAATCAAAAAGAAGACTGTGCTCAGAAAAGAGTATATTTTAGTAGTCTTATTGTATCTTTGATAATCACTTGTAAATCAGGAACCACTTTTCTAAGAAATACAAAAACCTAAGGTACACAAACAGTACAGTGAACAATCCAGAAATTATACCATCCGAGGGTCTAGACGTATTTAAATTGTTAAAGGATTGTCATGTAGAAGTGAATATGACTTCCTCTTTGTTACTCCAGAGGGTATAATTTATCTTGGAGGCAGTTTTGAAATGAATATAAGGAATATTAATAGCTATAGCTATATATTTATAGAGTGAGTACTCACCGGTGGAGGGAGACTCGATGGTACTGGATGCATTCAAGCTGCATTTGACAGGGATGCTCGGCAGTCAGAGACTTGAAGAAATATTCATGAAGACCATTGATAGCCCTAAAAGTCCACAAGACTAGGTTTCTTTCCACATATTTACAACAATCATCTATTTTGCTACTCTAGAGTTAGAAAAGCCCTAGATTTGGTATGATAAGTCTTTAGTTGGAGTACTAACTCTGCATACTAATTTTGAGCATCGGATCATTATATCTGGAAGTGTTAATACTTACTTTAGAGAATGGTCAGTGAGGATTAAATAAGACATATAAATTCTAAAATACAATATAAATTATATATGTAGTAAAATAAACCATTTATTGAGCACTTATATACAACTTTCACTTATTTCCCGAATATTAATTTAGTAGAGTTACTGTTTACCAGGCAATAAGGTAGTCTCCAGAGATGCAAAAGTGAGCAAGCACAGTAGAGTCTTCATAGATCTGACAGAGTATCTGTTATGTGTCCCTTATGATCTAGGCATTCTAATACAAAGTTTACAGAAAATGAAGGTTCAAATCATGCAATAATTTGTCAAGGACTACACAACTATCTGGTGGCACAGACAGATTAGAACCAGGTCCGTGTAGTTTTAAAGCCCCTCTACGTAAGATCTTTCTTCCAAAAAATCCAAAGATGTTCATGTACGTTTTCGTTATTTTCATATAATTAATATTACACAGGAAATTATTTCTATCACTACCTCTGTTGAAAAAGCAGTGAACTTTAACTTCTAGGGAGTCACAATTTTTTTCATTATAACTACTAGTCTTTTTACATAGCTAATAGATATTTAGACAGGAAAATGTTCTTTAAGAGCTCTACAGTCCTGTCATTATGTTTAGAAGCATGATTGTCAATTTTCATGAAACAAAGATTTAAAGGTGTGTCATAAGCTCACTGTTGAATTATCTCCATTTTTAACGGGGCAAAAAATGATTGAACTCAGCAAATAGCTTTATTTTTTATGGAAATATATATATAGAGAAGGAAATGTTTCATATGTGTATAACTCAGGGAATTTTCACAAACTGTAAAGGACTGTATAACCAAATCACAAGTAAAAACCTTAACATTACCAGCACCTAAGAAGTGTCCTCATGTTCCCTTCCAGTCACAGTACCCATTCCCAAGGAAAACTGATATTCTGACCTAAAATCACAGAGGTGTTTTGCCTGGTTTTGTATATTATACACTGAAACTATGCAGTATGTACTCTTCCATCTGGCTTTTTTTGTTCAACTTTGTGTTTGTAAGATTCATTCCATTGTGATACCACAATTTACTTTTTCCCTTCGACTGTGTACAGATATTTTGCCATTTTCCTGTTTGTCTTGGTTGCAAATAGTGCTGATATAAACAGTGTGATGCACGTTTTCTGTTGAAAATATCTATGTATTTATATTGCATATATGCCTAATAGCAGAATTTCTGGTTCTTAGAGTATGCATATGTTCAATCTTTGAGAGATATTGCCAGATATTTTTCCCATGTGGTTACAGCCATTTCCAATCCCACTAGCAATGCAAGGCTTTGAGCACTCTAATTCTCTGCAAACACCTGGTATTTCCCATCTTATCACTTTACGTAGTCTGATGAGCATGGAGTAGAATCACATTTAACATGTATATTCATGATGACTAATGAAGATGAACATGTTGTCATGTATCTATTGGCCATTTGTACAACACTGTGAGGTGAATATTCAAGTTTTTGTCCATTTTTCTACTGGATTTTCAACATGTAGAGTCTAAGAATTTTTGATCTTGGAAATTTAAATATATGATACATGAAACCCAGCAAAATATAAATTCTTCAAGACAAGGAATATCATTTTTTCTGTTTTCTTCAATACTGTATTCCCAGCTCCTAGACTGGTACTTCTGTTGTTGGATTTTCTGTAAATACTGAATAAATTCATTAATTAATAAAAATCTTAATCTTATTAAACTACATATGGCAACAGAGGTATATCAAGCCGGGATTTAAATGTAGGAATCTATTTGAAGCTTTAGTCATTTAAATAGTTGGCTTTTGTTAAAATTAATTGATTATCCAGGAGATGGAACAGGTTTGTGGTAAGCGTATTATTTACTCGTTTTCTATCCATATGGAAAACCTCTAGGGCTCCATTTATATTTCCCATCATGAAGCCTGACTCTACAATTTTCTTCCTCTTTAGAAAACTGCTTTGTCTTCAGCTTGTATATAATTGTCATATTCAATGACAGTGTTAATCTCAACAGTCTTCTCCCTCAAGCTCTAACTGCCTTTTCAGTAGGAGAGGTAGAAAAGAAAGCACAGCTTCCTTCAGTTCAACACATCAGAGGAAGCTAGAAATCCAATTTCCTGGTTCCCAGTTCAGTTTTCTCTCTATTACAAACACAATACCACTGAGTGAACTTTAGCTACTATATCTACAGAAACTTCTAACACTCATGGTCCCAAATCAACACATGTACAGTCTTCTTCAAATTCAGAGGGTGCAGACAAAAGGGAGTCAGGGAAAAACAAAACAGTTGTGAGGAATGTATTTGGGTAGGGATTTGATTTATAAACTTTCAGTTTAGTTTACTCTTGAACTCTACAAACCTGTTTTTGTGGTATTGTCACTTGAAGTTGCTAGGGTGTTTGACTCAGAAAAGACTAAAATAAACAGAACTGAGGACCACTGGTTAGGAACAAAAGAATAGGTATGGTAATAAATAAATGTAATGTCTGGGGAAAAGGATTATAACTGTAGATTTACACACACAACTCTACATAAAAATACCCAGACATCATATATCATAAAGACAATACCTTTTGAAGCACTTCATTAATAAATTAGAATCCAAGCCTTCCATTGGCAAACTTTTCTCTCTAATAGTAAAATTAGAAATACTAAATCATCAAACCTCATCAAATATTACTGTACTATAAGGATGTTGCACTGAATTATAGTGAGATTGTAGAAAACACTAACAGTATCCAAATATTAGTGGCATTAATCACATAAATATTACAAAATAAAATGACATACTAAAGATAAAGATAGGCATTTTCATAAAAGGAATCTCTTTTAAGTTGATAGTTGGTACCATTAGTGCTTTTTTGTTGACTTAGTGTGAACTGAAAGCAGAGGTGTAACAGAGAACCATGGAAATTACCGGGAACAACAGGTTTTGAATTCCGCCTCTCATCACAACATCAACCACTACAAAGAATGTTCAGTAATGAATATCAGGATAGAATGTTTCTCTTGTAATATTCATTTTTTAAATGAGTATTTTTTAAATATAGAAATATGAAAGTTAGAAGCAGTGCTCTATTGCAATATTTTTTCCTAACTTTTATATTATATGTTGGCTTGGAAAATAAAGGCATTCTTAAAAACAAGGTATGTTAAAAATCTATTTCTTACTTTTAAATTAACAAAATATTTAATTTAAAACATTTTAACACTTACTTGAGTAAATTGTCTACAAGCCAATTGACATCATTTTCTAAAGCAGAATTTATTAACCTGGTCACATCTACAGTATTTATTGTATTGACAGTAAAACATGGTTTGGTTTCTGGGACATCAAATCAATGTATAGGAAAAATGTTATCAAATTCATCATTGATATCTCTAGAGATTCACAGTAAAAATAAGCCAGCTAGGAACTGAGCAAATGAAAAAAACAAAAAAAGTCTCCTGATATACTATACAATCAAGAATATGAATAACTGGTTTTAGGTCTAATGGAAAAAATAATAATAAGGAAGAAGAGAATGAAATGTATCAAATGAGTACCAATCACAAATCTATTTGTCTGACATTTTTGATGTTGTAATTTGCTTTATTAATCTGTTATAAATTTATAATCTAAATTATGAATTAATCTAAATTTGTCAGGTTTCATGTTCAAAAACTCTTCTTTGTGTTAATTGTACATTATTTATATTGTTTTTATAACTAGTGTTGCATAAAATAAAGTTGAATTAAAATCGAGTCAATATAAGAAATATTCAAACACAGATTTACTATGCATCAGCAGTAATTTGTCAAAGACATAGTGGAAAATATCATTATGGTCAATCTTATGGATTGACTCACTTCCAGTTCTGCAGAGACTCACAACCTAAAAACTACACTTCTCACACTACTTTGAAGCTAAGGTTTTGGATGCAAAATTGATTTCACTAATTAACTGCATTCCTGCCAGATTTGGAAGACCAGAATTAAGCAGAAGACCTCTTCCAGGTGTTCCTTCTAATTGCAAGAAATATCACAGGGACATAAGTACTGAATGACACTTTTAGTGGCCATACTTCACATCTGGTGGCCAAAGCTTCATGGGGAACAGAGACAGTTGTGGACAAAGCTGCAGCACTTTCCTGTTCTGTGGGTTGCAGGCATGGGCGTGTTCTTAAAATCAGGCAGCCCCCTGATTCTCACTCCCCAACACTTCAAATCATGTTATAAGCAATTCCTGTATAAAATGCCTAATAACTAAAATATCTAAGGGTACATATTCTCTCTACACTCTATACTAATAGGAAAAAAAAATATGTTGGCTATTAACAAAGAAACTTAAATGCATACATCTACACATACAAACATATATGTAAAGATATCATGGAAGATATAAATAAATGGAGATTTATGTTTCAGGAAAGGTATGAAATCTTTTCTTAATTAACACTTGGAATTAAAGAAATCCCAATCAGAGTACTAAGGGAATTTTTATGAAACTTTTAAAACATGATTACAAAGTTTACCTGCAAATGTAAATAGTTAATAATAGATAGAAAATATTTTTTTAAATGATGTAGATATTGTACTAGATATTAAGACATATCCATAGATATTAATATAGTATAGTAGCAGAAAAGAAAACTGTAAATAGATCTAAAAGTCCCAGAATCAATGGCAGAGAAAATTTTTAGTATCTAAATAATTGTACAATGAAAAAATCATCAAAATCAGTGAGGAAAATATAAATTAAGCACCAAATAATTTGGGGGAAAATAACTATTTAAATAAGAACAATGAAAAACACAAGATTTGCCTCACAACGTAATTCAAAATTAGTTCCAGATTGATTAGGAGACTAAACTTAGAAATTGGTACAATACATACTAAAATATTAGTTGAAAGCCTATTTAAACATTACGTAAATGAGTTAGGGATGGGCCTGGACTTTTTTGAACAAAAAGGCACTACGGCAAATCACAAAGAACAATAAACAATGAAAAGTTTGTCAGGATGCAAATATCAATCTCTTTATGCCAACAGTCTTTTACATCAGATTGAAAACAAAAAATTGAGAAAAATATTGGCAATGAAGTTGAGAGACAAGAGGTTAATTTAATTATACAGAGAAGAGAAAGTGAAAAAGAAAGCACTCCACTGGGAAAATGAGGAAAGAAACTTAAAAGACAATTTACTCATCTTCAGCAACAAACTGAAAAATGAATTTAAGATAAAAAATTCTTCATGTTTTAAAAATAAGCTTCTAGGAATTTTTATTATTCAATAATTAGCAGTGCAGATAAACAATATTGTGTTGAAAGAACATTAGGGTATTGTTTAAAATGATAAAAATCAGTAACAATCTAAATTTGTACACTAGGGAAACTGAATAAATTATGCTATGTCTATAAGATAAAATGATGAAGGGCCATTAGAATCTTATTTTCTTATAACATTTAATAAAGAGAGAAAATGCTCAAAACAGGAGGAGGTGCTGAAAATAAGCATTTAATACTTTAAGTAAGAAATTAGATATCAAAAAATATTTATTTAACAAATATCTTTCTACATATTGATTTAATTACTTCCTGAAAGTAAATGCAACAAAATATCAGTTGATTGCAGTATTAGGGTGATTTTTATTTACTTTAAACTTTTCTATATTTTCTGTAAGAACATATTAACTGTGTAATCCAACAAAACAAACAATATTTTAATCTATACATTGGATATTCTTATTTCCCACATTGGAAGCAAATATAATATCACAGCTAAAAACAAATAGTTTTAATGTAAAGTGAGGGTGTATTATAAGCAGACTTAGTAAACTGGATTTTCAATTTAAAAGTTCTTTGCCAGGGCACGATACTTCTTGCTTAAATGACTAGTGTGCAAAGAAAAAAAAAACAATATTTAAAATCTGAGTGCGCACTGCAAGTTATAATTAAAACAAAAATATCATGTTGATGGCAAATTTTAAGTTATACCTTTGATCAATATAAAGTAGATGTATTGCTAATCAATAGTGACTGCATCTACCCATGCCAGCTCTCTTTCCTGATTTATATCCCAAGCCCCAGGCACTAGGAACACAAAATAACATTTATATTTTCTGGTACCTGATACTCAATTTTCTCAACCATGAAATGGAGATTATAATGTAATCCTTATATTTTTCCACAAGGTTCAAAATGAACGAAAATGCAAGGCAGCAGTAACCAGAAGAAAATTGAAGAATTTATAATAACAAGACAGATTGTCCAAGTTATATTAAATACTCAACTAATTTTAGAGTGTAAATGAGTTTAAATCTGAGTATTTATTGAGATGCCTTTGAATACAAGTGACAGATTTTCCCTATGCTAACTTAAGAAGGAAATGTGAAATAGAGCTTTTCTTATTAGTGTGAACTACTTCAGGTAGGCTCGATCCTGGGACACAAACAGTGTCAACAAAACCTCAATCCTCTAATTTCTCAGCTCTACCTCGTCTGTCTTTCCTCCATTCTCAGGCTGACTCTTACACCTAATTGTCCAGAAGTTTTGACTATTTTGGTCCTTTCTGTATCCTAAGTGCCTGTGTTAGGCACATGGTAAGTGTTAACATAAATGAGTGAATAACTAAGTTAGTGGATGAATAAAAAAGAGATGGCCTGGTAACTCCAGATTCCCAGCTTCAATTCAGCAGAAAACAGTTTGCCCACCTATCTCAGCAGCCCCAGTGCAAATCACTTGAGTTCCCTTAGCCCATCTCAGAACCACACAATGTCATCCTCTGTCCAGGCATGGGCAGAAGCCAACCTCAAAAGACACTGACCTATCTCAATCAAGGATGGAGGAATGGGTAGTACTGAGATGAAAATTGAAGAGTTGCTACCAAAAGAATGTGGCATAGTCATTAGGAATTCAAAAGATGGCAGTCACTACTGTATATCTGTGTTAATAAAAATATCCGTACATAAACCCAATTCCAACATTTAAATTATGCCTGTGAAGCAGTAAATATACTTCCCTCTATTAATACAGGGAAGACTTAAGAAACATTTTGTAAAATCATTTAGGGTTAATGCTTTGCAAAATGCTTTGGGTTTGGTTGATTGAGCCAAGAGACTGCAAGTTTGCAGATGGCCTCTCAAAGGGAAATCAATAAATGCTTTTCTTGGTAGAGGGGATCACACAGAATAGAGCATAAATCTGAAGCAAACTAAAAAAGTGATGACCTGTTATGACATATTGGTTACCTTTGTATTAAAAAGTAAAAGCAAACTACAAGAATGAATGACCCCACTCACTGAAGGCCTTTCCATTACAATTTTACCTTCAATATTCTTCAATGGATTGGTAAAAATGTTTTTTGAATTGGTTTCAAGGCACGAATCCATTGATTTACTCAGAGCCTCAGCTATCAATACAGCGTCTCCCAGAAGTCCGGCACACCAGTCACCTCCAGGCAGAGTTTTAAAGGAAGGGTGGGTAAATTTCCTTTATACTTATTGTAGATTTGCATCTATTGATTAAGACATCCTAAATAATGAAATGTGAAAAATTGCCTATTGCTTATTTCCATGTAATATATTGATGATGAGACTCAATATGATACCATAAACCATTCCATAATATCTTCTTAAAAGTGCTTTGTAAACATATTGCAGGTAGACCTCTAAAACATTTCTTGAGGATAGCTCAAATAATCCATTTCCCTATTCTATAAAATGGAAACTGAAATGTGAATGTTAATGTTTAAACCTTGAGTCCAAGAGCTGATTAGTTACTGGAAATACCAACAATGTAATCATTCAATGAACATTTCTTGAGAGTTTACTCTCCTGAAGGCAATATGCACAGCGGTTTGCTCTCCTAAAGGCAGTATGGCATATGGCCTCTAGGATCAAACCCTTGCTCTACTGCATCCTAGCTATGTGACCTCAGGAAAGATTTTTAAACTTCCTCTGTTTCAATCTCTTCAACTATAAGAGATATGATAACATCTACCTTTACAAAACTTTTGTAAATAAGTTAATATATGTAAGTCACTTAGGAAAAACTGTCTGACATCATAAGTGCTCTGTAAATATTGGCTAATATTATTACCGTCATGCATGCTTAATGCCGGGGATACATTCTGAGAAAATGTGTCATTAGGAGATTTCTTTGTTACACGAGCATCATAGAGTGTACTTACACAAACCTAGGTGATATAGATTGCTACACATCTAGGCTACATGGTACTAAGCTTTTTAGGACCGCTATCATATATGTGGTCCATTGTTCACAGAAATGTCATGGTATAGAACATGATTGTATATGGAAGGTATCCTTATATCAACCCAACATGGCAGAGATAGATAGCTGAACCTCCAAATTATCTGGACTACATGTATGACTCCTTTTCTGTTAAGTTTAGCCATGCAACTAAGCTACAGCTAAGGGAATATAAGTGAGGTGTGCCAGGCCTATATAAAACTTCCTTACATCCCATGCCCATTCTCCCTTCTAGCTGGCTGGAATGTTAATGTCAGTGTTAGCCTTGGAAGGTGCCTGGTGAATATGGCAGAGTCTCCAATATCCTGGGTTCCTGAATTTGTAGAGGAGAGCTGCACAGCTAAGCTGTCCACTTGCCCAGGACTTTTCTGTGAGCACAAAATAAACTTCTATTAAATAGAGCCATTACTTTTGGGATTTTTTTTTTTACTATATCCTATGCTCTTCTAATTAGTACAAGTAGCAAGAATTTAAAAGATCAATAAGACACATTGTTTGGTTAAAGGAACTTTTAATCTTATGGAGAAGCAAAAACACACAAATTAAAAGTTCAACATTATGAAAATTTTCTAAGAGAAAAAAATATCTTGAATTATAGGAACTCAGAGGTTTCAAGGTAGAGGAGATAATGCTGGGTTGGGAAATCTTCCAATATTTCTTGCAATTGTACCTTTTGAACTGTGGCTTCAAGGAAGGGTGGAATCATAACAAATCCATGTGGCTTCTCAAGCACAGGAAACAGCATTAACAAAGAGACAAAGTGGGGGCCAGCCCAGTGACATAGTGGTTAAGTTCACTCGCTCCCCTTCCACAGCCCAGGGTCGCAGGTTCGGATCCTGAGCGTGAACAGACACACCACATAGCAATCCATGCTGTGGCGGCATCCCACATACAAAATAGAAGAAGATTGATACAGACGTTAGCTGGGTGACAATCTTCCTCAAGCAGGAAGAGGAAGATTGGCAATAGATGTTAGCTCTGAGCCAATCTTCCTCACCATAAAAAAAAAAAAAAATTAAAAGGCAAGGTGACAAAATACCAAATATTTTAGAAGAACAGAAAAGACTACATTTGCCTGGAATGAAAGAATGAGTTACCAAGGATGGAAAGTAGGCTGGTATCAGATTCTTTTAAAATCTTTATTTTCACATATAAATATTCAGGATTGATTTGATATGGAACTAAGAACAGCTGAAGGTATGAGAGCAGAAGATAGTAATTATAGATATAATTAAGGAACATGTTATACCCCTTCATGATATGACTTTTGATACATTTTCTGTTTTGTGCTCCTTAATTCAGCAGTATCAAACTACTTGAATATTTCTGACTTTTGCTGTTTCACAGCTCTACACCTTTGTGTACGCTGCTCCCTTAATTGCAGTACCACCTAACTTAGATGTCATCTTCTTCAAGAAAACTCCCCTAACTTTATCAAGGTTAAATATTTCATTATTCAGGGACTGCACTATGTATATGAGCCTGGCACATAATACGTGCCCAATAACTATGTGTGTAATGACGGTACTTCTACTATAGATTGCCTCACACTTTATCTTTATTACAACACAATGAACCCATGTTCTACTCTTATTATGTCTCACCCAGTTTTGGATCACCAGCATTTAGCACACTGTCTGGTACATAATATGCCCTTAATAAAGCTTATCAAGCTAAATTAATGTGTGCTATGGATTAACATATTGAGAAGATAGAAATAAGGAAACTCTTTCAAAACATACCTAATTCTCATCCTTAAATAAGCACCATCAGGTGTTTTTCAAACTCATTGTTCATGTTATTAGATCAACAAAAAAGCAGCACGTTACTGAATTAGTAGCTAATGCAATATAAATGAGTATGGGGTGCCACAGGCCATTTTTAAAAGCATGGTGTTCTTGCATTGATGTTTAAGGAGTGGTAAGACTAAAGTTTATGTACTCTCAGAAAGCTTAATGGTATCACAGAAAAATAGATGGAGATACCAAAAGCTCTATTGTGTAGATAATCATACCTTAAATCCAAGGCAGATATAATTTTTGAATATAATATAATATTAATATAACTTAAAATATGACTTAAGATGTGGTGTTATTGCAATGTTTTAGAGACTGATGAGCCAGACTTAGAAAAAATTCTGTGAGGAATCTAACTTAATTGGTCAGCTCTCTCTGACCACTAGAATTTTACCTATAAATGTCAGTTTGGTTGGCTTGTTTCTTTTAAAAAATATTTAAATTCGTTTTTTTAATTGAGGTGTTGAAATTAATAAAATCATTATAATTTAATTGTCTAGATAATAAATTTTAATACTAGTATACTAGTATAGATAGAGACCACAAAATATACATGGTATAAAATTCTTCGTTCTTAGATGTTAGTAAAACTTACACGCATGAGCCTTTAGGGAACTGTCAAATTTTCCTCTTGCCATTTTGCTTAACTTGGATTGATCATATGCTTGAAAAAGAACTGACATGCTAATTTCAGAGACATCTCAATCTATGTAATTACAGAATACCCAGTCCTTAAAATACCAACACTTCATCGTCTGTGCTTATATAACCCTAACATTTTATTTATGTTACTATCGATCCTGCAGAGATTCCCTTAAATACCAAGGTTGTATATGATTGCCTGGAAATGGCTTCTATGCTGGGATCAAAGGGAATTTATAGATTTTCTCAACTTTTGATGAGAGTAAAACAGCTTCCACAGAGAGCATCACTGAAGATGTTTCTTCCATTCTTAAAGGTTATGCCATCTATGATTATATCCTGTGTTGAACTATTAAGTATTTTTTCAAGTATCAATAAGTAAAACTGCATAAAAGTGCTCACTTATTGCCTTACGTTTTTTTGTTTTTACATTTTCTTGTTTTATATCCTTTGAACTTAGCTTACATAATGATAAAATACAATAAAATAAAATAACTGATGTTTATGAATAGACTTTGTAGATACTCTACATTGAAAGGCAGGTAAAGTGATTAAAGGCACCAGCTCTGGAGCCAGTGGAACCAGTTATAACGTTGGCTGTGTCATACGACCTTGGACAAGTTACTAATCCTCCATAATTAGATTTCTTCATCTGCAGAATGAGAAACAGTAATAGTACTTGCCTCCTAGAATTGCCATGAGGATTCAATGAGTGAATAATCTACAAAACTCTTACAAGGGAAGCACTATAATAGTGTTTGCTATTGTAATATATGGCGGTTTGTTTTTAGTGTGAGACTGTATTACGCTGAGTGGAAAGTTTGAATTAGAGAATACTTTAAAATAATATAATATATAATATATATATTACACATAATATATCTCTGATTACTAAAAAGGCATGTAGTTATTTAAAGTATTGAGTCAAAACCACTACAAATTTAATTTCAGCTGAGTCTTCAAAACTCTCTAGGAAATTTTCTTTCAGGTGTCTCTCCTATTCATTTGCCTTAGTAGATATTCCTAAATTTTCACCTCTCTTCTCAAAGCTCCTATATTACTTATGCCTGAGCTTCAGCCTGCTTAATTGAGTAAATCAAGGACATGAGCTCTTTCAACTTCCTTCCAAGCCAACAACAAAGCTATTAGGACCCACACTTTCCCTTTCCTTCTTTCCTCCTCCTTCAACGAGAGAATGTGTTCTCTGTGTCATCCTCACTCACCTTATTGGAGCCTCTGCTCTAACAAACATCAACTCTGTACTTGAACAAATCTCCTTAAAGGTCCATAAATACCTGAAGCTCAAAATATCCAAAACTTAATTTGATTATTAATCCCAGTGAGCCCTTTTTCTTTCTCTCTATCCTATCTCAGTGAATGGAACCACCACCTAGCCAGATACTCAAACTTGACCCTGCAGTCATCCTTGAATTCTTCTACTCCCTAATTCACCACATTTTTAAAAATCTAAAACCAAGTTATCTTTTTGCTTTAGATCTATTCTTCCCCACTCTCCCTTAAATTACCCAAGCCTATCTACCATCATTCAAATTCTCATGTTTGAATAACTGCAACTGCCTTCTGCCAGGATGCCCTACCTCTCAATGAGGGACTAAAAGAACAAACAACACAACTAAAATACCACTCTTTGGCCAGTGGTGTGTTGGAGACAGCTCCTACCTGTTCATAAGGATGAATGGTTAAATATTCAGGGATTTTTTGAGTTAATTGTCAAACCATTGGTAGCTTTAAATTGTGCATAAAGCAAGTATTTGTACTACAGAAATTAACAAACACTTCAGTCGATTTGCCAGGACACACAGGTCTTCACTCTGAAGCAAGACTAATACTTTTAAAGTGTAATTCTGATGATGTCATTCTCATGCTTAAAATCGATTAGTGGCCTTGCTCCCTTCTTGCTCAACCCTAGTGATTGCTGTGGAGCAATAGGACTTATTAATCTCCACATCTTTGCTGTTTTTCCACTTGGCAAACCATTCTGTCCCTGTCAGCAGACTTATCGCCTTTGTGCTTGTCCCAGCTCAATAGAATCACAGCCTGAAAATCTTAGAATGGTCTGTCGTCTTGATCTCCCTGTTATATATATATATTATATATATATATATATATCCCTCTCCGCCAGTGGCCTTTCGTCCCATATGTTGGGTAATGTTGCCTTGTGACTCTTGCATCAGACATCCTTTGTAATCTGGGGTATCCCTCCCGAATCCCTTCCAGCATGGCTGGGGCCACAGCTGCTCTAGGATGAGTTTGAAAATCTGCCATCACTTCTCTAGTTTAGTTCAGTCACTGGGGACAAAGAAGGCACTGGGTCATCACCTGTCATCAGAAAGCAGGGAATAAAAATGCACCTCACACCTTGGGCAAGTGCCACTTTTACTGTACTTTTTACAGAGCCATAACCTAGCATTTGACTATCAGAGTGCTTGTTCATACAGGGGGAAAAATTACCAGAGCAAATAGCTCCTGCAACAGAATGTAGCTCATTTTCTCATCCTCACCATCACTACTAACAATAACAATGATCAAATTATGGAAAATTACTGAAGGGGATTTTAAAAAAGGCCTAAGCAGCATAACCTAAAAGATGAAGAAAACTTAAGATCTTTCCACAGTAACATCACTTCCAGTCACTGCACTGAGTAGAGATGTAATGATGGCAGTAAGAATCTTTGCCAATGGCCTACCACTCCATCATCAGTGACTATGACACAAGCATATCGACGGATGATCTGAGAAGCATCTTCTTGCACTTGGCCATCAGTATTAGAAGGTTTACTTCAATGACAAATGCTTCCTGTTTCTAACCCACTGTTGTCACACACCTGGTGACATCAACAAAGAGAGTATGGACTAAATCCTGCCAGCTTCCTAGCTCCTATGCACAAGCTAAACCAAAACTCTCAAAGAATTGATATCTTGAAGTCAAATTACTTTTGACCACTTGTTTGATGTCCAGGCCATACTGGGACAGTTTGTGATGTCCCTATCTTTTAAGTAATCATACTTGAATAAAAGTCACATGCCATAATAAAGCACTAAAGCATGGTCTGTAACTGCTTATTTCTGAATAAAACAAAACTATAAACTCCAGGAGGGCAGAAATCTTGTTTGTTTTGGTCACTACTCTATCCTCACCACCTAGAACGGTGCTTGGCATATTCTCGAGGCTCAGTAAATATTTGTTGATTTAATGAATACGTGGCAGTATGAATGTGTTGTTAGAGGATCACAGAGGAAGAAGTTGATAATTACATTTCAGAAAAGCCCGGCACTGCTCTATCTACCCCCAATACAGAGCAAATCACCAGTTCTGCCTTCACGGCACTATCCATTTGGATGAGGCGCTAACCCTCTGAACAAGATTTTGGTTTTGTCTTCCTCTGAACGTGCATTGTAGAACTCAAGTGTTTATGTTTCCAACCAATGTTTTAACTAAAGAAAAAGCTCTAAGTGTACCCAAAGTCCTTTGTTTGAATAGGAATGGATAGTCCAGGTGTTCTAGAATATACTTATAACAAGAAGAAATGAATAATGGCTATTGGAAGGACCCAGGCATCAGGTCTCTGTGTATCTCCCAGCCACAGACTAGGACTCTGGAGCTGGTGATGAAGCTCAGTATGGAGCTCATTGCAGGAAGGCAGAAATTGGCATCGCTTTGGTTTGATCCATGATTCATGATTCAGGCATGTTTGCTGCCAACACACACATAATTGGGGAACTCTACACTTAAAAGGCCATAATGCCTCTTACAATTTTCCAGCAGAGTCATTGGAAGAAGGTGAAGAGCCATGAGAAGATAAAACATAATTGGATAAAATCTCATGGGGACTTACATAGCCTATAGAAAGAGCCACCCTATAAACAAGTAAAAAAGCCAAACTCATTTTTCTGATGATAACCCATTCTCTGAACCTAGGACTGTGACCTTGAGCTGGGGATGATGAAGCTTCTGAACACTGGCTCTTCTCTGCCCAAGGAATCTTGTATTCCCAGGCAATATGAATTTAAAAGATGGAATATCAACTCATAGTTTTATTTTAAATGAGTCAAATGCTGAATGTTTCCTGATGTTGATCACGCATAGAATCTAGACTAATAATAAATATCATTTATTGAATCTACCATTCCATTTTAGTGTCACCAGGTATGTGACAACAGTGAGTTAGAATCAGAGAGCAATTGTCACTAAAGTAAAGCTACTAATAGTAGAGGTCAAGTACTAGAAGTTGATGTTTAGGTCATCTGCTGAAACGTGTCTTAAATGGCTTATAAGACCCGGTAAACTTTCAAGCTTCTCATCTCAGTCACTATGATTGATCGCTTAATTTGCTTGAAATAATCCCATAAATTATGTGAACATTTTACAATTGCAAAGACTGTAAAACAGGAAGATTGGCTGAAGAATGAGGAAAAAAACTGATTTAAAAGAAGGAAAAATCAGAAATAATTAGTAAAGAGCAGGGAAAATGTATGACAATTCATAAAGAATTGCAAATGAACTTTATGTGCACCAAAACCTTCAATGTTAAAAACCAAATCCTGTGACTGGAAATACTGATTTTCAATCAAATTGTCATTTTAGACATATACTGTCAAGTTGACCAATATGCTTTTGACCAAATTACTTTTTAGCCAAACCACCAGGTACTAGTGAACAAGCAATTACAACACATTGGGAAATACACCAAGAGCTGGGTAAGCGTAAGATGCCATGGAAGCACATAACCCAACCTGCCTGGGAGCTGTCATGGGTCAAAGGAGGCATTCCAGAGTAAGAAACACAAAAGGTGGAAACTGGAGGGACAAATAGGAGTAAACAAAGTGAAAGTGGAGAAAAAGAAGAAAAAGAAAAAAGAGGATACTACATGTACAAACCTCTAGACTAACAGGAACAAGCACACTTATCTTTGGAGCAGAGAGGACAAGAAATTCCTTGTCAGCACACAGCACAATATCTGACATGTATTAGGCACACTGCAAATTTTTGTGAATTATTTTACTTTGCATGTCTGCATCTTGCATAATGAGTGCAAAAATGTTTTTGCAGTAAAAAAACACAAACAGTAAAAAGAAATAATAATAGTTTTTAATAAATCCTGTGAGTTCCCTAATTACCAGTTTTCGAAAAACAGATGACTAAGGATTTCATGGTTACCCAGCCAGTCAATTCAAGCACATGTGCCACGTGCATCAATTTCCAGCTGTAACTCTAAACAGTTGTTCTCATTGCCAGCATACTGTAAGCTCTTTGAGGAGAGGTGTCTGGTTCATTGTTGTCCCATCAGCACCCAGCTCAGTACCTGTGGCACACGGCACACATTTGACAAGTAACTCTGGACTGAAGGAGTATATGCTCTTTCCAACACTTGTGAACTTGGTTTAGAATTCTCTGTTGATCTCCAAACCTATACATCCAATACCTCTCGGACATTATCTCTTGAGTGTTTCAGACACTTCAACGCAAAAGTTCAAAACATATCCCCTGGGGCCAGCCCAGTGGCACAGCGGTTGAGTGCGCACGTTCCGCTTTGGCGGCCTAGGGTTTGCCAGCTTGGATCCCGGGTGCGGACATGGAACATCTTGGCATGCCATGCTGTGGTAGGCGTCCCACATATAAAGTAGAGGAGGATGGTCATGGATGTTAGCTCAGGGCCAATCTTCCTCAGCAAAAAGAGGAGGATTGGTAGCAGTTAGCTCAGGGCTAATCTTCCTCAAAAAAAAAAATCCCTTTTTCATGCTTCTTATATTAGTAAATGGCACCACAATTGATGTCATTAATTTTTGATTATCCTAAATTTCTCCCATCTCAATTACTCACTCCTTTCATACTAAGACCTATAGATTCTCCCTTTCTAAATCTCTTGAAATCATTTCACCTCTGCCATTTCTCCTGCCATTCTCCAGGCTCTCAGCCCTTATTAACTAGATTATAGTTATATCTTTCTAATTCCACTAACTTCTATCTCATTCTTACCAAAGTGATCTTTCTAAAATGCAAATTTGATTAGTTTATACCCTTTTTTAAATCCTTTAATATCATTGGGATAACTTTTAGGATAAATTTTAGATTCTAACACAGTCTTTCTAAAAACCTTTTAGATTAAGAATACCCAGCTTTAAAAAGAATCTATAGCTCCCAAAAGAATTTATATACACTCACAAAATTTCGCTACAAAATATGAGATATGTACTAAAAATGAAATGTAGTGTACTTTTTTCATGATTCCAACATTACCAACAGATTCACTCCCTATTATAACTATTCATAAAACCCACACAACTTTCATATTTTTTTTCTCACCCTTTTTTCTCTGGGGCAGGTTTTTACGTTCCTAGATATGGAGCCCTTTTGGCCAAGTTAACACGACACTCAGCACTCTGTGCAGCGCTGTTAATCACAGATACTGAGGAAGGGTTAATAATAATCCCCAGTATATTTTTTCCAAGTCTTGTCTCTTTTCATTCACTAATTTCCGAAAACTTTATTTAATATTAATATTATATTTAAAACATCAGGCACACAATATATGCTCATTAAAACTAAATGCTTATTATTCTATTAGTCCACGCCAGCATTACAGCAGCACGTGTGAATCACAGCTCACATTAGAACTCAGTTTCCTCCAACTCAGCTTAATTCCTTTCCAAATCTATTCTGCTCAGACGGCTAAGCACTTAACCTCAGTTCTCACCCCTACACCAGGGTTATGCTAGAGGCCAGTGCCATCTGTAGTGGTCATCAAAGCTCTTGGTTAAGGAAAGAGGCTAAGGACATAATGTCCTCTGTCATCAGTCATCTTTCTTAACTGCTACTGTCTTCTGGGCCACATTTGTGGCAGGGAAATCATGGTCATCACTGCCTCGGATTCTGTCTGCTGAGCTGGCCCCTGCCACCATCCCTCTCTTGGGCTTTGCTTTCTCTCTATTCTAAGACCCACATATTTCTGTGCACTCTTCCTTCCATTTTTCCACTGCCCAGAGTAATTTCTTTCTAGTCAAGAAAAATATCCTTTTCCCCTCATCACACTAGTTTTAAATCTTCTTTCCACTTTGGGGTTTAATTTTTTAAAGAAAAAAAAGCCACGAAAACTGCCACTTTCTCTCTTGCCCCATCCATCTTCCAAATAAATCAAAGAGGAAAAATACATACGGTAATGCCTCAAAATATTATTTGACCTCATAATTCTGGTCCTTCACAGTCTGAGAACCAGTGGCTGAAGGTACTACTTTCTATGGAAAGATTTTCCTGGTAGCTATTTGTGTGCCCCTTCCATTTAAAAACTGCACTGATTCCAAATTGTCTGCAATATCATGCTTCCTGCCTCTAACATCAACACTGCATCCCGCTTACCTCTGAGAAGTCTGCTTCCAAGCCTAGATCCTATGAAGGATTTTTCAGGCCTGAGCACAGGCAATTAAAAAGGCTTTAGCTGGCAGTCCTCGTGGGGGAAGCTGCCCTCCCCACAGGAGACCCATCCACAGCCGGGTCATTGCAGTCGCTGGAGTTGCAGTCAAGGTCTCAGCACTCCCAGGCCAGCCATGCTCTTCTGTGTCACTGTGTTCCCAAATGAAGTGCCTTCATTCAGAGGCCTCTTTATAGGGTGCCTTCGGCTGAGGGTTCCCCCTGGTGCCTCTGCTGAAACTTCCTGATAGGGAAGGAGGATCTTACAACATTTTCTCCATTTTGACTCAAGCTCAGCACTTTTCCACTGTTAGCCCTTCTCTCTCCCTCTTCTCAGCCCACAGGTCCATAAAATGTCAGGAGCCTTTGCTTCAGGGCTCCTTCGAAAGTGAGATGGTCCATCCCCACATGGGTGCTGATCCACCTGATCTTCACCTGGTGACATCTCACAGGGAAAAATGAAACACTGCGGGAGCCCACACTCTCTCCTGTTTAGCCTCTTGCTTCGACTATCACAGACAGTAATTAAAGCCGTGACTGTTACTTTCATTTTGGCTTGTCTTACTCAACTCCTCTGACACCTGGCAGCTCAGCCCTCTCCAGTTCAGCCCAGCTCTCGACGACCTCCCATGCTTACAACAGGTATGGACTTCCGTCTATTGCTATATTCTCTAGAACTAGATTTTTTCTACCTCATTCAAGTTCTTTACACCTGCTACCATGGCCTCTTCTCCACTCCTCTACAGAAATCTGAATTCAGGTCCCAGGGTAGTCTGCCCTGCTCCTTTGCAGATACCAGGGACCTCACAGGGCTGCCATGAGATTACAATATTTGGTAGTCAGGATTTCTCTCCCAACTCCACAATTTCTCATCTATAAAAAAAATACGTATGATTTAAATTCCATAAAATTCCCTTTATGTTTTGGAAACATAGGAATCAAATCATATGGGCCTGTTATCTGTAGGTAGTAAGAGTTTTAATTTTCTTTTTCCTGAGAGGAATTTCTCATGTAGTTCTTTGTGTTGAAATTTGTATTTGCTTCAGAATCAAGAAATGTGAGTTCTGATCTCAGCTCCTCCACTTCCTAGCTCTGACCTCCCTGAGTCTCAATTTTCTTAAATGTAAAAACAGTTATTAACACCCCCACAGGATTACTAGGAAGTAAAATCAGATAGCATACAAGTACCTGGGTATGCACTTACCCCATAGTATGTACTCAACAAATGTTAATAACATTTTGTTTCTTTAAATTGAGAGTAAGCAAATATGCATAAGAGAGATGATTCAAATTTTTTTATGAATAGAACAAGAGTTTTATTAGCTTGTAATTTTATTGATAAAATAACTTGTGGATCCATTGATTTTTGATGGCACTCTATCCTAAAGTGTCCATCAGGATAAATAACTATAAATATGGCATTTCTCATATGGCTTTTTGAATTAATATTTTAGATAGATTATTTTTCATTGGCAGTCATTTATGTATTGATGAATAACTGCCCGAAAAGCTTTGTTAGCAGAATTGACGTGAAAATGTTCTCTCCGATACTAGTAAGGTGACAGAACTACATTTTAAATGCAAATTTAGTTCTTAATAATAAAGCATGCAATTAGCATTCAGAGGGATCCATGCCTTCCTATATACTATGATATGGAGAAATTATTTAATTTCTTTAGTAGTTATATCAGAACCTATAGATAAAAGTTAAAAGAAAAAAGATAAGGAAACACCTAGTTCTATACAAGCTAAATTAAAGCATAAAGTCCCAAAGACTTCTTTCCCATTCTGAATCTTGATGGTTCTAGAATTTAACATAATGTGTCAGATATTATCTTTTGGTAGTCAACCCCCCACCAGGCCTTCAGCTCCAGGGAAAGAATGGACTTTCTATAGTTACTGCTCTCTGGATCATACCTCCTTCTCACTTTTATTCTTCCAGAGATGGATTCAGTATGAGCTTCCTGTAATTACTGAAGTCTACAAGAAAAGCCACATTCCTCCCTTTCGCTTCTCAAACTCTTCCAACATTTTGATAAACAATTCCTTGCAATAAATTCTTCTCTATTTGGATATATATAGTAGCTTCTGTTTTCTTGTCTGGACAATGATAGATGTACTGTGGTAGTCAATGGGCAACATCTACCATCATGTCATCTATATCTCCATAAGGAGATTACATCCAAGAGGTTAGGAATAATGTTTGTTGATGTAAAATTAAATGAATTTAACCTTATTGTCTACAAATTACTTCTCCAAACATTACTTTATTTGATTCTTACCATGCTTGAAGGATAGGGTAATAAGTAATGTTTACAAACATGTAAATTTATGTGTATGAACCTGAAAAGATTAATTGATGTCCTTATGACCATACGGCTAATTCATTTAAGGAATAACTATAGCATCAAGCAGGGTCCTTAGCTGTAAACAACCGACACTGACTCTGGATATTTTAAGATAAAAATAGGACATTGAAAGAATGTCAGTTACCTCACTGAATTATTGGAAATCTTGAAAAACGTGCAGGAGCAGAGGGATGCTGGACAGCAAATTGGCTCAGATACCAAAGCCAGGCTATTTCAATCTCAATTTTGTCACTTAATATCTGCCTGATTTGAGGCAAATTGCTTATTTTTTCTGTTCCTTATTATTTCATCTGTGCAATGGGAATAAAAATAGTCCCTATCTCGGATAATTTTTATAAAGAATAAATGAGTTTCATCAATGAAAAGTGTTTAGAACAGTGTTAGGGCCACAGTGAGATCTCAATAAATATTAAAATGAATCAGTGAAAATCTTGCCAGTCTGAAGAGAACAACCACTCTATCTCCCCTGTATTGGTGTCTACATTTTCCGCCACCAGAGGTTGGATGCTGCTCCTGGCACACAGCACATCTGCAATTGGGAACTCGTGGCTTTCCCCTCCAAGACCAGGTTGAATACTCCACTTTTCCTGCCCCATTACCAAACCCTGATTGCTGATAACAAGTCATATACTCATGTCTCAGCTGCCATAAAGCTCGGAAGACCTTACTCAGGTTCTATAATTCCATGTAGGTTCTACCCAACCCAAGCTCAGAGAGTAGAAAATTCTCCGAACATATGAAGGGGGTTCATATACTGACAGACAAAAAAAGCAAGAGAGGGATGAGGCAGAGATAGAGATGGGGGTGGAGGGAAAAGAAGAAGGAAAGAAAGAGAGAGAGAGAAAGAGAAAGGCGGGGAAGGAGGGAGGAAGCAAGGAAGGAAGGAAGGAGAAATGGACACATGTCCTCTATAGCTCCTTAGTACGGGAGGCTGGTACAGAGGAGGATTTCTTTTAGAATTCACATGCAAGTTCTGTTATTCTGCATGTGGATAAACTTTGGACAGATTAAAATGTAATTCTCTTTTTCCTTTTCTCTTAGCATCTAACTCTGCTCAGTTTCCACATGTTTGTGGACTCTAGTGAAAAAAGAGCTGACAGACATAGTGAGTCAGAGAACTTTTTTTTTGTCACGCAATAACCAGCAAACTCAGTGCAGGTAAAATCGTCGGGTAGCATATTATTCTTGCCTGGAAGATTGTTTCTTCACTTCAAAGTTTTCAGTCCAGCTGAGTTTTCTTGCACATAGACAGGACTTAACACCTCTCTCTTCTTTCATTTTCTTTTTTCATCTCTCCTCCCAATATATGAAATGGATAGAGAGTATCTTGCATTCATAGCACATGTGCACAAAATGTGACCCTATAAGGATGAATCTGATTTATTTACAAACATAGTGGGACTTAAATATACAAACAAGTGCTCCCTAACAGTCATCCCTTTGAGGTCTATATCTTATTTTAATGATGCTATTTGTGTTCAATCACATCTGGAACTCCTCTTTCAGAAACTGCTATTTCAATCAGTTCAGAGCCTACAAAAATTATTCTCTTTTCTCTAAATTACATTTCATGTTTTTACTAACCACATAAAAATATTACCAATAATAATATAACTTCTTTATTATATTATTTATTAGACTTGGTTGTGAATAACTTTCGCATTTTTTTGAAAAATTACAATCCATATTGTAAAAGTGATTTTTCCACGAAAAAGGATTTTTCTTAATAGCATTGGCTTTGGAAATAATCCTTAAGTATATATTTTGTTGTGTGACCTTTTGAAACCAGTCTCATTTGATTATATCGTATCTTATGGTAGTATTATTTGTAATATATAAAATGAATCTCTGCCTTAACATAAATATAATCTAAAACTGATTTGTTTAAAGTCTTATTGCATTCTATCTAATTCATCTTGTTAATCCTGGTTTCTAATTATCTCGCAATACATACTTACCAACAAAAGAAAAATATACTATATGGCAAGAGAGGAAAAAAAGAAAATGGAGTGGAGAAAATAAATGATATAGTCCTACCATTACATAGGCAGCTATTTAACCCCAGAACCTTCACGCCTCCTGGCTAGATTTCTCCAAGACAACATCTTGAAAACTAATTCCATTTTCTTAGAACTCTCTAAAAGCTTCAATTAAATTGTGTACATACACAGAAACTGAACCAAAGGTCACCTACCCAAACAAACAGGGAAAACACATAATTGTAAAACATTCAATAAATGTGTTTTAAACAAATGCAGAATGTGCCAGGTTAACTTCCAAATTATACAGTCGAGTAAGGAGCTAGCCTAGAAAGCCAGCACATATTTGCTTTCCTCCTCAACCTCCCTCTTCCTAATAGAACCTATGATGTTTCTTAATCATTAAGAAATTCCTATTACTATTTAGTGTGCTTCTTTGAATGCCAGTGAATCATGTTCATTAGCTAGATCTAGATAAGCACGTTGATGAATACATTATAATTATAATTAGCTTTGGACTTCTGAAACCAAAAAAAAGGCAAACATTAAATGAATCTTTAAGTCCCTGGTGTCCTATACGGAGTCTGGGTCACTGAAATACATACCATTTCATAATCAAACAAAAACCCCTTTCAATAAATTCAAGAAGGAGGAAAAATAAATAGATACGTAAAAACACAACGATCTCTTTTCACAGCAATTGTTTCTACAATATACGGCAGAGCAGAGAGCTATCACTTTCTCCAACTTTATTTGCAATATTTCTGTAGCCAAGCCCATTTTGTCTGCTTTATTTGTTGGTGAAGTATTTGTTTTTGCAAAGCCAGGGCAATAAAGAGAAATAAAATATAACTCTAGTGCATCACATTGCAGGCCTACTGTTTTATCATCTCACAAGTGTGACAATAGAAATAGAACTTATATTTTAGAAAATTAATCAGTTTTTCAAGGTGCATAACAACAGGAAATTTTACAAGCAAATATTGTACTCTTACTGTCCAATGATTAGAAAAAAAGTGAGAGAAAATGTTGGGGAGGGATAAGCAAAACTTTAAAAAGAAAATCAAAGCATAAACATGTGAAAATGAAAGATTACATTGTTAATAACAGATATATTCAGTTTAAAATGTGTTCCATGAAGATTTTTGAAAGCTTGTTTTCTCCTATATGTTAAAGAGTAAAGGATCATACAGGATAATGAAATGGCATGAACTACTTGTTTCCTCTCATGAAATCAATCTGGAGAAGCTATAGAAGCCAGAGAAGAACTTGGACTTAACCCAGGAAATAAAATTAACAACAACAACAACAAAAAACCCAGCAACAATAGAAATGACAAACCCCTGGGAAGACAGACCGTTTTCTTGAATTAGTGTGTGTGAGATGCAGGAAGAATGAGGATCAGTATGCTAACCCAGGGGCAAGAACAGTAATGGATGGCAGGAAGAGGTTGGAAACAGAAGTGTACATGCTGTTCTTGCCTCTCCCCAGCACAGATTTTAGAAAATTGTACTAGACCCTTTCGTCAGAGCTATCAGCAGCGGCAGTCCAGATGCAAGCGCAGAAGTCCATGGGAGAACTTTCAGATGAGCACAAGCCCCACTCTCTACTGGGACGAGGAGTTGAAGGAAACAGGAGAGGATTGACCAGAAAACCATGAAAATTTACTCCTCCACTGCCCCTCAAATACCCAGTATGGTTGGATTACAGCCTGGAGACAATGGCTCCCACAAAGCTGCTTCTCCTTAAGAGTTTATGATGACAACCTCACCCCAGACATTTCTTGGCATGATGTGGCTGTGGAGTCACCTACTCTGGCACCCCGTGTTCACTTCTACCTAAACTCCATGAGACCAACACAGACTAATGTCTGGCTTTAGTCCTTTCTGACACACAATCCAGACAGTACAGTCATACTCCTCCCTAGAGGACCATGAAGTCACACGTGAGGACATCTGAGGTATGTAACTACCTTAAATATAAAGCAACTTACTGGAAAACATGCCATTCAAAGTGGTTTTTGAAACAGACACACACATAATTTAAAATAATAATGACAGATCATTTATACTTAAGAGACAGATATAAGCAAAATTAAATCAGAGAGAAATTACAATAATGAATCAAAAAAGAAGAAAAATGAGGTCAAACAAATGAAACAATATATTAGATGAGTACTAAGATGGCATCTGCTGATGAACAAATTAGTGAGTTAGGAGATCAGATGCATGAACTCTCCCAAAGGTAGCAGGAAGGAATAAAGAGATATACAGGATATGCAGAGAAAGAGATAGGCCAAATCAGGTAACAGGAATCCCAGAAAATAGAACGCATAAAAACAGAAGAAAGATGAAACACACGAAAGATGAAAAACCCCAACTTAAGTGATCTATACATTGTCAAAGAGGATAGATAAGGTGGAATGTGAAAACACCAAAGACAAAAGAAAATTCTATGAGCCTACAGAAAATTACCCACAGAAATACAAGGATTAAAGAATGCCAGATGTCAATGGGAACAGGGAGACTGTATGATATTCCCAAAATATTAAAGGAAAAAAATACTGAGTCAATAATTTGATATCCAGCTTAATTATAACTCAAATGGGTGGCATACTAACAGCAACAGCAAAAATCCCAGACACAGAAGGCCTTAGAAAATGTGCCATACAGACACCTGAATTGGATCTACTTTTAGAATACAGAATCAGATAATAAGGAAACTTAGAAAACGTGAACATTTGACCTGATATTTAAACCTTAGTCAGCCTGCTTATATAGTCCTATTCTTTTCACTGTACCATACTGACTAAATTAACAGTAATATTGTATATTTTTAGTGTCTTTACATTTAAAGCATGGTGCAGAAGCAAAAACTATAACAGTGGGTTTTGGCTCTTAGTAGGAGTTACATAATTATTTAAAATTCAATTTGCTTAAGCGACAATTTTTTTTACATATTAATTAGAACGGCCTTCACTGTATTTACATGGTTATAACTTTATAATCACTGTATAAATTACTATGTGTCTGGGAATGAATGTGAGATCCTCAAAATAATTAGGGACTGCTAACTTTCCAATTGAATTGACTACGACATTGTGGGGCCCTTACCACGTGTAAAACATTGTGGTGGTATTTAATATGAGCGAGTGGAGGAAAAGGTTATAATAGCATAATGATAGAAAAAGATAAGTAGTCATTTTAACTCTTCTCTCTCAGCCCACATAAGTAAATCCTATTTGTTCACTATCAAAGTATATTCTAAATACAGCTACTTCTCACAACTCCACTGGCACCGTCCTGTCCCCTTCTCACTGTTTTCACAGCAGTCCTCTTTCCCCTATATCTACGCTTCCCCTCCTTCCCTGCATTTTCCCAGGATCGGCTACAGTGCTCGTTATAACACATTGGTCAGATGACGGTATTCTCCTACTCAGTCTTCTCCAGTGGCTTCCCTTGCATTGAAATAAGCACTTTCTGTGTGCACAGCACTGTTCTAAGTTCTGACATGCAGTGAGTCATTTGTTCCTGAAACATGCCCACGCTCCCAAAAAGTAAATTAAAGCATAGAGAACTGAAGCACCCTCCCCAAAGTCACCCAGTCAGTGGTTAACAGTCAATTTTGAAGCTCATGGTCTTTCCCTATGCTTCAGCTCTATCCAAACTGCCTGACCGATGAATGTGTACTCCTCCAATATCCCTTTTCTTCTGCTCTCTTAGTATTAGACTCCCACCCTTAGCAGGGCACATGGATGCTTCAGGTAGAGACCATACTGTCCAGCCTCTCTTGGAGCTAGTTGTAGCCATGTGCTTACGTTAGGACCAAAAAGATATACGAAGAATTGTTCTGAGGAAGCTAAATGAGAAATTTCCTCACCAGATGTCTAGAGGGTGACTTTGACCCTTCTTTTTCATCTTTTTATCCTTCCTGATCTTTGGGATGCAGACACGATGGCAGGTACTTGAGCAGACGTCTTAGACCTTGCGGAAGAGATCTACACTTTAAGCATAAAGGAAAATGTTAAAAAGAAAAAAAAAAGGCCTGGGTCCCTGATCAGAACCAGCCCTGGATATCCTACCTGCAGACTTCTCTTACATGAGGAAAAATAAACTCTATCTTGCTGATGCACTGGTATTTGAAATTTTTTGTCACATGTGGCCAAACTAATCCAAACTAAAAAACATTCAAGTGGAAATGTTGAGTATTTAAATTAGATATAAGAGGAGTTGAGGTCATTAACATTAGATATAAAAGTTAGATGTATAGCCAGAGATATAAATAGCACATAGATACTATTCAAAGGCATGGAATGGATGAATATTTGAAATACATACAAGCATCATTATCACATTTCTTAAATAAACCAATGAGATAAATGCATGGGTGAGGTTATTATGTATAGGATATTATGAGAAAGGAGGATGCTTATAATGTGTTTCCAATTTCTGAGATTGGAATCAAAGCTAACAATAATAAAATACATATTAAGGACTTACTATGTGCTACAGGGACTGATTTATTTGATATTCACAACAATCCTATGTGGTAGGTACTAATTTTATCTCCATTTGAGAGATAGGAAATCGGGGCTCAGAGAGGTGAGTAACTAACCAAGATCAAAGTGTTTGCAAGCACTGGAAGCTGGAGTTGAAACCCAACTATCTGCCAGTGTGTACATACATATTTGATGCCTCTGTCAGAGACTGTATAATTCTGTTTTATCATGATTACTTGTTTAGGGTTGATTTTTCCTTAGTTTGTGACATTCTCCAAGCCAAGAAACAAACCCTAGGCAGCAGTAACTTTAGAACCAGTGAAATGCCTGGCACTCAGGAGTCACTGAATAAATGTTTCTGAATGAATAATAGAATTAATTGAACCAAGTACCCCAATTCTCACTTTCTTAAATACAACCAAAGGAATAGCCATTTCTAGAATAGAATAGAATAGCCATCTAAAGCCACTTCTATTCTCAACATTAAACACTTAAATTTACAACATTTATGTCACTTTTTTAGGTTGCAGTAAATCTATTCCTTACCATCAGCAAAATGAACTAACAGGTAACTCACGTAGTACCCTGCCTGACACAATCAAAGAATCATCCTGGAATTTTCATTTAAGAATGTAAATCTGTATACATTACTCATTAAAGTCTGATTTCAATTAAATCATGCAACTTGATTGCAAGATAATGTAAAGGAAAAGTTTGCTCCAGATAATACCCTGCCAATAACATTTCTATGAGGCTTTCTGCTTTTAAGAGGTTAGAGCAGCATGATAAAAGATCATACATGCGGTTTTGGTTTTGTTGATTTGTATGACTTTGGCTTTCTTCCTCTTCTGAATCCATTTTTCGTTCTGCTTCATAGAGGCCACTTCATTTACTCCAGCCAAGGTCTGAAAGACGCTGGGACTTTGTGCTCATTGTTTCCCATTTGCTCAGCTTTATACTCACTTCCATGTATCTATGCACAGAGTCACGCAGCTAGCCTTTTGGAGATGCCAGGAAATTGCACAGTCCCTTCCTGGTAAATAAGAGGCCACATACCACTCCCTACTCCCCTCTCTGCCTTTGTTCACAGAGTTGCATATGTGGAAGCAAAGACAACCAGTCT
This sequence comes from Equus quagga, assembly GCF_021613505.1. Lineage (NCBI taxonomy): Eukaryota > Metazoa > Chordata > Mammalia > Perissodactyla > Equidae > Equus > Equus quagga. Next base: position 108,966,225 of record NC_060269.1, on the reverse strand, counting down.
GTGTTGTTGAAAGTCAAATGCTTTCGAGCAGTTGCCCTGGCTCAATTCCGTCCTCCCAGCAGATGTATGAATATTTTCCCAGCCCTCCATTACAAATCAGAACCTGCATGCTGCCAAACGGAGCCAACAAATTCCAGACCCAAATTCTAGCAACTGAAGAATGAGAGTCTCGTGGAATTGAATAAAACCAAACTAAGGTCCCAATGAGATGTTCTAACCTTTACCAAGGTTTACCAGACCCATTCCAGGTATAAACATCACTAACAAGTGCCAGGAGCTGGGGGAAACACTGGCAGAAGTGGGATAAAAAGGCCTTCTACAACCCATTCAGAAAACACTAATAAAATCCTCATGACTTCCATTTGCCAAAAAGTGAGCATGATGAATAAATGTGATGCAGTATACACATTTAGACTGACAAAATTTCCAAATGTCAGCACTAAAGGAAAAATAGGAGAAATGGTTTGCATGGCAAGATTTCCATTTTTTCTTCCTATAATGAGTTGTTTAAAGTTGTGAGTATCCTTGGATCCCCAGATGAACGATATTTGATTTCATTCAAGCCTACACTCTTTTTTCCTTTTTTCACTTGGAATATTGAATATACACACCCTGCCAAACCTCCACTAGTATCATCACACACATACTTCAGATTCCCCAGGGGGACCTCCTTCTAAAGTTTTCTGGACATACCAGAAAACTCACTGATCTGTAGTAGCAACAACCGTTTTAACACCAGCTCTTTCCCATTACTACTATTTAGATGCAGCACTCACCACGGTTCCAGATTTTTCACCAACCTCTAAAAGATCAAAGCTATGAAGTATAGAGGAAGTGAGTCCAGGTCACCTCCTCCAGCAAAAGCAAAAACCAAGGAAGGGACTTCTTAAGCACTTGCAATGCGCCAGCATGATTCTAAGCATTTTACATGTAGTAAGTGATTTAATCTTCTGAGAAACCCTCTAATAGAGTTGTCATCATTATAGACATTTTTTTCACAGAAGAGGAAACTGAGTTCCAGAAAATTTAAGCTAATTGCCTAAGGTCACAGCAAGTAAGTGGTATGTCAGGATTTGAATCCAGGAAGTCTCATTCCTGAGCCTAATCTCTTAACTACTATTCTATCCTACCTCTCAATAACAATGATAGCTAACCGTATTTAAGCACTTTCTAGGCCTTTTCTAAGTGCTTTGCAGAAGAGGGGTCATGAGTAGCCATCTCTTTTCAAGGTGCTCAGCAGAGCTTCCTGGATATTCCAGTCATGTTAAAGTGGTGGAACCTGGTGTAGTCACCAGTCCACCATTCCATGATGGAGTTTAGGAGTGAGGAAGCAGAAATATGGGGTAGCTGTGTGAAAGGGATGTCTTTGGTTCACATCCTCAAAACTTTCAGTTAACTGTGCCCTTTACAAAGCAAAGAAAAATAGCACAAGATTGCTATTTCATTCACTGTGATTTACTATTTTGTTAATAATTGTTTTATCCCACTAGGCAACCCCTTCTTGTATACCCAATTTCATATTTAGATACGAAGAAGAAACTACTTTGGGTCTTCTGAAGAGAAATTTAATCTGAATGCAATGTGGTTCATGTTCACTGATTTTTATACTCAGATTATTCCAGAATGATTTAAATCATTGAGTTCAGAACTGATTCAAATTATAATTGGAATGAAGAAATGGATAAGGAATTTCAATAGACAGGAAAAGAGAGGTAGGTATATAACTAGAGATGTAGCAGGATAAAATACATATTACTTTTAAGAAAAGGAGTTTCATTGCTTTTAGTATATTAAACACCACTAAGCCCACAACCTTAGGAAAGTTGAGGGTCTCAGGGTCTTTCTGAGTATGAGGGAGAGCAAGACAAGGAGACGAAACTGCTCTGCATGAGAAAGTAACAGCAATGTGGAGGTTTGAAGTTTGGTAGCCCGATGGAAGTAGCCAAGGGTATCAGGTAGAGAGAGGTGCAAGGAGACGGTGATGAGCTGAGGTCTAACAAAACAATATCCTCTGCAAGAAATTCCCTTATGGCATGGAAGAGGTGATAAATTTTTAGGACAGTGGTTTCTATTTGAATTTGAATTTTTTCTTCCTTGGGCTCTAATTACCCTTTGCAACCCCTTTGGTAAGTGTCTGTGACATGGAATAAACTTGTGTGAGTGGTGATTTAGGGAAATGAAAGGAAGGATCAAGCTGGCTGTGTCTGGCCTGATGGCAGTTGCGGGAGTTTAGAGCGAAGCTGAAAATGAGCTTAAAATGGTGAAGGTAGATGCAGTGTCTTCTTAAAAGAGGATTGCAAGTTCCCCAAAAGTGATGGGGCTATAGAGGTGACCCCAGAGAGTTAGACTCATCTATCGAGAGACAAAAGGAAAACAAAGGAAAGGCAGAGAGAGGGAGAGAAAGAGATTTTATTTTCTTTAGGCAATTTTAATTATATTGACAAAGGAGCTGCAAAGGATGACGCCCAACCCCCACCTCACCCCAAAGCTCACAAATAACTATAAAAAGAGCCTACATGAACTCTTGCAACTAGCAGAGCAGACGATTCCCACAGTAGTCACTGCAACAAAACAGAGACCCAGATCCCAAACTAGAAATATGATAATCACATTATCGTCTTTTCTCTAATAAAAACAATGACCTCAATCCAGTGGTTTTATTCAAAACAGAGTGGAAAGAATTATTGCATTAGGCTTGTAATTGTTTAGCTTTGTCTGCCAGTAACGAATGGTAGTATCATGTACATAAAGGAAAGAAAAGAAGTTTTAAACAGAGTTGACACTTTTAAAGTCTGGCTGTGCATCAGCTTTCGTTTAGTGACCAGGATGCCGATGAACACATGCAGAAATGGAGTAACAAGAATACACTTTTGTTATGTCTATATGAGAAGATGGATGGTAGCTGAACCTACCGTGGTAACCATTTCACAATATATGCAATTCAAAGCCTCGTATTGTACACCTTAAACTTCTACAGTGATGTATATCAATTATTTCTCAATAAAACTAGGAGGAAAAAAAGAGTACACTTTTGAGCTGATGGTGGCTGCTTTTGGGTATATTAGAAAAAATAGTCATACAGAACAGTTTGTATCTAGGAGATAAGAGGAAGGGAGAAGTACCCAGTGTTGTATTTACAAGGTCACGAATTCTGAGGGATATGGATGAAAACCCAGCTTTAATTGTTTAATTAAATTTAATTAATTAATTTAATTAATTGTTTAATTTAAATTTAATTGTTTAATAATTGTTAGTAAAAAAGAAAGAAAGAAAAATAAAATAAAAGGAAAAGAGAGGAGAGGAGAGAAAGGAAAGAGCTGCTTATCTGCAAATGTCCGTTCTTCAAGACTCATAGGGTGGTAAAGCATAGGCCAAGATAATATGTAGAACTGCTAGGTCATAACAAATGGACTTCCTGAACTCTATTTGTACTAGAATTGCATGTCTGAGACTTCACCCACACCCTAGATGGATGGTGTCTTAGCCCATTCAGGTTGCTATAATAAAAATACTGGGGGCTGGCCCCGTGGCCGAGTGGTTAAGTTCGCGCGCTCCACTGCAGGCGGCACAGTGTTTCGTTGGTTCGAATCCTGGGCGCGGACATGGCACTGCTCATCAAACCACGCTGAGGCAGCGTCCCACATGCCACAACTAGAAGGACCCACAACGAAGAATATACAACTATGTACCGCGGGGCTTTGGGGAGAAAAAGGAAAAAAGAAAAAAATCTTTAAAAAAAGAAAAACAATACCGTTGCCTGAGTGGCTTAAACAACAGATATTTATTTCTCACAGTTCTGGAGTCTGGGATGTCCAAGATCAAGGCACTGGCCGATTCCAAGTCTGGTGAGAGCCCACTTCCTGGTTCCTAGAGAGCTGTCTGCTGCTGTTTGCTCACGTAGCAGAAGAAGCAAGAGCACTCTCTGGGGTCTCTTTTATAATGCACTAAACCCGAACATGAGGGCTCCACCTTCATGACCTAATCACCTCCAAAAGGCCCTGCCTCCTAAAACCATCATGTTGGGGGTCAGGATTTCAACATATGAATTTTGGGAGAATACAAATATTCGGTTCATAACAGACGGCGACATAAATAGACATGAAGTTATCAGTCAGTTTCCAGTGAAGGGCCATGCAGGTGAGTCATATGCTGACCTACCAGGGATAGCTGATGGCCCATAGCATGGAGGTGAAACTGATAATTGTCTGTAATTTAACAGGGGACAAGGCTCTTCCTAACACAGTGAAAACATATGCCATTCAGTGAATATAGCTTTTTTTTGGCATTTTATGTTATTTAAAAGTGATAAATGATCTCCAGGCCTATGTCCTGGGCTTCCTTTGCTCTGGTGACTAAGGTTACTGAAGACTCAATTTCTGAATCTCTAAGAGAGTGTTGAGCAAGTACTCGTTCCATCAGGAAGATACATACACTTTTCTATTCTGGGCTTCAAATATCACCCACCAGCAGTTTGGTATTTATCAATCCTAGAAGGAATTAGTGTTATCTTCTCAGTATATAAGACCAATGCCTCACATCTCTCTCTACACATGGTAATTTGGAAATAAAGAATTAGTTCATAGGGGCCGGCCCAGTGTCACAGTGGTAAAGTGTGCACCTTCCACTTTGGCAGCCTGGGATTCGCCAGGTCAGATCCCGGGTGCGGACATGGAACCACTTGGCAAGCCATGCTGTGGTGGGCGTCCCACGTATAAAGTAGAGGAAGATAGGATGTTAGTTCAGGGCCTGTCTTCCTCAGCAAAAAGAGGATTGGCAGATGTTAGCTCAGGGCTAACCTTCCTCAAAAAAAAAAAACAGAATTAGTCCATAATAATTTAAATTTTATTTTACAAAGTCATGACCACAAATGCTAATGCTGCAGACTTTGTTCCTGTTCTGTTATGTTTAGGACTGGTTATGTACAATCACTTTGAAGAAAGGTTTGGTAGTTTCTTATAAACTTAAACATACACCTACACTATGACACAGCAATCCTACTTCTCGGTAGTTTCCCAAGAGAAATGAAAATGCATGAAGTCCTCCCAAGATTTGTTCAAGATGATCATAGTAGCTTTACCCCAAATTACCAAAAACTGCAAACAACCCAATGTCCATGTGGTATATTCATGCAATGGAATACTACTCAACAATAAAAGGGACCAACTCATAGATACACACATCAAAAAAGTAAATCTCACGGACATTATGCAGAACCAAAGAAGTCATACCCAAATGAGTACATACTGTACAGTGCCGCTTATATGAATTTCTTGAGCAGGAAAAAATAATCTATGTTGAAAAAATTCAGAAGAGTGTTTGTCTCAGGGAAAAGGTTGTGTTTGGAGAGGTAAGAGAAATTTCTAGGTAATTCATTCTATTGACTGCCTAGCCTTTCTTTTTCCTAACAGAATCTTTCAGCTTTAATTTTATTTATTTACTTAGTGAGTGAGTGAGTGAGTTAGTTACTTGTTGTCATCTATCCCATCCCTACTTCCAGAGAGGGAGCCTGGTGACTGTAACTGTTGAAATGGCAACTCGAGTGGACCAAACATTCTTTAAAGACAGAATTATGATCCATGCTTAGGGTAGAGCCTTCTCTCTTGCTCTTCCACCGGACGTGAACAAATAGACATTACCTAGATATTTCTAACAGCTGTTTTAAGAATGCAATGGGAAGCAGTATCAAAGTGAAGTCTGTCATTAAGATGATAGAACAGAGATGTAGAAAGAACATGTTCTAACTCTGGAGATTACCCTACTCTGTACTTCTTGATTTTGGAATTTATACATTTTCTTAACTTTACAGAAGTCTGAGTCAAGTATTTTACTGCAGACAGCCAAAGCATGCTACATGGAATGGCTCCATTCTCTATGAGAGATTCCTGTAAAAGATTTCACTAAAAACACTCTGGCTCCTGGGTTTTGCTATTTTATCCTGCCCCATACAAGATTTCCTGACTTCAAGGAACTTCCCACACCCCAAACTTTTAGACTATGCCCTGCCCCAATCAATGTCTAGATGAGAATGGTGGATTAATGAATTTCTATGACCCTAAACCTGCTTCTTTTGAAGTTTTCCTCATCTATTTAGATGGTGTCTCCGTACTTCCAGTTGCTCCTGCCAAAATCTTTGAAAACATCTTTGACTCTGTCTCTTACATCCCACAAACAATCTATCAGGAAATCCTATCAGTTCTGCCTCCAAAATATTTCCATATTATTGTCATGTAGGCTAATGTTCTTACCTTTAGTAGCTACACACTGAACATTAGGAATGATATGTCATGATTTTTCTATAATACACTTTTAAATGAGTTCAACTGAAAAACAAAAGTCAAATTTCTACAATGTCTTTGTAGAAATATATATATATATATATATATATATATACACACACACACATAAATAGAGGGATATAAAGAAAGTTTGGCAAAATAATAACAATTGGTGAATCTAGGTGAAAAGTGTATGGTTGTTTATTTTACTACTATTTCCATTTTACATAGGTTTAAAAATGTTAGAATACAAAGTTTGGAGAAAATGTTCATTCTAAAAATATACAATTTTTTTTAGAATCTAACCACATGCCACCTCCAACCAACCCTACCCGTTTGTTCTTAGCCACTCTCTTCTCCTGCCTCGGCTATTGAAGCAGCCTCATAACTCTTCTACCTGTTTCTGCTCATGTGCCTTCATAATCTAGTCCCAACGGTAGCCAGAGTAATTCTCTTTAAAACTATATCACATCGCGCCTATGATTAAAAATTTTTCAGTGGTCTCTTATCTCACTTAGAGTAAAAACCAAAATTCTAATCACAGCTAAAAAGCTCTAGGATCTGCCCAGGTCACCTCTGACTTTTTCTCCTCTGCCTCTGGCTGCTGTATACCCCACTACACTGACCTTCTTGCTATTGCTCCAAAAGAACATCCCCACTTGCCTGCTCAGGATCTTTATATTTGCTATTCTCTCTGCATAAAATGTCTTCATTTAGAGATCTACATAGTTTGCTCTACTATTTTCTTCATGTTTCTGCTCCTATGTTAACCTCTCAGTCAAAAATGTCTTGATCTCTCAAACAAGGATGAATTTCCTCTTCTATGATGTAGAGGTATTGCTGGCAAGTGGCTGCCCAGACATGGACTACATTTCCCAAGTCCCCTGGCATCTAATGGGACCATGGGATTGCATAATACTCAGTGAAATTGGGAAGGGGAAAGTGAAGTCCACCACATCTATGCCGACCCCACAAAATCTCCTACGAGACCTCTACCCTTACTTTTCTTACAGCCATCTAGATGTTGATGTTCAAGGGGACATCAGGAGCCACACCTTGAAGATAGTAGAGCCCTCATTCGTCTAGATCTCTGAATGACTTCAAAGAGCAGAGCACCCCATTGTTACCACCAACAATACCACCATTTGCACTTGTATATGAACAAGAAACTTCTCTTTGGATAAGCCACTGAGATTCCAGTGTTTTTCTGTTACAAGAGCTGTTGTACACTTCAAATGATACACCATCCTATATAAAATAGAAAGTCCCTCATCTCCATCTAATATACTACACATTTATTTCTTTGCTGTCTGTTCGCCCCAGTAGATCATAAATTGAATGTTAGATACTTGTTTTGCTTTTGTTTGCCATTATATCATCACTATTTGGAGCACTTACTTGCATCCACCCCACCCTCCACAATCTGTTCTTATTATAGTCCAACCCATCTCAGTAAATGGCTTTTCCTGGTTTTTGATTACTTAGAGTCATCCTTTACTTCTCATATTTTTCTCAAGCAGCACTTCCTATCCATCAACAAAGCTATTGGTTCTACCTTCAAAATATATCCAGAATATCATTAGTTCTTACTATTCTCCTTACTATGTCCCATGTTACCACCATCACCTCCAGGTGAATTACCACAAGAGCTTCCTAACTGATCTTTGTGCTACTGCCAGGCCCCACCTCACTCTGTTCTTAACAAAGTAACTTAAGACATCCACTTAAAACTCAAGTTCAATCATATGCCCTCTCTGTTTAAAACTCTAACATCGCAGAGTAATAATTCGTGCTTACTATGATTTCTAAAGCTCTGCACAGCCAGCACCAGTTTTGTTTTCTTACTCTCTCTCTTAATATCCTCCCCTCAATCACTGCTCTAGCTATAGTGACCTCTTTCGTGAACCTGCATTAAGCTTGTTGGACTCCCAACTGACGGCCTTTCCATTTGCCATTATCTCCTCCTCAAGGGCTCATCTGTCAGACCACTACACAGCTTGCTCCTTCACATTCTTTGAGTCTTATCTCAAATATTACCTTTAAATGAGGGCTTCCCTAGCCACCCAACATTTCCTAACCGCTTCCTCATTTATTTGTTCCCTGGCATTTATCACTAACAAAAATATTATATTCTTTATTTTAAACCGTTTATCTTGTCTATCTATGTGCTAGAATTTAAGCTCCACAAGAAGAGGGATCTTTTTGCATTTTTTTATGTTATATCCCTGTGTTTCGATAAGTATCTGGTACATAGTAAGTGCTCAATCAACATATTAAATAAAAGAATTATAAAAATCTATGAAGAAATATCAAACAGCTAAACAGAGGGACTGGTAGTGATATCTTAGATAGGATGTTCAGGGACGGCCTCTCCAAACAGGTGATACATGCACAGAGACTTGAATTAAGTAATGGACTAAGCCATTCAGATATCTAGGGGATGAGAGTTCCAGGGAGAGAGAGCAAAACTGCAAAGCAATGAGGCAGGTGTGTGCTTGGTATTTTCCAGAAAGAGCAAGGAGGAAAGTCTGCTTACAGTTGCAGGGAGAGAAAGAAGTTGTAGGAGACATGGTTCAAGTTATTGCCAGGTAAGATCATATTAGCCTTTTAGGCCATGATAAGGAATTTGGATTTTAATTCTAAGAATTGACTACTTAGTTTCAGGAGCTGTGGTAGATGGTAGGAATATAATAGTGACCAGAATTTCTTAGGCCCTGATCTATTGACAATCTAGTGAGGGAAACACGTCAATAAACCAAATTACAGGGGTCAGCCGCATGGCCTAGTGGTTAAGTTCGGCATGCTCCACTTCAGCAGCCCGGGTTTGGTTCCTGGGCATGGACCTACACCCTGGTCAGCATCCATGCTGTGGCAGTCACCCACATACAAAATAGAGGAAGACTGGCACAGATGTTAGCTCAGGGTGAATCTTCCTCAAGCAAAAAGAGAAAGATTGGCAATGGATGTCAGTTCAGGGTGAATCTTCCTCAGCAAAAAATAAAAAATAAATAAAATAAACGAAATCACACAAATACATGTAAATTACAACTTTCTTATAACCTCCTCGTAGCAGACCCCGTGTTCTTTGATGACTACCACCACCGATAGGTTTTCTCAAAGTGGTAGAGACAGAAAGTTCTACTTTAGGTCTTCTCATTAATTGAATTCTTGACTGAAAAAATTAACCTTTTGTTGTACCTGTTTCTTTCTTGAAATTTCAGGATTTGAAATTTTCACAGTGAGAGAATAAAAATATTGAGAGTGAGAGAAATAAAATATTGAATTATTTCCAGAAATTAAAAATAAAAGCACTTATAAAGTGCTGTTTTCATACCATGCCATATATGCAAAAAAATTGCTTTTGCTTTCCTTTTACTTTCATGGACTCCTCTCTCTCTCTCCCAATGACACCATTCCTCACTTTAATTCTCTTTACTCCTCATTGCTCCTTGTAATCCAGATATGGCCTGGAACCAATGACTTCCCACTTTCAAAGGACAATATATTCTAGGCCATTGTCTTCCAAAAACGTTGGGAAAGAATGATCCATCGATTTACATAAAGAAAACATTAGAATTATATTTATATTTTATTTTTATATAAACATAACAATACGTAAGTTTACTAATACTAAAATATTGAATGAAAACAGTACATTATATAAGTGGAAAATATACATATATTAGGAATTATTGTCTTTTAAAAAATGTAAACAAAGAAACAGAAACTGATAGTAGTAAATGTATCCAAAGAATACGAAAACTGCTCTTACATCTATGGCATAAACAGAAGGTTCAGTCCTTTTTTTTTCTTGTCGGCACACTCTCTCAACATTATAAATCTTAACTTTCGCTCCTGACTTTGATCTGATTACTCTTAATTACCACTGGGAATCCCCTTACAAAATAATAATAATCATATCAATATCACATTAAACTTTCAAACAAGCCCCAAATCTAGTTATTATTATCTCTATCTTATGAATGAAGAAACTAGAGCTCAGAGCGATTAAGTCAATCAAGATCAAATAGCCATAACAAGGAGTGATTGCATCTGTTCTGATGATGGTTCAATCCTCAGCCGTCCTCAAAGCGCCAGGTTACACAATAGGCCACCAATTGATATTTGTTGACTAAAGAGCCATGCTTAGATCTGAATTCAATCTTCTAGACACCAAAATTCCACTCTCTCTTGCAGTAAAAGCTAAGATACTTAGGTTTTGTTTTGTAAAAGTAGGGGAATATCTTAGATAGATTTGAAGTGGGGTGGGAACAGTTTGGTCACTATATGGCTAGATGAGGCATCTGAATAATGAATGACAGCACAGAGTGGTGGGAAGGCAGCAAACACATTAATAATGATGCTGATCATGATAACATATATATTAACCAGATATCATAGGTAATACCTATGTATTTATATTCGTATATACAATGTCATTTTATTCCTTCTCACATTCCTTAGGGATAAATATTCTTTAGTAAATTTTCAGGATCCAACAGACATTAAATGGCCATGCCAGGATTTCTGACCTGATCTGTGTGACTGTGAAGCCATTACGCTAAATAAGAGAGTGCTTTCCTAGTCGAGGTGAGATATGTTAAAGCTAAGGATTAAAATAACAGAAATGTGTATAGAAGAGAGAGGGTTGATTAAAAAGGTAAATTGGTGACATCATTGGCAAATTTTGAAGAATAATTAGATATGGAAATAAAAGATAAGCTAATGTTAAAGATGACCTTAATGTTTTTAAACCAGAGTAATTGTGGTATCATGGACAGGGATCACAAGAGCAGAAAGATTAAGAGGAGATGAGGTGGATGATGATTTCTCATTTGAGAAAACATGTTTCTCAAAACATTCATTCCTGATGAAGTGGAATGTAAATTACAGTAGGGTAGCTGAAGAGAAAAGGTGAAATTGAAGAAATGGAGGAGAAGAGCTCAAGATATATTCATAGGTTATATAGATGAAAGAGATATAAAATATAAAGTTGCTATTGCTCAGATAGTGTACTTGTGCTTATGTGAAGGGGGAAACCATAAATCTTTTCTGAAAGATGGTTTATAAGATGTACTACCCTACAAGTAGCATGAATAGAGTAAATGATCAATACGATATTTGTGGTTGACGATAATACTTTTTTGGAAGAAATATCTAAATCCAATATTTTCTTCAAAAAACATCTTGGGGACAAAGCTCTACATTTTTCTCTGTTCCAACAAGCACTGATTTTTAGCCTTAATATCCTGGACAATAGATCTGTAGTGATTAGGCCTATGTGTTTTAGATTTACAAAGTTAATTCATGGCTCAGCTAGAGTGGTGGGTTATATCTCCTCAGCCATAGGGAGTGACATTGTACACCAAATGCTGTTTCCACATACACTGGTGTCAACGTGCCCTTCTTAGTCAAATACGACATACATTCTGCCTCTTGAACTTGCTTGCCCAGGTCCATCTGCCATGATGGCAGTGTGCCCATTCACAAGATGCTCTGCCAGGTTTAGCTGGACATAGGTACAGCCAAAAAGAGGTGAGAAACGGAGTTTGTTTCACATGCAAATGGAAATACTAAGGTAAGAAAATGTGCCTGATCCTTGAAGACACCACATCTGAAGTGAGAACACACAGTATTTCATACCATTTGATCAGTAAAAGCAATAGTCTTCAAAAGCCTTGGAGATTATTTGTTCCCCAATGTGTTAATCACAGGGCTTTTTCATTAAAACTGCAGGAACTAATTGCTGACTCTTCAGCACATCACTTTAGACTTTAACAGCAGTAAGTCCTTATAAAGGGAACATTTATATAATAAAAGTTCATATGTAAATTAGTAGTGCTGTAAAAGAAAAATAACAGAAAACTCAATAATCACAGTTTTTTTGACAGCGGCTAAGTGACAATGGTCAAACATTTGGTCACTCTACCTTCCTTAGCTTGCTCATTTTGCTGTTTATAGTTATGTTAGTTCCTCGCCTTATTTTTCTGTCATATGAGACCCTAGGAATTCCACCACCGTAGATATTTTACACAACTTCTAATGAAAGTGTAACATTCACTTGAGTATGTTTCCTGAAAGATCTAGTTGTCTGAGAGATAATCACCACCCCCTTTTCTTTTTTTTTTCTTTTTCTCTCTCTTTTTTTTTTGGTGAAGAAGATTGGCCCTGAGCTAACATCTATTGCCAGTCTTACTTTTTTTCTGCCCAAAGCCCCAGTACATGGTTGTGTATCCTAGTGGTAAGTCATTCTAATTCTTCTATGTGGGATGCTGCCACAGCATGGCTTGACAGGTGGCATATAGGTCTGTTCCCATGATCTAAACCTGCAAACACTGGGCTGCTGAAGCAAAGCACACTAACTTAACCACTATGCCACCAGGCTGGTCCCACCATCCCCTTTTCTTTAAGAAAAAGGAAAGAGGTTCTTTATGATACTTGAATATAACAATTACGTAGGTAGCCAGTTATCAGAAATGAGTCATTATTGCCAGTTTCACTGTGTCATCAGAATTACGTTTCATTAATTGACTAGATATCCATCAATTTCTACCAAATTATATGTTTTACTTATTTAACCACTCTTATTTAACTATCTTTTATTTTACTGGTGGCTGTAAAACTCACCAGAAGTTCTTAGTGCACCAAACACGTTTTTCACCTTCAGACCTACAGTATACACTTCCCACACTCTTCCTAGCCAGCTTCTTTTCATCCTAGAGAACCTCTTCTCCTCTAAATAGGCCTCTTCTTTTACTATATCACTCCATCTCACCAATTCTCTTCACAGTACTAATTTTTATGTGTGTATATATTTATTTATTTATTTATTTATTTACTTGTTAATTATGTCCCTCCCATCAGATTTTAACTTCCATATCTAGGGTTGATGTCTGTTTTTAATTCACTAGTTTACATGCAGCATGTAAACCAGTGTCTTATGCTCAATAATTATTTTGAATGGATACATATATGAATAAAGACTATCTTACATTAAGAAACTTTAATGAGGCTCCCTTCTTTCAATCTTCAAAGCTGCTGTATTATTTTAGGACTCTTCGTTGCAAACTACAGAGTTCACTCTAGCTGGTTTAAGCGAAAGAGCCCTTATTACAGCCCATTACTAATTCATAGAATTTTGGGGAAGTCCAGGGAATGAAACTTGTTGCAAAACAGCCAAAATGACCCAACCTACCAATCAGAATCTACCAAATCAACGCTACCCTGAGAAATATCACTGATGCTACCACCTGCTGTGCAACAGTCATGAAAAGCAAAGGTTCACACATTCATGCATCAGAATCCTCTTAGCAGATGTTATAGAAATACAACGCAATCTCTGTGGCTAAAAAAAGAGTAATACGATCAAAGAATGGGAAGAAAATCAATGCAGCTTGAAGCACAATGAGGGTGAGTATGCATTCTATATGCATCTTCTCACTCAATTCTCATCACAATCCTCTAACTCAGGCAATCAACTATAAGCCCTTCCATTTGACTCCAAAGCTGAGTACCTAAAAATTTACCTGTTTTTCTTTTATTATTATTACCAAATAATAAACAGCACAGACATTTAGCAATTACTTCCACATTATATATAAAATACAGAGACAAATGGATGTCTCGGGACCTTAATAACTTAAAAAATTTCCTATAATATTAGAACTCATTTTCCAGTCCCTAAGTTCTCCTTTATTTTAGGATTTAAATTTTAAAATCCCCATTATTGCCCATTTGTAAGGCCCTGAGTAGTCCCACGTGTTTCCAGCAAATGAGCTGTCAATGTTAGTTCACCTTGTGGGAAACAGTCCAAAAGTATCCTGTTGGTCCACTTAAACTCAGTCATGCATAATTTACGGGATAATCACTAGTGTCCTAATCAATATCTCCATCTACCTTCTCACTAATCCAGTTCAAGAACTGTGTGATTTAACATGCAACAGACTCAGGACAAGCCCTTGGCAAAACTGAAATCTGTCTGCGGTAGCTTCACTTCTTTCTTTACCAACTATCCTGCCCTAAACTCAGACTGTTGCTCTCATAAAATTTAAAGCAAAAAAGGATTTCAAAGGATTTTTTTTTTACATCTTCTCTCTCAGTGTGAGGAAATCAAGGCTTATAAAGAGTAAGTGACTGACCAAATGCCATTAAATTAAACAATGACAAGGTCAAAGCTAACAACCTGTGTCTAGCGCATGCTGATTCCACATCCCATAAAACTGCCCACAGTCCCCTCGAAAATGTTTCTGAGACTGTCTGTGAGTCCCGATCAGCTCTATGACACAGGTCACTAGTTTAAAAAAGAAAAAAAGGAAAAAAATAATCCCTTCCACCGTGTGATGGGATCAGTAAGCTTCTATCCATTCCATTTTGTTCCAGCCGAAGAAATACACATTTACTTTAAAGCAGTCTTGAATACTAAAAAAACTCACTAGGTTTCTAGTCTAGCTCTGGTACCAACCAGCTCTTATCTTGGGCAAGTCATTTCATCTCTCTGGGCCATAAACATAAATTATTTATAAAACAAGAAATTGGAATTGATGGCCTCTAAATTCCCCTCCAGCTTAAGAAATTCATGAAGCACTAGGACTACTGCTGTATCCACTAAAAGAATGACCTCAGGCCAATGATGGCAAATTCACAACGTTTTATGTATGACAACCATCTGTCCCAGTTTGACTGGGACGGTGTTAGTTTACACCTGTTGTCCCCATGTAATTAAACACTTTCACTCTCAAAATTATTCTGGTTTTAAAGACAAATCGTAAAAATAACCTTATACATGTAGGAGAGGCCAATGCTGGGTCAAGCTGATATATCTATATATCACATAGAGTATTGATAATGCTAATAACAATTTCTACACTGTCAAGAGCAAATATAACGTGTTTAAACACTTTGTACATTATGCCTTTCCAGAAATGCTGTGTTCTTACTAAGAGGATGGGCTGTTGAGTCAGATTGCTCGGCTCTAACTTAACTCTTCCATTTCACTTAGTAACTATGTAAATTACCAGAAATCTCATTTTGCAAAACTAAAAAGATAAATAAATAAAGAGAGAGAGACAAGTACATCTTTTATAAGATCTAAGTGAGTAAATTCAAGGCAAGTGCTTCAAACAGTACCTGGTAAATAAGACTTCTCAATGTAAATTAGGTATCATTATTCCCAAACAAGTATGTAAGGTAGATCATATTAGACCTATTTTTACATATTTTCATATGTGGTTTCTGGGAGATTTAAAATCTTACCTAAAAGGGGACATATTTTCCTTCATTCAAGTTTCCAACATGAAACTTGAAACATGAAACTCCTTCTTGTCCTAGGGCTTACGGATACCACTCCCGTTGCCTCTATCATTCTTCCTCCCAGTTGCCAAACCGCTACCTCCATTACCGTTCAGAGTCTCAGTTTAAATGCCCCTTCTTCAGAGAAGCACTGTTTGATCCACCAATATCAAATGAGTTACAAACCCGAAGTCCTATTACTTTCTGTCACATCACTCTATTCTTCTTCATCACTAGACACTCCATGAGGTCAAGATTCATGTCAGCCTTTTTTTATGATGTCTCAAGTATTGAACCCAGTACATGGCACATAATAAGTACTTTAATGATTTTTTTAAAGGAGTTTGGTTATGCTTTTGTTCAACGAATGACACCTTTTAAGTGCCTAACTCAGGATTCACGTCTATGTCAACTCACTTGAAGTTCTCCCCACATGATGAAATGTGCTTTCTTGGTGCATTCATTACCCTGTACCTCCATGTTAGTTGGTTTGTTCAAGAAATCCTATGGAACCATTAGAAAACCGTTAGAAATAAACCTGAAGCTAGAAGAATTAAAACACAATTTCCAGCAGTTCGTCAAGTTTGTGGTTTCTCAAACACAGGACACAAAATATTTGTATTAGGTTTAGCCACATGAAGACGCTATTTTTCCCCCAGAGGAAGATTAACTGTGAGCTAACATCCACTGCCAATCCTCCTCTTTTTGCTGAAAAAGATTGGCCCTGAGCTAACATCCAGGCCCATCTTCCTCTATTTGATATGTGGGACGCCTGCCACAGCATGGCTTGATACGCAGTGCATAGGTCGATGCCTGGGATCTGAACCAGTGAACCCTGGGCCACCAAAGCAGAGCATGCAAACTTAACTGCTGTGCCACCAGGTGGGCTCCTGAAGATGCCATTTTTATATGTCAATACCAGTTAAATAATTTCTGAGAAGAATCATTCATCCATTTATAAAGATGTCTCTTCTTAGGTTATAATTTCCTACCATGTACAGCTAATTTGGTAATAGACATAAAATGATTTGGAGGTAAAGAATTGACTAAGAAATAAGAACAAAAGGAAACTCTGCAAAGGGTGTTTGTCACAAGTGCTCTGGAATAAAATAAAGAAAATAATTTTTACTAAGTCTTGTTTGAAGACTTTACCTCTGTGAAAATAATACTGTTATGACTTATAACTTTTCTTTGTCTTATTAGATTGAGGCTAGATTAAGAGCACACAGTCAAAATTAATGTTATATTTGTACAATTCTAAAATCATTACTAAAGGAAAGATTAAAATGAACTAAGGCAATCCTATCTGAGAAAAACAATATTTAATGACCAAAAATAAGTAGTATGTAAGATGGTCACGATTCCACCTATTTTTAGCAAAAGTTACTCTCCTTCCTTTATTTTTTAGTAGGCAGTCTGCAACCTAGTTTCATGGTCTCCCAGGGACTGAGGTTCTTTAAATAAAGATTAAATTAGATACCACAGCTGATTCCAGTGTTTAAGAAAATTTATATCTAAGTTTTCCTTAATTCTCCTCATCATACTCAGTTTAAATCTTAGCATCTTGAATGCTGTGCATTTTATATTTTAAACAGGTAATTGAATAACATTGCATATAAGAATTAATTAAATCTTTGAAATGATCTCTCTCCTTCCTGTTCTTGCATGAATCAGACACTGGAAGAAACATCATCTCAGGATGGGAAGATGAGCAGGAGAGACTGTTTCATCAGTTTTCGCATTAACAGGCAGGCCAGTTGAAATTACTCCCCAGACCTGATTTGGCCTGCAGCCAGATGGCTGATACTGTTAATAGAGAAAACATCTGTTTACCCTAATGTGTTAGTTTACTGTGCTTGGAGGCCATCAACATGAGCCGCTGTGCACAGGTATTACGGAGTGAGTAATCTTTTTTCATTTGGAAGTCAACAGTAGACAGAGGAAGCTCGTTTTATAGTCCCCATATTGGGCCGTGCTCAGACCCTGCAGACAAAGAATTACAGACAAACCAGGAACCACACAGTGCACTCACTAGTTCTGAATAAGTATTTCCCTTCCTTCAGTCCTGAGTAAAAGCAGAAGACTTTATGTTCTTTTGCAATTGGTGAAAATGAATCTAATAAGGAAAACATATATACCACACGTAGTCAGCAAAGTCAACAAAATCACCTATTATTTAATTCTGTGACTTCTTCTGAATGGCCTCAGAACATCAGCATGGTATTTTTTTACATCTAAAAGAGAAATACCTGATTTACATGTTTTACAGAGACCATGTCAAATTCACTGATGGTACCAAGGAGCCATGGCTGCAAATAGATGAAGGCTTGCAAATTGTACAGATGTGTGAGAAAAAGACACAGAGGTGGAATATCTCTTCGAAAACTTGGAAATAACACATTCAGAGTTCTTATGAAGGTCATAATGTGACCAAACTTCTGTACTATCTTGGGTAATTATGCAAACCTTCATAAATAATTATTGGTTATTGAAGTACAAGGAAAACAAGTTTGAGTTTATATGGAGAAGGTCATTACTTAAACGTAGACCTTCTTATTGCTTTGTGGGATAAGCTAATGAAAAATGTACTCGCTCACCACAGCAAGAATCAGGGCATGAACTAAAGCTATAAAATTTTTATGGAGCTTCTCCACAGATACCACAATGCTTTCTTTGCTTTCGCTTTTTGCAGTACACTTGATAGGAAAAAGATAAGTGCAGTACCAACATTTCAAAAGGATTGCTCAAACTTAAATTATTTTGCTTTGGGGCCAAAGCGAAGAGTCCTTCTGACAGTTTTACTGGCTGCAGGTTTGGTGGGAGGTAAAGCCACGCTTCATGTAGTGTTGTAAGTATGAAGTATAAATCAGGTTTCATAAATATGCCCATTTGGTGTACTCAATTGACTGTAAAATAATTATGCTCTGCTGTGTAATTGTTGCTCTGTGGAAGAAAGCAGGACTTCTAAACGTTTAATGGAAAATGATTATGCGACCTGAATTAAGACTGGATTTTCTCCCACCATCTTCTGTAGTGCAACAAAAGCATTTTGTAACAATTTTATCTTAAATCTATAAGGTGCAAGGCTGCCTAAGTATTAGGGTTTTTTTTCTTTTGTGTTTTTTCATAACTGTTCCTGACTATCTATTTGTCCTCCTGCCCCACCACTTTATATCCAGGGCATAAATGTAGCATATTTTGGTGCAAGTATCAGGAATTTCTTTTACTCTAGCAGCATTTTACTGACCATAAATGGTAAAATGTGAGGTTTGACGAGAACAATATTCAATAGCTAAAATTTTTTGTTCGGTGTTATTTTAAACTTTTGCTGGATATTTTATAATTTATGTTTCAAAGATTACTTTTCATCTGGAAACCTTTGGACATATTAATAACATAAACATTTCAGATACACCTTGAAATGTGTGCGCAATGAATAGCAGCATCCATTTCCCTATCGTGGTAGAACTTAGAAATGTTCAAGTTCGGTGACTTTTGTCATTTTTCCAGATATTTCTATTGAGCTAAGAAGAAAAAGAATTACATCAGAAAATGAGGTAGAGCTTTCAATTATAATATTTTCATCTCTGTATTCTTCTCTGTTGATAAAATCAATAAGTGCTCATTGTACGAGACATATGACAGGTTACCCACAATCCTATTGTTAACATTTCTATTTACCAAATGTACATTTTAACATGAAAATATTTTTCCCACATCAAATCATCAGCATTCTGAACATTTGCCAGTCAGTATGTGGCCATGATTGTCAGTACACTGAGCAGTGGTCTGAACGTGTGGCAAGTTCTAGTTTATAAATGCTATTGTATGTGTATATTAAAGTCCCTTTAGAAGCATTACTTCCTTCCCTAGCCTTTCTTACCTAAATTTGTCATATATTCTTCTCACGAATCTAGGAAAGAAAATTAAGAAAATGGTAACTGTGAGCTCTTCAGTCCATCTTTGTTAGTTTGCTTTTTTAAAAATAAGGTTCTCTCCAGCTTGAGATGACCAACTCTCTTTTGTGGTTTCTATTACAACTTGCCACCAGTCACAACAAATGAAATATACAAATCTCAGGACTTCAGCATTTAATTGCTCCATATATGAGAAACGTATCTCATCACTTTTTTCTTATTCACCTTAAATTTTGCAGTAGCTGAAGAACTTTGGAATGTCTAGGGTGAGCCCATTAGTCTTATGGCTAGGTCTCTTCAAAGACCATCACAATCTAGGGGATGGTGCTTTGAAGTCTATCTTTTTTCTACTTGTCCTTTGAATCCCCAGGGGCCAAGCATTTAATATTTCTTTAATCCAGAGCCAAAATGATTTCCTGCTCTAGTGCTGGCCTCGATTATGGTGC
This sequence comes from Equus quagga, assembly GCF_021613505.1. NCBI lineage: Eukaryota > Metazoa > Chordata > Mammalia > Perissodactyla > Equidae > Equus > Equus quagga. The sequence continues at coordinate 108,946,299 of NC_060269.1, read as the reverse complement.
TGGAAAATTTATCTTCTCTTAATTAAGGGAATTACTGTGCTGTCCTGGAGCACTGAACGTTAAATTTCAAGGGGTAGGTCAACCATCTTCAGGTAGATACAAAATATTTTGTTTTTATATCTGTTCTGGCTAAATTTTTGGAATAAAGATAATTTCTGAATACTCAATATGTAAATAGCATGTGTAAATATTTAGAAATTGTCAAATTAAAAAGATGGAGGCTAGGGATTCAAAAGAGGATAGAGTCAACAAACCAGTTCTAATAGCAATACTTAATTTACTTACAATTATTGAGTTGAATGTGCTGTTTTTCTGGGAGAGGATAATGCTAGACTAACTTTCAACCAAGTTATTAAAATAAATATCACCAAATAAAATTTGGTGATACTGCAAAATTGTTTCTCATTTAGACATCATTTATTAATTTATAGAAAGCTTACAATATGTAAAGCATTATCTAATACTAAATGATTGATTGACCAGTTTTCTGCATATATTATTCCCCTAGATGAAATATTTATCTTCATTCTTATAAGTTCACAATCCCAATTCTTCAGCAAAGTTCCATTAAGTGTACTCATATTCAGTATTTCTGTTAGAGTAGCACTGCACAGAAGAATTTTCTGTAATGATAGAAATGTTCTATAATTTACACTGTCTAATACAGTAACCACTAGCCAACACGTGGCTACGGAGCACTTGAAATGTGGCTAGAGCAACTAAGGAACTAAATGTTTAGCTTTAGTTAATTTTATTAACTTTGAATTAAATTTAAATGATCACACGCAGCTAGTACTATATTGGACAGTGCAGAGTAAAAAGACATTCATACAAATTCTCAGCAACTCATTCAGGCATGATTCTTAAGAAAAATCAATAAAAATCTTTTTTGTGTTTAAGCATATGTCTGTAAGTAGATATTCTGCAGCGGTTCCATTTATTTATTTATTTCATATTGTACCACCCTAAACACAAGAATTAATGACAGTTTAAAATTCTCGTCTATGCCTTGTCATACTGATACTCCCTTAGGAACTGAGCAGCTCAGCAGAATTACCAGCTCAGAACACTTGTGGATAACATTTTAAATCAGAAATCCAGATGTCTCATTAAGCTTGGGTGAATTTTAATAATATAAAGATAGATTTACATGTGGCAAAATTTAAAGTAACCATGTTTAAGAAAAAGCATGCCTGAGAGAGAGTTAAAACATGTCATATCAATATACAAAGTCAATCCTTAATTGTTCTCCTCCTTCTTCCTTGAATACGAGATCCCTCTCAGGGCCTTTGCACTGGCTGTTTGCTGCACTCTTCCTCCAGAGAGCCAGGCCTCACCACCTTACCACCTTCAAGTCTGCACCAGTATCACCTTCTCAGTGAGATCAACTCTAACCAGCCTATTCAGGAGCACATCTCACCTGCCCCTCAACATTTCCAAATTTCCATACCCTGCTCTATTTTTCTCCACTGCGTTTATTACTTTCTAACATACCATATAATTTATTCAAATTATTCACTTACTAGTTTGATATTTGTGTCCTTTAAATAGATGTGAGATTCACAAAAGCAAATAATTTGGGTCATTTTTTGTCACTGATGTATCACCAGTTCCAGGACATAGGCAGGTAGTTGGTGGCCCCCAATAAATATTAGATTCTGTCCAAAAGACTTAATGAATTGTCTAATTCATGGATTGGCAATGGTGAACTTTTTCTGTAAAGGGCCAGATAGTATCTATTTTAGATTTTACAGGCCATATATGGTTTCTCTTGCAAATTCTTTAAAAATGTAAAAGCTTTCTTAGCTTAGAAAGTACAAAAACAGACAGTGGGCCAGATTTTTCCACAGGCCATAGTTTACCAAATCTTGGTCCAATTTAATGGACAGATGCAACAGAACAATACCCACAAGATGACTCGCCCTAGAATTGTTTGTATATGATATTGTGAAAAGTTTTGTAATTATGTGTGATGCGTCCAATTTTCTTCAACTAAAAAGAAAATACTATCGTGGCGAATTTAGTCAGAATGGCCAGAGAGTGATCTAACTTGGCAACCTACATCCTTTCTATTCTCCAATCGACCAAAATTATTATTCTCGGTTTCTTATGAAACATTAATAGCAAAGTAATGTTTGGTTCTTAGTTTTTTAATAGATCGTGAACCCCATTTAAGAAACCAATAAAGGTTATGGACTCTTTTCTTGCCAAAAATATACATATACCTCTAATTTTGGATACTTATTTTAAGGACTCATGAAGTCACTGAAGTTTGATGTTCAGAATCCCTTCTCTCCTCTTTAGATTTACTGTCTCTGGCTCATATTTCTTTTGTGTATTTAACAGAATGCAAAGATTTGCTTTAAATGGCCTTTCTTTCCAACTTATAGTTAGAGGACATAGTGGAGAACGTCAAAGAACTTTAATTTGACACAGTACTTAGTAATTCAGCAAATACTTAAAAGCATACTTCACCTGAGATATCAGGCAGATAATTCCTCTTGTAATCAGGATTTTGTAGTAATGGAGAACTTAACTTTTTGTTGCTTTTGTTTATTTTTAGTAATCAAGCCCATAGCATCCTTAGACTCCTCAAGGCTGATAAGATCCTCATTCTTTCATTTTCAGGGTTAAAGTCCTAAACAAAAACAAGAGCATAATAAGTATCAGCATTCTTTCATTTCTTTAGTGGTGTCACCAAGAAGTCTAGGAACTGGACTTTTCTTTTCCCCATCTGCCTAACATGAACCTATACCAATTTCATAAGAGCATATTCTATAAAAGAGGTATGCAAAGATAGCTATTTTACCAGTTCCTGAGTTTTCAGTGTCGAGTTCAGGTCTATGGTCTTAGATATCATCTAGAGCTGCAATTCTCAACCATGATCAAGAGACTGGGGTGCCACGCTGGTGAGAGAGAGGCATGTTAACTGATTTGTTACTAATAATACTTAAAGCATTGCTTTTCCCAAATACTTTACCTTAACAAAAAAATGTTTAAATAAACTTACTTGTAGTTATTCCTAGAATAGTAGTTCACTGCCATTTAGTTGGGCATTCATGAATAAGTGGGAAAGGGTGAACTCCATGGGGGACAGAAAGTCCTCCAGTGTAACTTCATGAGAGCGTGTTGGTCATGAGAGCATCATCTGTCAAGTGTGTCTCTGCAGAAAATAATAAATGATGAGGACCACTGATCTAGAGAAATTCTCTCTCCTCATAGAAAATAGATACTCAGTCCTTATAAAGGAAAAATGCTACACGTATTCACTAATATTAATAGGCACCCTGTTTAATATTTCCCAGGGACATACGAGGTAAATTGTCTGCTTAGGTTCAAAAAAATATGAGCTGAAAATTATGCTGCTGCCCAGTTAATCACAATCTACTTACTGAGGCTGCTTGGGAGGAAATGAAGATAAAGTTGTGGCAAAGCACAGCCAGGATGAACAATGTCAAGGTCAGCTTCACACATATTGCTTCGAAATGACGGAAGTTACAATAAGAAGAAAAACTATGACAGAACTAGGATAATGACATATCTTTTAAATAGAAATGGATTGTTGCTCCAAAAAAAAGAAAACTGATTTACCTGCTTGATGATTCATAAATCCCATTGCCCTTCGAGAAGACATCTCTTAGTCTTGTTTTGTCACATTTTTAGATAAAGAAAAACCAAAATATATCCCATTAGCCAAAAACTAGATAACATTAACAGATCCGAGTTGGAGGTGCCTAGCTGTCATAACAGGCCCAATAAATTATGGATAGAGGGGATTCTGAACAAGTTATCTCCTCTCTCTTCCAAATAAAATAAATTTTTTAAGATCAGAGTGCATATCACACAAAGTTAATAAAGTAGAAAATGACACTATTTACCTTCATCAAATAATATGCCAAGAAATTTATAGCTCAGCTCCTTGGAAATCTGTCTTATTTAGTCTGCTGTTTTGTGTAACATTTTAATAGCCAGAAGCAAATGGGGAACATAAAGCATGTTAGGCCAAGAAAAGCTTTAAAAAAAACCTTTTACTTTATGTGCTGATTCTTTTTGAAATATCACTGTCATTTTTCTATGTAGGTGGCACCTATTAATGTTACAAAAATTAACATGTAGAATTGAGTAGTGGAAGTGGCAGAGAGTTACCTGATAAATAACTAGCTAAACCACAAAAGAAGAGATAATTGGCACGACAACTTCATGAATAAGAGTTGTCATTATCCCAGGTCTGTCTACAGTTTACTGCATGTCCCCAAGAACACCAGGCTAGAGGTCATATTTCAAAGAATGCCAGTTTATCTGAGGATGAAAGCAAAAGATTTGCCACTCTGAATCATATTAATGATCCCTTTAGTCTAGCATCCTTCCTAAGGCAGTAGTCAGTTTAAAAAAAAAAAAAAAGTTTGGGGAGGGGAAAGGAATCCTTCTAACCCTTTTTACCATTGTCATAGAAGAGTGAGTGGATTCTATGGAAGCTCTGTAAGGGAAACATGAATTCACTGTTCCTACCAGGAATTAAGAGCTATTTCTTGTTTTATCTGGCATCGTTACTGACAGCAACAATAACAAAAACCAAACACAAAAGCAAACATATTCAGTCTCTCTTATTATATCAAATCATATAATTATATAATGTTGGAGAAATATAAAGAAACTCCTATTGTTGACAAATATTTTAAATCATTCTTTAGAATTCATGTAGCATTTTTAAACTTTGGTATTTTTGTTCTTTGTTAGTTAATCCTCATTACCTGCTCATGCGGTAAATGCTTTGCAATACCAGTTTTATAAATGACGATGTTGAGATTGAAAAAGACTCAGGCAAATCTTTATATGTAAATAATACTCTGACAGGTTCATTTCTACTATATCACAAAATTTCAGGATTCTAGTAATAGTCATATGATGACTAAATGCCCACGAAGTGGGCATTGTATGCATTGTATGTATGGCTGAAAATTTCTTGAGGTGACCACCCACTGCTACCTGGGCATTCATTCCGTCTTTTGACAAAACTGAATTTTAACAGTTGTTTTTCTTTATTTGAAACTGCATCTAACCCCAATTTTCATGCTTTCCCTTAGTGTCATATAAAAGTTTAAACTTGCTTTTAAGTAATAAGTTTCATATATTTGAGCTGCCTACATTTGATGAAATAATCAGGAATTTCCCATAAGATTTATTTCAGTGTGTACCTTTTTAATGTAATTAAACATTTCATCTGAAGTATGAAATGTTTACAAGATGTGGATAGATTAATGGATCATCTATGTACCCACCATCCCCCTTAAGAAATACAGTATTACATTACAATGTAATTGAAAACCTCTAAATACTTTGGCTTAATTTTCTCTTCTCTCAAAATTATCTACTCTCCTGAATTTCATGTTTATCATTTGCATGCATTCTCTCATAATTTTAACTTATATATATTTATCTTTAAACAATACATAGCATTTTGACTATTTTAAAAATTTTATATAAATGGTATCACACGTTATAATCAATTTTTTTAATTGTGTTAATACTTGGTGACATTCAGTTATGACAATATATATAGCTCTAGTTCACTCCTTTTCACTTCTGCCTCATATTCAGTTTTTTCAACTTTTTAAATTTACGTATAACACAGTGAAAAGAACACAAATCTTGACTGTATATCTCAGTGAATTTTCAGAAACTGAACATACGTGTGTAACAAGCACCCAGATCAATCTCAGAGCATTACCACATCTGAGAAGCTCTTCTTGTGCCCTCTCTGGTCACACGTCCCCCACGATGGCAACCACTATCCTGACTTTTACCGCTACAGTGTACTGTTACTTGATTTTGAACACTGTATAAATGGCTTCATACTGTATGTATTCTTTCTTGTCTGGCTTCTGTTGTGTAACGTTTGCGAGATTCAGTAACGTTGTTTCTTCTTATTGACTATTGTTTGTTATCTAGATATCTTCTCAGAGATGGCTAATCCTTTATGTCCACAAATACAAACAATTCTTGTTTATTTGCAGTATTTATGTTTTATAAAGTTGCTGCAAATACAGATTTCCGAATATTGAATCATTACCCCTAAGGGAAATGCAGAATTAGGTTCATGCAAGCCTCAAGTCACATTTCCATGACCCTATCAATACATAAACCTATGTATTTCAGTTTAAAGACACCTGTTTTATTGTTAAAGACATCTGTATATATTGTTGATTTATTAACATTGAACTTAACAACAGTGATATAACTCATACCCGAATGTGCTTATCTAACACATCTGTTTTCTCATAAGGCACACCAGAGATTTCTTCCACTTAGGAACAATAGACAGCACTTCAACACTACACTTGAGAATTATTTAAAACAGCAAAATAACTAACAAAAAGCACAAAAATGTGAAAAACATGGCACTAAATAGACCATAAAAAGGACACTCGTTTACAGTATGAGAGCTGAAACAAAAAGGTAGAATGTTACCTTATTTGACTTCAGCTGGGAAACTTGATTTTTTTTTGCTGCTCTGCACGTGTGGATGTCCCTGAATGACTAGGAAGGAACCGTGAGTATTGATTTCAGGGTTACAAATAAATTTCAGTGACTAGGCAAATTCACAGAATCCCCAAATGAGGACCCACTGTACCTTTTTTTAAAAAATCAACTTCACAAATGGAAGATAGTTTTTCTGGGTATAGAAATCAAGAGACTCAAAAGTCTACAAGTATTGCTCCGTGTCATCCAAACTTTTGTTACCATATCAGATACCTGAAGCCAGTCTGGATCTCAGTCTTTTTTTATATTTGTTTATTGCTTATTTTTTTGTTTACTACGTCGGGTTTTGTAGAAATTTTTTTCTTAGTTTATCTGAAACCCCTATTTTATCTGAAAAATAAAGAGATATCATTAGTAAATGTCTAGTATAGCTATTTTCATTGTTAATCCTCCCCAGCAACTAAAAAGCAAGTCATTTTTTGTTTTGTTTGTTTGTTTGCTATTGTATAATGTTTTCATCTCTTATTTCTTTGATTATTGGCTGTCTTCCACCTGATTCATTCTTTCTTTCTTAAAAGTACGTAAATAACAGATTATTTGGCTCTAAATTTCATGCTTGCTTTCTTTTCTTTTAAAATTTCTTTCTCTTTTATCTTTCATTCAAGTACAATTCCAGTATTTCTTCTTCTGTTTAATTTCACCTTTTAGGATTATTTATTTCATTATTCTCTATTTATGATGTTTTCCAATTCACAAAATACATTTTGTCTTTATATTTTTTTTAAAAATTCTTACCATGGATCCTGAAATTATTTTCCTTATATCCAGTGCATTAATCAAATATCTCTGAAAATAATTATTATAATTCTTTTTAAAATTTTTCCTCTTTTGTCTCAATGAAAGTTTTGCTCAGATTGGTGTCCATTTTTACAGCTGTTTTTCTTAGTTTGTTTATATTCATAAATTAAGGTGTAGCTTTTTAATTACAGGTAGATGGCATGAGATCCATCAGAAACTGTGTAAGTCACTTTTTAGTGCTGAATACCTACCTTAGGTTGGTGCTATGAGACTGAATGTTTCTGTCCCTCTCCAAATTCTTATGTTGAAAATTAACTACCAATGTGATGTTATTAGGAAGCATGACCTTTGGGATGTGATTAGATTATGAAAGTGGAGCCCTCATAAATGGGATTAGACCCCAGAGAGCTCTCCACCCCTTCCACCATGTGAGGTTCCAGCCAGAAGATTGCCATCTGTGAACCAGGAAGTGGGCTCTCACAGGCACTGAATCTGAAGTGCCTTGATCTCGGACTTTCCAGCCTGCAGAACTGTGAGAAATAAATTGCTATTTAAGCCACCCAGTCTATGGCATTTTTGTTATAGCAACCCAAATGGACGAAAACAGTTGGCATTCAGGTTTCCCACAGGCATCTCCAACTCAATGTATCTCCTCCAAACTCATCTCTCCCTTTGCTTCTAATATTACCCAAGACAGGAATTTGGAGTTCCTAGACATCTCCCTCTTCATCAAATAATTTTATCTGAAACCTGGAGCTATTGATATATATGTTTTTTCATTTCAAGTCTTTCTTTTCCTCATCTAAACTTTCACCACTAGCATTGGCTTTCATCATTTCTCACTTAAATTGTTGCTGAGGTCTCTTAATTGCTCACTCATTTCCCAGAAATTTCTGTTTACACTCTCCTTACTGTTCCTGACCTTCAGATGTTCCGATACAGATTAAGAGCTAGTGAAGGCACACAAATGTCATCCCTAAAACCTTTAGACTCTCTTGCTTGGAAATAAAATGGACCAGCATTTTTGAGCCTGTGTGTCTCGTGTTTGTGTCTCAACACTGCTCCCACCCCACCTTCTTTTAGATTCTAATAGAATTAACTATGGAATTTATTACTTTCCTTTCCAATTTGTCCATTGAGACTACAAGAGAATCTATTGGGGGCTGACCTATTTTTTCCAGAGCTAGTTTATCACTATCCTTTCCTCCATTATACCATGTCACAGTGTACATTATATCTGTTCCACTTTTTCAGCTATTTTCACCATTACTGTATGGTTCTTCTTTGAATACAAAAATGGCTTTTTATTTTATTTCTGTGGCTGAACTGATTATCATCAATAAATATATAAAACAGTGAATTGACAATAAAGAAAATGAGACTGGCAAATTCGTGAGCACCACTTCCCTTCTTGCCCACTCCCACACACCAAAATATAAACCAAAAGCAAAAGTCAACATCCAAGGATATCTTATATACAAATTTTCCTAAGTATAAAACGCTTAAGAGCTTTCATGTTCAGATATTTGTATTTGCCCAATCTAATCACATACTAAACTAGAGAGTTAAAATGTAACAGTTTAAGGAAAAGAAGTCTTTAAAATTAGTTTGGTTGCCAATGTACTAAGTATTGCTGATGATCTTTATACAAAGTAATAAACCTTTGTTATTTTAAGAATTTGTCTTAACCCATTAAGTCTAAATTTCTATTTACCTGCTTTTTCCATTGTTTCAAGTTGTTTTAATCCTTTGGTGTCTCTGCTTTTAAATTGAAACTTTATAATGGACCACTAGGTTTCAACTCTTCCCAGTTAGCATTTTCTTAGCTCTGGAAGTTGATTTAAATTAGTAGAGATCAGCAATGTTCCCAGACATGGTAAACGATCAGGGGCAATCCCCTGTAGTTCTCTCATATAAGGTAAAAGAATAAGAGTCAAACTGCAGAGGAAGAGATTTAATTAAAATAACTGGAGAAACTGTCACTGAGAGTTGCATGACAAAATAGATTTTATGAGCAACTGATGCTATAGGACCAGAGCCAAAATTCTGGACTATGTAGGACATTGGAAGATTGATAGTTTTCTGGAATTGTGTAAACACAGTTAAATATAGGCTCAAGTTGTACTCATCCTGAGAATTCCTTCCCTGGAGACTTCCATCTCCTCAAAAGTCTTGAAAGACTTTTGTTGCCTCCATTTTCTCGCTTCTCCCCAAAGGAATTTTTAACTCTTTCCACTTTAATTCTCATATATTAAAATTAATCTGGCAGTAGTCACCACTGACTTCTTTCTACTTTTATGTTAGTTGAAGTCTCTGCTACATCTGGCATTTTTAATATCTCTTCTATTACAAACTCCCCTTTCCTATCTGGTTTTATGACACCAAATTCTGTCCTTTGTAAGTCTCCTTTTAATTCTTTGATTCCTGGTATGCTGATACTTATCCAAGCCACTGATTTGTTTTCCTAGCCATGTCCACAAATATTTGAATTCACTAATACACCTTTCTCAATCCCTCTTCTTTCTTCATTATAAAATTTCTCACTGTGAAATCTCATCTACTTCTGCATATTCAACTATCATAGCTATGCTTGAGTCTCTTCTTTCACGAAACACATAGCTATATTTAAACAGCCTACAAATTCTCAGCTGAATGATTCAGCAACATCTCCAATTCAACATATCCAAAAATAAATTTTCCATCTTTTCTTTTGGGGGCATCGTGGTGTGGCGATTGATTAAGAGGTTGGTTCTGGAACTATGCTCTGCCCATGCTGCTTCGACATCTACTAGCTTATTCCCTTGAGCAAGTTTCTAACTTCTCTGGGTCTCTGTTACTATATGTGCAAAGTGCAGGAAGAATAATACTAACTTCATAAAGTAGGCATGACATTTCAATAAGTTAATACATATAAATTGCTCAGCACAGTACGTGCTAAGTTCCTGATAAAAGAGAAGAATTTTAATTTTTACTATTCTTATTGTTAACTTCCCTTTCTCACTGAAGATTAATATCTGCCCATTTGCCCAAGCTGAGACCTTGAAGTAATTCTACCAACTTCCTCACCACCCAGATGTTCAATTCCTTACTAAATACAACCTCTCGTGCTTTTAAAGATCTCTTATAAGAGCCAGCCTGGTGGCGCAGCGGTTAAGCGCACATGTTCCACTTTGGCAGCCTGGAGTTCACCAGTTCGGATTCCGGGTGCGGACATGGCACCGCTTGTCATGCCGTGCTGTGGTAGGCATCCCAGATATAAAGTAGAGGAGGATGGGCACAGATGTTAGCTCAGGGCTAATCTTCCTCAAAAAAAAAAAAAAAAAAAACTCTTACAGCTGTCTTCTCTGCATCCTATTGTTAATGCCATAATTCCATCCCCTACTGGCAGAATATTTTTTAGAACTTCCTAATCATCTTCTCTGTCTCTATTCTCTCTTCTTCCATGAGTGTGATATCTCTTGAAACAGAGCTGATTCTGTTACTTCTTTCAAAACTGTTATCTACAGTTTGTTTTTCAAATAAATTCCAAACTTTATAGCATGTTATAAAGCTCACAATCTGATCCATTCCTAGCATCAGCCCATGTTGCCATGTCCTAGTCCTGTCCACTTAAACCATGCCCTTGTAAGCCTTATGTGCCTGAATATTTTGTCTAAAGTGCCTCGTCTACCTGGTAAAGTCATATTCATTCTTTAGGCCCAAGTCCAAATACACCTCCTCTCTATATAGCTCCCTGATTCTCTTGATCATTCACCCTCTTCTTCAGAAAAGTTGCTTGCTTACACATATTTTTCACCCTATTAAAGGGCATTTCACATTATATCATTGTTGTTTCTTTTTCTATTTATTCTACTCTTAGATTTTGGTCTTCTTAAAGAACAGAAACCATGCCTTCTCCTGTATAATTTAGCAGCTAGTAGATTGTTTGGCATTATATTAGTTAGAGCTAGTTAATTATAACAAATAAACAGTCTCAAATTTAAGTAATGGCTCAAACACAATCCAAGTCTGTTTCTTGCTCACAAAGAATGTCCATGTCATCAGGGAAGCTCTGCTCCACACACTGATTTGGGGACATGGACTGATACAATGTCTGGAATCTTCAATTCACAGCTGTAAATGTTGATCATGGAAAAAGCATTCAGCTGATCGAAAGGGAAGAGCATGGAAAGCCTTAACAGAAAGATTTTTTGTTGTTGAAATTACAAATCACTTCTGCTCACCCCGTGTTGGCTAGAACTCAGCCACATGGCCATACCTAACCATAAAGGAGGCTGAGAAATGCAATCTGTCTGCCGAGGAAGAAGAGAACAATAACCCTGGTGTGTAGCTGCTAGAATTCTTTGTCACAGACATATGGTAGGAACTAAAAAAAACCCAGTGAATTGAATGGTAAACTAAAAGTGCTTGGAATCAGAATTCCTTATGGAGCTTTTGAAAAAATACAAATGCCTGAGCCACTATCCTAAACCTTCTAAATCTAAATATCCAGCTGTAGAGTTAAGCAACCTGTATTTTATAGTTGCACAGGTGATTCTGCTGTATAGGCAGGGTAATGATTCTATGAGTAGTAACTAAATAGACTACTGAACAGCCCTTACAACATACAGAAATGGAAATAGTCCTTACAGCACAGACTAAATTAGAAGATTTTTTAAAATAGGTTAAATTCTAAATAAAACACAATAATTGATCGTTTTAAAAACTCAATAAAATGAATGTTAGACTCAAGACTTCAAAAGCTCCACATTGTTGTGTACATTTTCTCAAATTTTCTCCTGTAATAAATACATACTACACATGATCAACTGAAGTATAAGTTCTCTAAGAGGACTTTTTCTTTTTTTTTAATTTTCTTTTCTCCTCTAAGAGCGCCTCCAACAATAGTTGGTATTTACTTGGGATCAATAAATATCAAAGGATTAAGTTCTATCATTTGCTCTTTGCTTTGCAATAGGTTTGAGTAGAGGACTACACTTGAATTAGTGAATGACTTCAGAAAAGGATAAGTGGCTTTACTTTACTAATAAGAATATCTCCTTGGTTATATTATCTATGTGTAAATCAAGTTTCATATTTGTTTTAGCTTTACTCTTGTGTTCCTCAATCACTTTGGGGCCACCTCATTGGTTTACACCCTGTAATCAATTTATCCTTTCATTACCCAAAGTGAAGATATTTATTCACAAGTAACAATAATTAGTTAAGTCATACAGAACACTACTCTTGCCTATTCTGTGTTCACAGAGTTCTCTGGCTTTCTGGCAGTTAACTGGAATAAATATAAAATCTGGACAGGCATGAACACACAAAAATACAATAGTTTTTAAATCATAACTAATTAAGCATAAGCTAAGCCTATATGTGCAATTTGAATAATTTTGTTCACTATGCTGAAAACCATGAATCAGTAACTGGTTTATTTACAATAGCAAAAGTGAGGTGTCCAAGTTTTCAAAATGAATATTATATTTTTTATCATTATGAGCTTATTTGAAAGCCTCCAACAGCATTTCTTGACATGGGAACATTTTACTCGAATCTATACTACTATTTGGATTGGTCCCAAACTTTCATAAAGATGGGTAGGTCAGGTCCTTTGTGAAAATGCTGTTAAGATATACTTGTTTCATAGAGATGTGGTATTGATTTGTCATTGAAGCTTGAAGGCTTACATGGCAATGGATTTCTACTTTTTGTCTAGATGGTACTAAAAGCTGTGGCCACGGAGGCACTTTTTGTAAAAGGCTAGATGTTAACAATAATGAAAAGGCTAAAGGAAATTGTAAAAAGATTACTGTAATAAAAGGGAAGAGAATCACATTATTGTATATCTATGTATCAAGCTTCAGGATGGTATTTTGTTTTGTTTTTTTAAAAACTGTCAGAGTTCTAATGAAATGAACCAAAAATAATATCTCAAGAGACCAAATAACACTGTTGAAACATTGGGAAGTGGAAAGACTTGAGTTGGTTTCCTCATTGAAGGATCCAGCCTTTAACTTTGCAGTTCCAGAAAGTCAACTGTTGGACCAAAGAATTGGTCGACTTCACAGAAATTACTCATGAAAAACAAGTGCAAATGGCAGCTAAGTAAATAACAGAATCAAACGGTATTTTTTCTTTCACCTTGTGGCTACAGGTGCAAGAATACTATAACAAGGCCATTAGGGGATTAAAAAATTACTGTCGAGAATACTATATGCTATGTATGTATACAATATTCTTTCATACATTATTGGTGCAACTACTTATAAAAACTGTCAGTGTCTGCTAAAACTGACCATACATATACTCAATCAGCCAACATTCCAACTTTAGCTATTATCCAACAAAAATATGTGGATATGATCAACAACAATGACAAAATATACAAGAATGTTCAGAGCAGCTCTACATATAAGAGTAGAAAATTGAAAACAATCCAAATTTCCATCAACACCGGAACTGATAAATTGTGGTACATTCATAAAATGGAATATTAAACAGCCATCACATGAACAATTTACTATATGAAATATCATGATTAAATTCATAAAGTTACAGTGAATGAGAGAACTGAGACATAAGAAAGGACATATTGTACGATTCCATTATGCAAGTTTAACCATAGGCAAAATTCCTGCATAGTTTTGGACATAAGGATAGAGATTTCCTTGAGAAGATGAGGGGGCTTTAGGGAGCTGATAATGTTTAAGTTCTTGATTGAGATTCTGAATATACATACAAACAGTGAAACATACAGTGAAAGTTTTCACTTTGTATTTATTGAGCTACACACTTATGATTTATAGACTTCTGTGTGTACATCAATAAAATGCTTTGAAACTGTTAATAACTTGGAAGTAGGAAGGAATACAGATAAAACAGAATTGGCCATGAGTTGGTAACTGTTGAAGAGGATGACCAGTACATGGCAGTTCATCACATCATGTTCCCTTCTTTTATAGATGTATGAAATTTTCATAATTAAAAAATTAAATTTCAAGGGCCAGCCCTGTGGCCAAGTGGTTGAGTTCACATACTCCACTGCAGCGGCCCAGGGTTTCACTGGTTTGGATCCTGGGTGTGGACATGGCACTGCTCATCAAGCCATGCTGAGGTGGCATCCCACATGCCACAACTAGAAGGACCCACAACTAAAATATACAACTATGTACTGGGGAGCTGTGGGAGAAAAAGGAAATATAAAATCTTTAAAAAACAATTAAATTTCTAGAAAAAACATAATAATCATTGTGAACTTGTGATAGGCATTTATCTAAGTTATGTACATATGAAAAAGCACAATCCACAAAAAAAGTTAGACTTCATAAAATTAAAAACTTCTGCTTTTCGAAAGATTCTGCCAAGAGAATGAAAAGACAAGGCATCACTAGGAGAAAATATTTCATAGCACATGTTTGATAAAGGACTGTTATCCAGAATGTGTAAACAGTTCTCAAAACTCAATGATAGGATTATACACGATGCAACTTAAGAAAAGGGCAAAAGACTTGAATATTTCAATTTCAGCAAAGATGACATAGGGTGGTCAAAGAAGCTAATGAAAAGGTGTTCACCACATGAAGACATTGAGAAATACAAACTAAAACCACAATGTGATGCCACCACACATCTATTTGAATAGCTAAAATTAAAAATATTGACCATACCAAATGTTGGTGAGGATGTGGACAACTGGAACTCTCCTACATTGTTGGTGAGAATATAAAATGTGACCACCTCTTAGGAAAACATTTTGGGAGCATGCTAAAAAGTTAAATATATCCTACCTTTGACTCAGGATTTTCACTCCTAGGCATTTAACCAAGAAAAAAGAAAGCATATGAGCATGCAAAGACATTTACAAAATCTTCATAATGGCTTTATTTGTAATAGTCAAAAACTAGGAACAACACAAAACTTGGTTTTCTATGCTACTTCTCAACAATATACGCCTCCTCAATGCCCAAAATATTCAAATCCATTTTTATGGACTGTCCTGAAAATAAAATGAGGCTAATTCTTATTTCAATGGTTCAAACCATTCTGTTTATGCTTTCCCTCCTGTCAGCTTTTTTTCTTTTAAACAAGGGCTGCAAACTGGAGAGTCTACAATTTGATTGGGATTTGAATCTTCCAGTATGCTTCAGCCACCATTAAGTTTTTTTGTTTTTTTTTTTTTTTTGAGGAAGATTAGCCCTGAGCTAACTGCTGCCAATCCTCCTCTTTGCACTGAGGAAGACTGGCCCTGAGCTAACATCCATGCTCATCTTCCTCTACTTATACGTAGGATGCCTACCACAGCATGGCATGACAAGCATTGCCATGTCCACACCCGGGATCCGAACTGGTGAACCCCGGGCTGCTGGAGCGGAATGTGCTCACTTAACCACTGAGCCACCAGGCCAGCCCTTAAGTTATTATTATACAGGCATCTTCATTTCCTCTCACAAACCTTACTTATATGTAGATTGTCCGTAATTTTATTCTCAGACCGTGACCTTATCTTCAAGTTTCGAGAAATAGCACATTATGCCCTTATGCATAATGTCAAAATATTTGTAATTTAAACTTCACAAACTCTGAAGTAGTTGTCATAACAAACTTTTGCTGACAAGGCACTCACATTCAAAGAGTTAAAGTAATTTCCCTAAAATTACACACATGTAGAGCAGTTAAGCAAGAACACAAACCCAGATGTGACTTTTCATCGTATTCCACCATCTTTACCGATGAATGTTACGGCACTTCTAAAATGCTATAATTTTTAAATTTATTCCTCCTTTATATCATTTTCTTTCAGAATAAAAATTCTTTTAAAACAATTCCAATCCAAGGGCACTTAATATATACTGCTACATAAATTGTCTCAGTGAGAAATTCAGTCATTGACAAAGGTGGTATGTTATAAGAGGGAAATCTTGAGATTTTCAAATCAGACATACACAAGTTCACATCTAGATTCAGCCAACAACAATGTGAGTTTAGAAAAGTTATTTCAAACCCCTCGATTTCTATTTCCTCAATCTGTAAAATTGAGAAATGATACTCCCTGTGCTGACCACTGTGAAGTGTCAAGGTAAGGTATACACAGTGTGCAGCATGAGAGTGTTCAATAAATGGCCACTCTAAAAAACAGGATTGATGAGTAAAGACACTACTCCAAATGGCAGCCATTAGACATTGCTACCGCTTCACAAAAATTATTTACATTTCTGAAGACACATTTCTGAAAATACATTACAAAAACACTTGAAGAGGATGAAAAACCTAAGTTGTGTGTGGGTGTCTGTGTATATAAAAAAAAAATACTTAATCTTTACAGTAAACCACAAGCATGTTTTCCAAAGAAATATTGGGAGATTTAAAAGACTCACAGATGTGAATCACCATGCTTGATTTACTCTCCATTTTTTGTAGGTAGGAGGTAAAAAAAGGTAGGATATATGAAGATTGTCTTTCTATAACCTCTTTACCAGATATAACTGCTTTGTGTGGCTTTGAGCAATTTATAGCCAAGTTTCCACCTATTATAATAGGAGACAATAGGACTAGATACTCTCTAAGTCATATTAAAACCCAAAAATTCTGTCCTGACTATATTACTCTTCCCAATTAAATAATATAAAATTAGCACAACTTTGACTATTAATTTCATCCCACAAAATTAGCACTCTGTAGGATGATAAATTAAACTATGCCAACCACATTTGCAAGCCTCCTACTGTAAAAATGTAGTGAATCACATTGGCTGGCTTTTCAGGTTAATCGTTACAAGATTAATACTTGCTGGGCGATTCCGAGTTTTGTTCTTAATTTCACAGTGCACAAGCTCAAAATTATTGATTCAGCCAAAAGAAAACAAGTCCCCTGGATTAGATGTTCCCTATAAAATTTAAACTCTGTAAAGATTCTCTCTTTTCTGCAGCAGCAATTTATCTCTATAGGAGCATTGCCAGTGGCATGCAATCAACCTTGAGTAAAATAAACCTTCCCTGGACTGCATATCCTCCTATAATCACTACCCCATTTCCCTCCTCATTGGTCCTAGTATCACTTCTCTGTGTTTATGTTATTAGCTACTCAGTAATATTTGATGCTGCTGGCTATCCTTTCTTTCTTGTAATTATTTTTCCTCCAGTCATCCAGGATGTCTCTTTACTACTTCTCCTCCTTCTTTACTGGCTACTCCTTCTCAAGCTCCCATATTGGATTTGCTTTATTTCTCACTGTTCATGGATATGATCCAGAACCCATTCTTTTTTTCCAAATTTCCGTGACAATCTCATTTACCTCATAGCTTTAAATGCATTGAAGTGCCATTGACCTCCAAATGTACACATTCTTGAAGTCTTACCTGAGCTGCAGACTCATATACTCAGCTGTGTATGGGATATATCCATTTGGGGTTCTAATAGACGTCTCAAAATTATCACGTGTAAGGAAGAACTGTTTTCCCCCCTCCTTCAATATCAGTCTCCAGCAATTCTGATGAACTTAACCTCTCATCATATTTGTGGTTCTCACCCAAGGCATGCAAGGCATCATCTTTCATGCCTTTCTTTCAGATTAGTGCAATAACGTTCTATTCTCTCTGCTTTCACTCTTGTTCCCTTTCAATTCATTTTCCACAGAGCAACCGGAAGGACTTTTTTCAAAATATAAAGCAAATCATATTGTTCCTCTGAGTAAATCGACCAAGATTTTCCCCTTACACTTAGAATAGAATATATATACATACAATAGACCTCAATATCCATCCCCTGCCGACTTCTGACCACATTGACTACTGCTCTTCCCCTTGCTCAGTACACTCTGATTATACTGACCTTCTTTCTGTTGTTTGAATATATCAATGTCATTCAACTCTTAGGGTTGAATGTTGAATATCTTATCCTAGGATATTTGAATGGCTGACTCCTCAAAATTCAGGAATGAGCTTAAATGTTACCTCCTCAGGGAGGCCTTTCCTGTCTACTTAATCTCTAGCACGTCATCCTGTTGTATATTCAACATATAGCATTGATTATTTTGTATTCATCTATTTGTTTATTGCCTGCCTTTCCCCCACTAAATATAATCTTTAGACATTACTTTGTCCACCTTACTCAATTTTTTATACCTAATGCTTAAAACAGTGTTCGCTTCATAGGCGACTCTCAATACACGCGGAAGAAACAAAGTGTAAATACACGTAGATGTAACTATTCACAATCGGCATGAAAATGGTATCAGATATTTGACCAGGACTTGGACAGTCTCTTCAGGAAATTAATAAAATGGCAGCTTGACTTAGGCTAAGAGGAGATTTATGTAATTTGCTAATAACCAGAAATCAATAGTTTTTAGTACCCATAATCAGCATAGAAGTGATGAAATTTTTGTCTTCGGAAGCTGTATATAGTTTCTGACCAGTATGCCTTTACCACACAAAAGAGATTCCAAAACGTAGGCAGCCACTTAAAGCAATAGGCATTAGGGAAAAGCAGTGTCTGAAGGTCAGTAACTGCTGGCCTGTTAATGTTGGCACATAACTGTGACTTGTTAATTAAGTCTGTGGCTCTAACCTCATTTGAACAGGGAGAACTGAGTAAGACAAGTCAGTATACCCATTTCTACACAGATTACACTGATATGCCCCATTTTGGAGAGCTCCAGGCACAGACCTGGACAATTCTATTAGTTTAGAAGTCATTATATGTTAACACAAGGCAAATCTGGGGTTTGAGATTAGGCCACATTTCCTACGTCAATTCTTCTGTTGTTTTTTGAAAAATCTAGGATTGACTCTAATAATTTATACCATTGAAGGTATATTTTTCAGGATTATTGATATTGTAGAACACTATTTCCTTAGGAATTTTCTAAAGAGTTACCATGGTTAACCTTAGGTGTTAGAAATCATATGTGAACAACTCTGAGTGTCTTTACTAAGCACAGAAAAACCCTTTCCAAGCCAAGTAATCCATAGCCACACTGGGCAAAAGAAAACATGGGCAGGAAAAGGTCAGTCTTTAGTGACCTGAATCTCCAAGTACTTGCTTGAGTGGCAGTCATCAGACAGAGGCTACGTCTCTTGAGGGTCCAGGGACATTTGCATGTTTACAGATATTCATCCCTGTGGATGGCTCACTGTTCGACCACCATTTCATTAAGTGTAATAGGGCATGGATCCATCTTTTATTTTCACAGCAAAATTCTCTTTCTTTCCTTATTCTGTTTCTCCCAGCAAAAAAGAAACTGCTAATGACAAAATTCTTTAACAGATCTAACCTCATTTATCACTACATGTGTGCTCATTTGGTTTCTTTAATTATTCTCCATTTTGCTAATTGTGATTATTCAGAGTACCACAATTTGTCATATTCCTCTATCTCTTAAAAGACTCATTTACAGTTCTCGTTCTTTCCCGGATTCTTGTTAACATTTTTAATTGCAGCTGCTTTAGAGGACCTTCCATACTTTCCTCTTCTTCTCAAAGGGTAGCAGTATTTAGCTTTAATGTCCCTAACCATTTTTTTACTAATTTATGCTATTCCATGTTGCTTTTGTAAGTATATTTTCTTAATCTAGACCTTTCTACAAAGGAAATTTGAGTCTGTCATTGACTTTCTGTTAAGAAATGCCACCTTGTAAGGAAGTAAAAGCAGATAACTTGAATGTGTTATTTAATAACTAATAAAATGCCCTGGACTCAATTCAATTAGTTGAATTAAATATAAGCCCCAAATAAATAAATAACAACTAAGTTCTGCAAAAGAAACATATTTTTGCAGAACTTGGCATGTAATGTCTCTAACTTATCATTTCTTGGCTTTCACTAATATCTATATTCCAGAAATACATATTGTTCACCCATGAGATTTAGGATGCTATTTTATGTGGTGATAAGAACCAATGATGACTTCCTATATTCAATATGTGGCATCTTACAGATATGATAAGATATATAGAGTAATACAGGAGGATGTACTATGCTTTGTGAAGTCAACAGAATATGTTTCTTCTAACTAGCAAAATCATGGAAGACATTTAGGAAGAGATGATATTTGAGTTAGAACTTAAATATAATTTGGAATATTTGATATAGTGACTAAATCTTGTACTTCAATAAACCTCAGGAGCAGAAAAATATGGGCTGCGTTTTAAGGATACTAATATGGAAGGAATAGAGAAAAAGGTCCAGAGGGAGTGGGAAAAAATCAAGCTTAAGTTTAAGTTGTGCTTCGATCACAGAAAAACCGAGATGAAAATTTAGTTCTAATACGCGGTAGAAAAGCATTCAACAATTTAAGCTTAAGAGAAATATGGTTGCCTATATGATAGGAGAACTAATCTTATAATGGAAGGCATGCAAGTTTCAAGACTACGAGAATAGACTAAGTCAAGCTTCAGCTAAGGTGGCAGGAGAAGAAATGGAAGCAAGCTTGATTTAATGCTAACTTTTGGAGATAGAATGAATATATTACTAACTAATTAAATAATAACAAGGCATAAACCAAACCAAGCCCAGGATTCTGCACCCAGGTAACTAATAACAGTAAAAACAATAATATCAAACACTTACTGAGAGGTTGCTAAATTTTAAGTGCCCCAAATGTATTCATTTATTTAATCCACAGACCATTCCTATGAAGCTAGGTAATCAGTATGCCATTAACAGAAATTAGAAAGTTTCACAGGGGAATAGATTTGGAGTGAAGGATAATGAGTTCTGTTTGAATTTTGTGGTTTTAGATACAGTTATAGTCAAGACAGGGTAAGCTATGCTGCGGAAAGTTATCTCCCATATCTAAGAAATTGAACACAACGAAGGTTTATTTTTCACAGTCATTAAATATCCCACACAGACTGTCTAGGCACTCTGCCCATACAGTCCCAACCTGATAAAGCTTCTGCCCTCTTTTAGCTGACGTTTGAAACACGGGACTCCTGAAGGCGCCACAGAGGCAGAAAATAGGAATGGAGTAGGCATATGCTCCTTACTGAGTCAGTTCAGACAGTTCTTTGTACAGAACCAATCGCTTGGTTTCAACATAATTGCAAGGAGGCTAGGCTATGTAGGGGAGCACATAGACTGCTTGATGAGCATTACTGTCTCTGCCACGGGTACTACCTACTCGTTTAAAAGACATAGTCGTGTAACAGAAATGGGCTCCAGAACTAAGTCTAGAGTTCCAAACTCACTTTTCCAACTATGTGCTAAATTACGTGTAGGTCCTAGATCCCACCATTTTCTTAATCATACTTTTGTCTCCCACCATGTGATTCCATTTCCTCAAAATTCCTTCCCATCCTTGTCTACATAGTTAATCCCCATTCATTCTTCAAAATACAGTTCAATATATACAAGAAACAGTTGTGGTAATTGGTTATCTATATCGAAAGGGAAACACTCATCTCAAATAAAAATATATTCTGGGTAAAATAAAGAGTAAACGTCAATTTAAAAAGATATTAAACACTAAAAGAAAACATAAGTGAATATTTTGAGTATAGGTATAGGAAGAGTTGCAAAAAAAAGATCAATTGACCTAACGACATAAATATAAAATTTCTAGACATAAAATATATTAAAAGATTAGAACAAACAAGGAAAAACACTTGCAAAAGGTAAATATTAAAAATATTTCACATCCCCAAAGGAAAAATTACAAAGAACAAGCCAATTTATAAAATAAGTAAAAATAATCACAAGAAATCTTTAAAAGTGAAAAATTATGAATTATTACAGAAATTTTAAAATGCACATCACAATGAGGTTTACTTTTACACTCTAAAATTGGCACTTGGAATTCTTAACATAAGTAATAAAAACTCAGAGACTTTTTATGAGTATCATTACTAGAGAAGATTTCTGGAAAGTATTTACTAAGTTCACTAATTCATTTCACAAATATTTGTACACCTACTCTGCACCTGACACGGTTGTAGGCATTTGAGATACATTATTAAAAATAATAAAGGGAAGGAGAATAAAAAAGAAAGATCTCTGCCTTCATGAATTTTACACTGTAGTTGATGTCTTAGTTTGGTCTTCCTCAGAGGCAGATCCCGAGTAAGGTATTTGAGTGCAAATAACTTAGGAGTAGATAATTTGAAAGGTATGGTAGTAGGCAACTGAATTAGGAATAGAAAGGCCACCAATCAATGATGAATTTTTACATCAATTATCATGGTGGGAGATTGCCACTTCATCTGGTGCAGAAACTCTGGGACAGAGTGCAAAATACAGCTTTGAGAACTATCCACAAGAGGACTGAGAGAGCTGGCATATTTATGGACTAACATGTGAGTTGGTTGAGTGCTGCTTCTGAGGTGTTAATTTCTCCACACATTCAGTCTGCCACACACAGAACAGCCTTCTACAGATCCAGACGGAAGCCGTAAAGCTGAGAGATGCAGAAACTGGCCCTTGGGTATGAGCACAAATACACTTAAAGGTCTACCAGACACAGGTAGGGCACTGACAAGAATGCTGTAGTGAGAAAGACAAAAAAGAACAAACATTATTAAAAAGTAAGTTACCAGTACATTAGAAGGTGTCAAACGTTATTGGCAAAAAGAAAAGAAGTAGAATAAGTTAAGAGGGATTGGTATTTCTAGGCAGAGGAAAGGCCAGATTCCGGTATTTAATAGGGTGATCAGAGTAGACCCCAATGAGAGGATGAGATATATGCACAGACTTGAAGGAGGAGAATCAACCAAACAGATATCTGTGTAAGATTATTACAGGCAGAAAGGACATCTGAACAAAGGACTCATTGGATTTTGCCTGGAAAGTTTGAGGAACAATAATGAGGCTGGTGTAACTGGAATGACGGCAACAGCGGGAAGACAGGGAATGCGTCGGCTAGGGAGAGATAGTGTGTGAATTGTGTAGGACCTTAAAGGACTTGTAAGGCCTTTTACTGTAATTGAAATGGGGATCCACAGAAAGGTTTTGAACAGAGGGAGCCATAAAATGTTTTCTATTACAAAAAGATTGCTCTAGCATTTTCATTTCTGCTCATGAGGAAGAAACCGGTGTCAGACTTACTCTCTTGGAACAAACAAATAAAACACTAGACAAAATAGATGAGGTAACTGTTTTTGTACGTTGGAGAACAGACAGCTCAAGACTATGATCCATGAGAAAAAGGAAACTTACAAGCTCATATAAAAACACTTAGGAATAGATTTAATGAATGACAAGCACAACTTCTATACTAAAAACTACAAAACACTGTTAAGAGAAATTAAAGGAGGCCTAAATAGATGGAGAAATATATCATGTTTACAGATTACGTGACTTAATATTGTTCAGACATCAGGTTCCCCAAATTGAGCCATACAATTCAATATAGTCCCAGTCAAAAGCCCAATAAAAATTTTGGTAGCAATTCAGAAGTTAATTCAAGGTTTATATAGAAATGAAAAGATCTACCATAAACAAATCTACTTTTTAAAAAAATTTTCCCAGCTTTATTGAGATATAATTGCCATATAACATTGTGCAAGTTTAAGGTGTACAACATGATAGTTTGATATATGTATGTATATATTGTGAAATGATTACCACAATAAGGGTAGTTAACACTGCCATCATCTCACATAGCTACAACATCTGTGTGTTGAGAACTTTTAAGATCTACTCTCTTAGCAACTTTCAGTAGCACCATGCTGTTTGTTACATCCCCAGACGTTATTCATCTTGTAACTTGAAAAACTTTTTTAAAAAAGAATATATTTAGAGGACTTTCACTGCCTTATTTCAAGAATTTCTAAAAAGGTACTGTAATCACACAGTGAAGTATTGGTGTAAGGAGAGAAAAATAAGTCGATAGACCCAAACAGAGAGTTCAGAAATAGAACTCGCAGAAATGTGATTTTCATCAGAGATGCATACAATTCAGTGGGGAAAGGGAAATCAACAAATGACACTGGAACAATTGGATAAACATATAAAATAAGATAAACTGCAAGAGCTACCTCACACAACATATAAAAATTTGAAATTGATCACAGACCTAACCAGGAAAACTAAAAATATAAACTTCTTGGGGAACCCATATGAGAATATCTTCATGACCTTGGAGTAGGCAAAGATTTCCTTGAGAGGACACTAAAAATTATAATCATAAAAAAATGATAAATTAGGCTTCATCAAAATTAAACACTCAAATTTCAGTTGTATATAGTATAAAGTATAAAGAATGATACTATTTTGGAAAACTAGCTATTTTTTTGCCTACACTATGCCCCAATAATTCTACTCTTAGGTATTTACTCAAGAGAAATGAAGACATCTGTACACAGAACGAGTGTGCAAAAATGTTTATAGTTGCTTTATTCATAACAGTCACAACCTAGTAACTACCCAAATGTCCAACAAGTAAATGGAAAATATATGGTGGTATATGTATACATTATAATACTACTGAGCAATTTACAAAATGGACTATTGATTCAGTTAACAACATGGAAGAATCTCTAAAATACTTATGTTAAACACACAAAAAAAACAATGAACTATCATTGTGACTTAACAATATATGCAGTAAGAAGTCAGAAATGTTGGTGGCCTAAATTCTTCTTCATTACAGCTCTACACAAGAGAGGCAGAAGAGGGCTTATAAAGTATTTTATACTGTTCTTTCAGATCGGATTATTCACAACGCAATGTTTCTCATCTCTGTATTTATGATGGCATGGAAAGTACTGAAACCGCCTAAGAAAAGGGGAGAAGTTATACATAGTTTAGGTGCTTTCTCTCAGTATGACAATACTTGCCAGGCTTGTGCAGTGTCTAAAACCAAGTCTGCCTCCTGAATGTCATTTAGGGGATGACCCAACAGATACCTGTGTTGTTCTGCCGTTCTGGGGGAAAACATAGAGGGTGTGAGAGACAAAGGTAGGGAAGGGCAGGACGGAGGAGAGCTGAGAAAGAATCCGAAATAAGTGTCAAGTTGGAACTTTTGGACTTCTTTGCTGAGGTATATGCTATTATTAACTCATTTCATCACAATTTTTGTTTGGGTTGGCGTTTTATTTTTTCTGTAGAAGGTAAAGGAAGATGAAATCTGTTTGGCTCATGAGGCTGTGATTCTTTGGCATAGTTCTTATCATAAAACTGAATTCCAGATGGACAATGTGACATTTCTATAAAAAGAAATGGCTGCTGAAGTCGGAAATAAAAGTCTCTAGAAAAATCTTTATTGTGCTCAGATCTTTCATCCCATATATCCATGCTTAAAAGGGGCAGCTCTGGCAGAAATTAAACCTTCCTTCATATTCATTGTCTTCCACTTGTTCAAACAAAGACCTAAATTGGATGGAGCCATATTTGATGTAAATGATTCTAAATTCCAGAGACAAAAGTTAATAAACAATATAGGGTGGATCTTCCCTAAGGATCCAAACTGAACATATTCCTCACTAAGCTCAAGAATTCTTCTTTTCTGCCCAGTTTTAATAAGGCTGGATAGGAGTTGGAAGGGACATGGAGACCAATTCAGGTGTACTCTGTAGCTCTTCTTTCTGAAATCAAAAGTCTCCAAATGAGGATCTCGATTACTTTTTTTTTAATTGAGGTAACATTGCTATATAATATTATATCAATTTCAGGTGTACATCATTATATTTCTATTCCTGTGTAGACTACATCATATTCACCACCCAAAGACTAATTGCTGCAACTTTGGTCTGTCCACCATTCCCTGTATCTCCCCATTACAAGCCTTTATTATGAATACCTCCAGGGGAGGCCCACATATTCCTGAAAATTTAGGCGAATATGACTCAGCTCTCTAAAGCTTTAAATTCTTAAGGGAAAAAAAAGTTCACATGGAAAGAAATAAGAATCTAATTCTGCAGCTGCCTATAAAATCTGGGAAAGTATGTTAAGTGGGTGTCCTTACAAGGGGTTAGATGGAAACGCAAACTGTGAACACAATGGGGTTTTCTTCTGATTTCTGTGTAGTTGTGGCTGGTACTATTCTTAGGCCCATAGGTACGTACACAGGTGCTGCATCAAGGAGCAGGTGAACCAGAAGGGGTCCAGGGTCTACTGGAGTATATCAGTAAGGATCATAGCTCCATAAACAGAACCTGGAAATTCCAGGGGCATATGACTGTCAGTAGCCATGTTGTCATTGCTGAAGAAGCCAGAGGCAAGCTGTTCATCTTCTGGTGCTGCTGTCTCCATTGTCCATTGTTCATCATGTTTTGGGAATTCAAGGCCATTGTCATTGGTGAACAACCTTCAAGGTGATTTACTGTTTTTCTGCTGATATTTAGACATTGGCTGCTGTGTATTATTGTCAAAATTACAGGTTTCTATATGTTCCAGTGCATTCTGATGTTCAAAATGAACTGAACCAGAAAGATGGAATAAGTGGGCAAAAAGTTTAGTGGGCTGTGTAAGGCAATTTTAACTCTATGGTAAGGGGCTATGAAAGTTCATCGAGATCATCTTTTCTTGAACAGAACTTAATCTAAAAAACTTCATTTCTCACCTAATAAAAGATTGTAAGGGGCCAGCCTGGTTGCGTAGTGATTAAGTTTGCGCGTGCACTCCGCTCTGGTTGCCCAGGGTTGGAAATTTTGCATCCCAGGCGTGGACCTGGGATCATTCATCAAGCCACACTCTGGTAGCATCCCACATAAAATAGGGAAAGATTGGCACAGATGTTAGCTCAGCAACAATCTTCCTCAGGAAAAAAAAAAAAGACTGTAAGGAGTTTCAATAAACAGAAATGCTTGTATCACCCTTTGTCAGTCTCAAAGCTCCACCCTCAGCAAATATTAATTAAATTTCTTCCTGTCCCTCTCCTCCTGCCCATCCTTCCCCTCGTGAAAATGGGATACAAGTGTTCATCATCATTCTTTCTCTCTCCCTCTGTCTCTCTCTCCCTCTTACACACACATATGCAATCCTGCTCAAAAAGCTTGTAATATTTCTCTTGAATATTAGTACTATAATATTAGTAGCTCCAAAAACATTGTTCTAAAAAATACATCTAGAGCCCAGCCCAGTGACATATTGGTTGAGTTTGCGCTCTCAGCTTTGGTGGCCTGAGGTTTACGGGTTTGGATCCCCAGTGGTGACCTACACACTGCTCATCAAGCCATGCTGTGGCAGTGTCCCAAATAAAAAACAGAGGAAGATTGGCACAGATGTTAGCTCAGGGCCAATCTTCCTCACCAAAAGAAAAATAAAAATCTAGGAATGTCTATGTGAGCATATCTCAAGAATCTGTTTTCTTTATGAAAATACAGATTTTTGTCTCAGTTTTTGCATGTGCAACATCAAACTCCCAATGGCATTGTTCTGGTTTTCTTCAAAAGGTGGCGCAAATGCAATGCTATCATCCCTTCCATTAACTGCTGGATATTGTGCTAGGCTAAGACATACTGCACATGAGGGTGGGGATGGGAAATGGTGCCTAATCTTGGCCAGTGTGGATCCCATTACAGGGGATTAGGTTGACACTAATGGGGTTGATTCTGCAGCCTGTTCATCCTCTGTCTGCCAATAGTCAGAGTGAGCAGCCAGAAAACAGAATATCTGAGTGTTCATGCCAAGACAACTGCAACAACCCAGGCTTGCTGCTATCAGTGTCTCTCCAGAATGGAGGCCGAAGCTAACGTGAACAGCAGGATGGCAGCAGCAGGGTTTTCAGATTCACCTGGCACAAAGGGGCTGAGGATGTTAGGTGTCATGCTGTCTCGTCAATGCCTCTTGTTTAGGAAGCATTGGTTCTCACCCAAGTATGTACCTTAGACCGTAAAGGTTGATTTGGGGAAAGACCCAGGATTGTCACAAATTCCATAAATAATGTTTTCTGTTATGCTTAAGAAGAAGTTTTCCTAATTTTGATGTGCTATAGAAAAAAAATTGCATTCATCTTTTTTTCTGGAACAAAATGTGGCAAAGAGGTAGAATTTGTGCCCCAAATGGAAAGTTTCTATATATTTCCACATTGGCTTTTCTTGGCGTCAGTTGCTGAAGCCACAGCTGATACCCATGGCAGATACTAAGAGCCGATTCTCAGAAGCAGGAAGGAGTTAAAATTACGCCCAAAAGCAGCTTCTAAATGTTTAGTCCCCCAAACTCTCAGGATGTCACACAAGTATTTGACAGTCTACAGTCTTTGATCGATTTTCTAAGAGACAAAGAAGAGGCTTTTTCTCGAAATTGGAGAACCAAGGTAATAATGTCTTCATTGGACAATTGGCATTTTAGGTTCACGTCCTTAGATGTCACTATATTGTTGTCCCACCTGCCCAACCTTGGTGAGAGAGTCAAAACTACCACACTGTTGTGTTAGCGTTTCTTCAAATAAGAATAAAATGTTAATAATATTAGAAACATTTTTAATGTTTTTTAAAATATTTGTTATGTGCCAATTACTTTCCAAAGTACTTCATATTCATTATTTTTGTATTTAATTTTGGATCTAAATATTTACATATTGTTTCAGTCATTTCCTGGAAACTGCTACAGAAATTCCTGAGCTCCCATTCAGTTCTTGGGATCAGTAATCATGACCATGACAAAACACTTTTTTCCCCATGATGTAGAGGGTATTATTCAGGGACAATTGAATAAGAAAGTAAGGGAAAGTCCCTGACTTCTAGGAACCGGCATTTCAAATAGGAATTCATGCTATACTAATGGGTCAAAATATATATGTCTACATGCATTTCAACAGGGAGAGATGCTAAATGAGACTGTATTTGTAATTCTTGCCTTTAAGTTGAGGAGGAATGAACCCAGTCAACAAAAAGTTAATAATGTGCCTAGACCCTTTCTTACACAATTTAAATTCTTTTTTAAAAAAAAATTCACATATCCCTAAATAATTTTTTATTAATGTAGCAATTCCTAGTCTCAAAATATTTTTAGTTGGATGATTTTTTATTTTTTTCAAAAAACATCATGTAAGGAGGGCAAGAATTACTACTTTGCTGTTTTAGAAGAAGAAACAGTCAAATAGAAATTAAGCATACCTGTATAAGTTCAGAAACAGCCCACACCCCTGACTTCTTGTTAATACTGTAATCTCTTCCTCATGTTTTCTTCTGCACTGCACCCTTGTTACCATCTGCCACTCATTACTCTGCCTGGTCTGCAATGAAGAACCTGACAAGGCAATTCAGGAATGCATGAATGTGTGGCTAGAATGAGATCACCATAAAGAAAGAGGATTTTTTTTACCAAGAAGTTGAAATTTGTGACTTTGGGCTCAACATCAGAAGGCCACTTAAATTTTTCTTCCTGTAACTATAAGGGTTCTATTAGAAACTGAAATATAGCCTTGTCTGTGCCTTAGACATTTTAACTAGCCAATGCCAACGATTCAGACCTACTTTGTTAGTCAGAATCCAGTGAGGAGATAGAGGCCACACAAGTTAGGCTAACAGAGAATTTAACATGAATAATTGTTAACCAGGTATCAGAGAACTGAAAAGGAAAAAAGGGAATCTGAGGTATCATGAAGTAGTAAGGCAGGAAGCAGGTGCTAACACAGGGCTGGAAGAACAAAAGGTCAAGGTTAGAATTATCAAAGTTGAGAATCTTGGAGAAGGAGCCCAGGGCAATTGGGACTTGCATCTCTGAGAAAAGGGCTCTGCTTGGATAATCTTGGAGCCTCAGAAACTCAGAGGAGGGTCCCTAAGGATTTGGGATTCAGAATTTGCAGGAGGATGTCTGTATTGATGCTGGGTCTAGGATTGCTAGAAAAACTGTAACCTGGAATGTGCTGCTTTGACTGTGGCGAATTGTTGCCATTAAGAAGTATTGCATAGGAGATACTGACAGCTACAGAAAATCTCTTCTTCTGCCTCCTACCCTGTAGTCTCCCTGTGGCACCCCCCACTGGCAGAATATGACAGCAACCAGCTGGCAAAAGGGAAAACATGGTTTGCAGTGTCTTAGCCCCAGCTTCACAAAGAAGAGTATGAAAGGGTGGGTTTGAAGCTGAGAGACAATAGTTTAATAACTGTCACAGATGAAGAGAACGTAAGAAAATAATGAAGATTTTCTGACAGGATTTTTCCCAATTTTATAGAGTGACGCTCAAATCTACAGCTGCATGTATAAGAGTACAAAATATTAATTAACGAATTTCAGTTGATTCTTAACCCTGCGTAATCTTTACACAGTACCCGTGAAGTACTGTTTTTAGAAAAATGCCGGGGCCAACTCTGAACAAATTAAATCAGAATTTCTAGAAGTGAGACCTAGATATTATTGCGCTTTTTTAACTTACGAGGTGATTTTCATGTTCAATCAAAGTTAAAAAAAATCATTGATAAAACTAGATTAGAATAAGTATAAATTGGCAACAAAAATGAGAACTCAAAAATAAATAATTCAACCTCTAACAAAGAATTCAATTTTTACCCAAGTTGACCGTATTTCTTTTTAACGTAATTCCCTTTTATTAGATGACTGTTTGAGAAACAGATACTCTCATTCATTGAATTAAAAGTTAAGACAATATTTATGAAAGAAAGTTAGCTGTTTATTACAGGAAAATTAAATTTTTATGCTATTTAGTCTTGGGATTCTACTTCTCGGAATTCGTTCTACGAATATCCATTCATTTATTTACCAAATATTGAAAAACTACAAGGTGCTTGATGGTGTTAGAAGAACCGGGAACATGGAAGGAGAAAACAAAGATAATGTCACTACTAATATGGAACTTTTATTCAAGAGGGCAAAGGCAGAAAAAATGCATAAAAATACATAATTGGATAATATAGTACTTTAATGAAAATCAACTCAAATAATGGGTGCAGAGTGAAGTTACCTTAGATAAGATAGTCAGGTGTGGTCTCTGAGGAGCTGATAGAGTCAAATCTAAACAAATTCGTCATAGTTGAAGAATAGGAAGAAGTTCAATGTGGCCGAATTCTACAAAGCAGAAGAGGCAGGAAAGAAAGTCCGAGTTATTCAGGGACCTGTTCAAGCAGACCCTCAAAGCCACCGCAAGGAGTTTGAACTTTAAGTCCAATGAGAAGTAACTTGGAGAGTTTTAGGAGGAAAGTGACATAACCTAATTTGGGTTTTAAAATGTCACTCTTGAATACTGTTGGGGGGGGGGAGTGGAGAGTGTAAGCGTACAATTAGGAGAACCAGCAAGAACAATGTTAGAGTTATCCAGGTGGGAGTCGAAAGCGGTTCAAACTAAAGTAGTAGTTGCAGAAGCGGAACAAGTGGATAAATATGGAACACATATTTGAAGTAAAGGATTGGATAATGAGTGAGTAAAAAGGAAAATACCTATGATTCGAGTAATTAGGTAGATGGTGTTACCGTTCACTGAGATGGGATACAGAGGCGGAAAAAAAAAAGGCTTGGTAGAAAAATTAAGAAATGTTTACTGTAGATATTATGTTTTGGAGCATATGCCAATATGAAGGCTGGATAAAAGAGTCTGTCAATGGAGAGAGCAGAATTACAAGTATATATTTGGCAGTCTTTAGGAGATAATGGTAACCGGAGATGCTGACAAATGTCTTCACAAAGGATTCACTGCAACATTTCTTTGTAATGGAAAACTTTGAAAATAATATGATAAAGATCAGTAAAGTAATGTAGTGTCAGTAGAAAGAGAATCAGGTTGACTTCTATCCTACAGCTATCATCACATTTTCTCTAATTAGACAAAGTCAGAGTGCAATGATAACAACCGTTATATGGCTCTGGAGCCACATTTATGATTGTGACTAAGAAAAAAGTCTATGTGGCTTATAAATGGCTCATTTATGCTCATACAAAGACTATTTAAACACTAAAATTAGAGTCATCCACGATTCACAGGGAAAGTATTCTGTAAAAAGAAAACTACTACATGCACTAATGCATCAGGATTAGGAAGATCTGGCACGTCTTGGTTAAGGTTACCATCCAATAGCAGTTAATGTCAGACAACTTTAGACTTTAAGTATAAAATATACGCACTTCCACTCATTCATATTTAGATCTAATTATTCTATTCTGTCTTCTTCTATTATCCTGTGTGCTTTTAGTTGCAATTATTCCTAAGTAATAGGTTGCAGATATGAGGGATTAACCATGTAAGTGCCAGCGTATATTATCAACACAGAGCATCAGACAGTGGAGTTCTCAGCAATGTTTTTGTTTTTTAGCAGCTTACGGTAAGCAAATTTATTATCTTACCATTCTTTTAGTCAGAAGTCTTGGTTGGCTTGGCTGGTTTCTCTGCTCCCAGTTTCGTAAGACTGAAATCAAGGTATGGGCCAACTCAGCTCATCAGAAGGCTTTGGGAAGAATCCACTTCCGGGTTTATTCAGGTCGTTGGTAGAATCCATTTCCTTGTGACTGTTTCTTCACTGGCTGTCAGCTGAGAGTCGACCTTTGCTCCTTTAGGCTGCCCACAGTCCTTCCGATGCTTTCCACTTGGTCCCCTCCAGCAATTGATTGAGTTCTTATGCTTCGGAACTCTCCAACTTCTCTTTCTGACCCATCTCCCTGATTGACTCTCCTGCTTTCAAATGCCGATGTGATTACCCTGGGCCTACCCAGACAATTCAGGTTAATCGCCCTATTTTAAGGTCAGCTGATTTTGTTTTTTAATAATAGTAATGTAATTCACCTTTTTTTACTTTAAAATCCACACTTGACCTCAAAATTATTCACCAATTTGAAACAAATCTAGGTGAAGTAAACTCAATGACTTCTCAATTATATATCTTTAATAATTTTCTTTCAGCACATTTCAGTAGTTGGATAAGATTCACCCACTTTCTGGTATTCATATCTGCTTTTATTTTATTAAACCATTCACATGACCTCATTATTATTTAATTGTTTTTACTATGGGTGTTGCAACATAAAAAATATTTTAAAAATTCCGATATAGACCTCTTCATCAGTGAAGTTTATTACACCTACAAGTCTTTTCGTTGCTCTTTGGATATGACTAGAGAAATTTCTGCTATCCTTCCTGATGTTAGTAGTTGCGGAGGTGGAAATAAGTTTGCATACCCTTCCAACATTAGCCAGAGACCATTTGCGATAAAATACTTTGTATTAGCCTTTCTGCTGTCCGAGTCAGCACTGCTTATTCCTTGATTAAAATACGAACATAGACTTCCAGGCTCCCAGACCAAAGTTCCTTCTTCTAAGCAGTAAGATTTCTAAAGAAAATAAATAGAAGATATACTTCCTGTATATAAGGACTTTTCAAAAAATAGTGATGAATTAATAATAACCAGCTAGTAATAAAAATAGTGAGTAAAGAAACAAAATAAGCATGACACATTGAAATCAACTCAAAGTTTAAAAGAGAATGATGATTTTTTCTGATAGCCTTTCATTCTCCATTCTCCCCAAGCTGCCCTAAATCAATCATCTTATCATCAGAGAAGACAAGGGGAAAATAAGAAAGAGAAGGAAAGACATAAAGTAGAAAAACTTTCTTATTTATTTAGTATATTTTAGATAGCACAGAAGCTAAAAAAAAGGACAAATTTGTCCTTTTTAAAAATTATTCTTGTTTCTTACGTGAGATTTTAAAAACACACCTAACAATAGCTTCATTAATTAGTATGAGGGCTCATGCACTTTAGGTGTCATATTTCCTCTAACTTGAAAGCTATCTTTCTGAATAATGAAGTCATTTGCTACTACAAATAGAAAAAAAAAGAAAAAGTGACCTCACTGTATAAATAAAACTATCCAGTTCCTTAAATTAGCCCTGCTTCTCTGTCACATATCAGATATATGATAGGTTCCTAGAGATACTTTTTCATATTCTTCCATATATTGAAGAGAGAAGAATGAAAATTCTGTATAAATTGATTCAGAAAGAGAATATGATATTCTCTTCATTATATCAAAAATATTCGGAGATTATCATTCATATACATGCAGATACTATACACAATAAATCTCTGAGGAATAGCTCAGTCCCACAAATCTGTAACAGTTAGTAGTTCTCATCAATCGTTACATAGATTACTAAAAATTCTGGATTCACCCCAGAGTTATGAAAACATTGTCACAGTTCTCTTAATGTAGTGTTAAAACGTGTTCAATATCGTAAAAGCTCATAGAGTGTAGAAGAAACTGCTGATGATATTTCAAGAGCTAATTTCACCAACTCACAAATAGAATAAAACAGAATGATTGGGAAAGGAAAGAACTGGAAAACAATTCTTCCTTAACTCAGACTCACACTCTTGAAATTTAAAAAAAAAAAAAAGGAACAAGAATTTAAGTAAAACTTTCAACAGAAGTGAAATACTCATTTTATTCATGCACTTGCTACCAAATTCAATGACTACTCAGCTTATTTTCTGTGCACGATGTCATGGAAAACATAAAGGAGGAAAAGAAACTGGTCTTAAAGAGTTTAAATCTGGCTGAAGTATCAAAACATTGGAACATAAATGGATCAACCGGAAAACAAAACAAATAACTGACACCACAAAAAATACACATAAATGTGTAT
Source organism: Equus quagga (assembly GCF_021613505.1). Taxonomy (NCBI): domain Eukaryota; kingdom Metazoa; phylum Chordata; class Mammalia; order Perissodactyla; family Equidae; genus Equus; species Equus quagga. The sequence goes on along the minus strand of NC_060269.1, from coordinate 108,911,566 downwards.
GAAATATCAGATAAAGGGTGATTATTATAGATTGAAGTTCAAGATAAAATGATTTTTGGCAGAGGCATATGTAAGATTTATTCATTCATATAACCTACCTCATTAAATATAATTTTGATACACCGTAGGTTTTTTGTTAATCCCAAACAATACCAAGATGAACAGAAAGCAATCTCTGCCTTATCCATGTAAACTAATTCTTAAGCCATTTCATTGTGTGCTATCTTCAAGTATAAACCAGAGGTTAGCGAAGTTTAGGAAAAGAACTTAGTTACAGGAGAGAATGTATCACATAAAAAGTGACATTTGAGCCACTGTAAATGATGGATAGGAGAGCATCCTAAGCCAAAGAAACCACAAGCCAACAAACAGGCATAAAATATTGGTCATTCCCCATGGTTGTCTCTTAGGGGCAATGTGCAGAAGTATTGCAAATGCTACAAAGATAAGTAAGAAGTTGATCATGAATCTCTTTTATTCAATATTAAGAATTTTCTAATTTGTCAAAGGAGCTTTGCAAACTTGCTGAAAAATTTTAAAGCTGGTTGGTAGGATTTGAAATTTAAAAGATCAGTATGGTGACACTGCAGAAAATAGATGAGGTAAAGAAAAGAAGGGAAAAGGGTTAGGAAAGCTGTTAGACCCCTCTTATGAAACACTTCAGATCCTCTTAGGCTCAGCTGTCTCTGCATGGCTCTGTCTGACTTCAGACATTTGCAACCTGAGAGCACTTCCCCACGTGGCCTTGTCTGGCCGTATGCCTTGTGCCTCTAGTCCTGAGGCTTCTCTGTTGACCTTTGTGGTCCCACTTGAACACACATATGTGTAACCCAAAAGTGTGAGGCTGTAAAGGCCCTGGGGCAAATCTTTGACTAACAGGTGATGGGAACAAGTTGATGAATTTTTTTCACCATGTTCTTAACCTCTCCCTTTCCCAGTCCTTAAATGTAGGTTACAGGACTTCTCAGGGGATAGTTTCTCAAGGTCTAGCAGTCACACTATCAGTGGCAGCCAGCTAGATGTTGTGTCCAGCAATTGGTTATCTTTCCTTCCCTGCTTTACTCCTCCTCACTCCTACTCCCTGTATTCACTTAAAAATATTTACCAGGGAAGTTATTTTAATCATAGCAGTGAAGGAGGGAAGAGAATGGGTTTAAGAGGTATAAGAAGATAAAGTCACTGTGGCCTCAGACTGATTGGACATTGAGTAGTAGACAATAGGCTAGAGCAACTTCTAAGAATGTAGTCTGGGCGATTTGTTGGAGAGTAATGCCATTAAACAGAATAACAAATACAGGAAGAGAAGAAGGTTTTGGAATGTGCAAGTATGTTCAATTTTAGATATGTCCTCATTTGTCATTGAGAAGGAATGATCAAAAAGACTATTGGAAATTTGATTACGGAGCTCAGAAAAAATGTTTAGTCTAGGAAATATAGTTTGGGACACATCAGCTATAGATTGCCGATGAACTCACAGTTAGAGAAGAAGAGCATCGAGGATGGAACTCTTAAACGCTCTATTATTAAGGGACGTGGAAGAAGAAGTCAGAAGAGTCTTACAAGTACTTGCAAATGAGGAGGGAAGAGAACCAGAAATCACAGGCTCGGAAGTCAAGGAAGGAAGGAATTTCAAGAAGAGAGGGATCAACAGTGTTAAATGTGGCAAAGAGATTATATAAGATAAATAGAGTGGAAAGTGTGAACTGGATTGAACGATGATGTCATTGTTGACTTAACAAGAGCATTTTCAGACATAGAATGTGGTGGAAAGAAAGAAGTCCATAGAATAAAAATAATAACTGGAAAAATGAAGTGAGTCAGGGAAACTAAAAACATGCAAGTAAATATGTACGCAACAGGCCTTTCCCAGTCTCTCTCCCTCTTGTTCCATCAGGACTTTCTCCACCGGTAACTTGCAGAAACATTAAACGAAAGAGGCCTGGCTGGGAAACCCCATGAAAAAATGTAACAGTGAGCCTTTCATTGTTCTCCTAGAGATTCACTACTGCTTTTATTGGCAGTTCTTTCACCTTTTATTTTCCACTGACAAGGTTCCTTGCTTTAATCCCTTTACTGAAATGGTGGCATCAGGAAAACTTATCCATTGTTTCATTTTGAAGGAGTATACCATATTTCCATTGAAATATTTGTCCATGGCATTTATTTATCCATTTATATATTGGAAATATTTCCACAGAACACTGGGAAACATTTAGCCCATAGAGCAGAGCTGCATTAAGACAGGCAGAGCCATTTCTCACAAGCACACTGGGAACATATACCCAGGACATATGTATATGTATATATACATATATATGCATGATACTCCTAGAGAAACAAATCTCTGCCACGACCTCCCTACTTCACCTTCCTCTCTTAACCCCCCAAAATGCCTAGCATATTTATTTCCTTTCTCTTCTCTCATTTCAGGACATATTTTGCTTTCAGAGTTCTAACTCAAGCATTCCCTGTTCCCTTTGGACGTTCAGTACCTAAGCAAGTAAGAAAAGAATAAAATGACGAAAATCATACACTAACATACTTCAACTAGGCTTGTTCTTTACTAAGAAAGGACTACATTTCTTATTGAATCAGAGGGACTTCTAGTATTTCAATATGATTCAGAACAATTAGAAAGTATCTTTATGTAAAGGGATATTATGAAAGGGATGATCTTTATGACTCCAAAGTTATTGTTTCGATACAATTAGACAAGATTTCATTTTCTTATTGAACACGTTGGATTGATTTGGGACATTACTCTGAATATAAGAAAGGCGGAAGAACATTAAAGAATTCCAGCACAGTTTCTTTTCCTAGGAAAAGCAAACCATGAACACACCAGTATGTTAGAAACTATGTACAGGGCATACAGGATCAAGTTTAGTAATAATTTGTAATGAGTAAAATAATATTGCGAGGTTATTCCAAAAAAAATAAAGTAAGTTGGCCCTGATCTATTAGAATATATTCTAACACATTCTAAGACGCTGGCAGAAATGAGAAAGAAAACCCAAAGTGCAGATAAAATAACAGGAGAGGGCTACAGGAGAAGCACAATAAAGAGGTTTGACCTGCTCAGGAATGGAGAAGAAAACGAAGGCCTAATAGTTCTGAATCTTACTAAATACCAGAAATCTGTATGCTTCAATAAGAAGTCTAGTTCGTGCTTAGTAAACAAAAATCATAGTTCAAGTTTGTGATATATAGCTATGGTCAGCTTTATTCACTAAACTGAAACTAAAAAAAAATTTGAGGAGTCTTAAAAATGGCCAGTGTTGAGGAGCTACTTTTGGAAGGGTTAAGTATGGGCCTCCTAAAATATCCCTGGTGAATATAGTTGCAAAAAATATTCAACAAAATACTAGCAAACCTAATTCCAACAACATAAAGGGGATGATAACTATGACCAAGTAGGATTTATTCCAGGAATGCAAGATTTGTTCAACATACAAAATCAATCATTGTAATGCATCATATGACTAACCTAAAAAATACTTGATCATCTCAATAGATGCAGAAAAAAGCATTTGAAGAATTCCAATGTCCATTCCCATTAAAAACACTGAACAAACTAAGAATAAAAGGTAAAGTACTTAACCTGATTGATAAAAGAACGTTAAGGAAAAACTCACAGTTGCCATGATACCTTATGGAGAAAGACTGCAAACTTTTTCCCTATGATCAAGAAAGACAAAAATGTGTGTCTTCACCACTTCTATTCAATATAGTTTGGAGGTTCCAGCCAGGAAAATTGGATGAGAAAAATAAATAAAAGATTTTATATTGGAAAGAAAGAAGTAACATTATCTTTACTTACAGGTGGCATAATCTTGTATACAGAAAATCCTGAAGAAGCCACACAAAAACTCATAGAACTGATAAAGTAGTACAGCAATGTTGCAGGATACTAGATCAGTGTAAAAAACTCAATTGTATTTTTATACACCGGCAATAAATAATCTAAAAATAAAATTAAGAAATTAATTCCGTTTATGAAAACATCAAAAGAGTTAAATATTAGGAATAAATTAAAAAAAAATATGACTTATACACTGAAAAGTACAAAACAACATTGAAAGAAAAGAAAGACGACCTAAATAAATGGAAAAATATTTCATGCACACGGATCAGAGACTAAATATTCTTAGGTGTGTCCTTTAATTGTGTCCCCCTAAATTTTCTGTGTTGAAGTCCTAACCCTCAGCACCTCAGAATGTGACCTTATTTGGAAACAAGGTCTTTGCAGATGTTATTAGTTAAATTACGATGAGGTTATGTTCCAGTAGAATGGCTTCCTATTCCAATATGCCTGGTGTCCTTATAAAAACAAAGCCATGTGAAGAGAAAGAGACACATGTAGAGGAAAGGCAACGTGAAGACACAGGGAGAATGTCATCTACAAGGAACCTCAAAGATTGCTAGCAAATCACCAAAAGCTAGGAGAGAGACATGGCGCAGACTTTACATCATAGCCTTCAGAGGGAACCAATTCTGCTGACACCTTGATTTTAGACTTCTAGTTTCTGAAACTGTGAGAAAATAAATTTCCGTTGTTTAGTCCAGTCAGGTTGTGGTACTTTGTACAGCAGTCCCAGGAAATTAATACAGATGGCAATACTCCCAAAATTGATCTGCTGATTCAGTGCAATTCCAATAAATATTCTAGCTGCTGTTTTTGCAGAAATTGAAAAACTGATCCAAAAATTCAAGGGATCCAGTATACACAATTTTGAAAAGAGAGGAACAAATTAGTTTCCGATTTCAAAACATACCACAAAGCCACAATAAACAAGAACAATGTGATACTGGCATAAGAATAAACACACAGACCAGTATAGTAGGTTGAGCATACAGATTAAACCCTTAAATTTTTGGTCAACTGATTTTGACAAGAATGCCAAGATAATTCAAAGGGGAAAGACCAGTCTTTTCAACAAGTGGTGCTGTGACAACCGGATATCCATCTGCAAAAGGATGAAGTTGAATCCTTTTCTCATACTTTATACAAAAATAACTCAAAACAGATCATGGAACTAAATATAAGAGCTAAAACTATAAAACTATTAGATGAAAATATAAATATAAACCTTCATGATCTTGGATTAGGTAGTGTTTCTTCAATATGACACCATAAGCAGAAGGAACAAAAGATAAATAAGACTACTCAGAAATTTAAAACGCTTGTGCTTCCTTTTATTTACTACTCTCATATGTACACGTTTCTCAGATTGTTTTTAATCATAGGGGAAAATGCCATTATGCACAAAAAATGATTAATTACTCATCATCCTACCATCATAACAATTATTTTCATTATAACATGCCCTTCCAATCTTATGCCTATCCATATAAATAAAATTATAGTACCCACAAATTTATATATTTCTATTATCATAACAATTGCAATGAACTGAACCAAGAAATTGAAATTACAACTCAATGAATGGGAGAACATATTTGCAATCATATATCTGATAGTAGAATTGTATCTACAATATATAAAGAACAATTTCAACTCAACAATAAAAAGACAAACAACCAATGTAAAAATTGAGATTGAATCAAACATTTTTTAAAGAAGCTATATGAGGGGCCAAGAAGCACACAAAAAGATGCTCAACATCATTAGTCATTAGGGAAGGTCATATCAAATTCACAATGAGATACCACTTCATATCCTCTAGGATGACTATAGCCCAAAAGATCGATGATAGCAAGCATTAACGAGGATGTAGAGAAATTGCAATCCTCAGACATCACTAAAGGGAACATAACACTATAGGTGTTTTATAAAACAGTTTGAAAGCTTCTGAAAGTTAATAGAGTTGCCATTTGACCTAGCAATTTCACTCCAAAGTATATATCCCAAAGCATTGAAAACATATGCCCACACAAAAACTTCAATATCTCTGTTGTAGCAGCATTATTCATGACAGCCATGAATGTGAAACAACACAAATGTCCATCAATTGATGAATAGATAAATGAAACATGATATAGCCATAAAATGGAATATTATTCAACCTTAAAAATGAGTGAAGTTCTGATATTTGCTACAACATGGATGAATCTTGAAGACATTAAGGCTAAATGAAGGAAACCAGGCACAAAGATCATGTATTGCATGACTCCATTTACCTGAAATGTTCAGAATAGGCAAATCCACAGAGACAGAAACTTAGATTAGCAGTTGTCAGGAGCTGGAGGAAGAGGAGAATGGGTAATGCCTGCTAATGTGTAAGGGGTTTCATTTTGGGGTGATGAAAATGTTCTGGAGTTAGATGATGATGATTGTACAACTTTGTCAATTCTCTACACTTGTACACTAAAAATAGTACAAGCAAATTGTACACTTTAAAATTAATTAACAATAATAAATAAACTATTAAAAAATTATAGCATTGGTCACGACTACAGACTCATGAAATCCAAATTTCTAAAGATAGGCTGATTGTTAACCTTTTTTTGGCAGCTCTTAAATAAAAACAAAAAGGTACAGGTAGCCCAATTTCTCATACAAACGTATGGGACTGCTTACCACATAATTACTTTGCGGTATCTCCTTCCTATATCAAGATTTTTTTTATCTTAACGTAAAAAACTTATAAATACTCAAAAATGTTTAATTACTTGTCTTCCACCCTTGTAATACAATTATTTTCATTTTAATACTCTCTTCAATTCTTATTCTTTGCCACCCTTCACAAGTGTATTATATTCTCATGGCAATCATCAAAAGTTTTGTTTTGGCTAGTTTAATGTTGTGATAACAGTGTTTAAAGGTCAATACTCTATGGGGCTGGCCCCATGGCCGAGTGGTTAAGTTTGCGCTCTCCGCTGCAGGTGGCCCAGTGTTTTGTTGGTTCGAATCCTGGGCGCAGACATGGCACTGCTCATCAAACCACGCTGAGGTGGCATCCCACATGCCACAACTGGAAGTACCCACAACGAAGAATGTACAACTATGTACCGGGGGGCTTTGGGGAGAAAAAGGAAAAAATAAAATTTAAAAAAAAAGGTCAATACTCTATTATTTGTTGTTGCTGTTGTTGTTTAGGCCCTTCTACGGGGTTGCTCATCTAGTGCCAGATGATAATACCCAACCACAATAGTAGGTTAATTAAGCTAGCAGTTCTCCGGAATGATTTTTAATACCATCTGTTTTGGGAATCATCACAGCTGCACCTTCCAACCTACATGCTACATTCACAAAACCTTCATTAATGGGCCGCATTAAATTTATTGATAGCCTCACTGTGGCATTCACAGAGTAGTTCAGAGTAAACTTATGACAACTATAAGAGTCGACATCTTCCCTAAAGTGATCTTTCTCACTTAACAGACCTCTTTTCCCCCACTCTAATTTTTATTTTCTTTATTACATTTTATTACAAAATAATACATATTTATTCTAAGAAGAAAAACAATGCAAAAATATATAAATTAAAAAATCATTTATTCATCCCTCTCCAACATCATGCTGGTCAAATCCCAACTTCATGATAATCAATATTAACAACCTAGTGGGTATCCTTTCATTCTTTCCTTGATGTTCATGCAAGCATATACAGGAATGTTTAGCATCCTTTTTTCCTAAAACTTCTAGGACTCTTAGAATCATTCCACAAGTTCCCCACTAAAAAATGTGCTCTGTTTTTTTTTATTCACATGAATGACTAACCACTTAAGTATTAATCACCCAATAATAATTTATTGTTAACAGGCCAAAAAGCTGTAAATTAGAAGTTATTATAAATTCTGACAGCAGAATTAATTGCAAGCATCAATCAGTAGATAAAAGAGGATTGTGGATAGTTGGGGCAGGGGAAGAGGCAGTATGTGGCCTTCCAAAACCTCAGAAATATCTTTGAGTTCCTATCCTTTCTTATATATAAGGCATTCTTTGAGCAATTCTTATTCACTAAGCACACATGATGTGGAAGGTTTCAGTTTACAAGAAGATGTTGGTATAACCTCACAGTCACATACGCACATAAACATGTACTCAGTTACTCTTTCATCCATCTGCAGAATATACCAGTCCTTGCATGTAACCAAAGAGCTATACGTGTTCATTAATGAAAAGTGTCTTTGTTGTTCATGCATTGACTTTTTATATGAGGACAAACCAGGTGGAAAATAACATGCAATGTATTAAACAATACAAATGATTATGAAATAATAGAATATAATGAGGAAAGAATGAGGTAACACAACAGCAATGTGTAGGCGACTCCTCTCACTCCATCTGCCCCAGGGAATATGTGGGAGAACGGAATGCAGGCAATATCTAAGCTTTGCTTTTTCTATATTTTTGAAGTTCACACCTGTTTATTACACCACTGTACATTTAACTGTATAGCTTAGTGGAAGCAAATTCTTACTGGGATTAGAGAAAATATAAACCCTGACTATACTACATACAGAACACTGATAGTTTTCCCTGTAATAAAATGAAAGTTCCAACATACCTTGGAAAGAATACCATGGTTCTGGAAACAGTAATGAAGACAGTTTTAAGCATCCAAATGAAATCTTACCAAATGTCAGAGGAGCTTTGTTTAGAGTCTCTGAAGATAGATAATATTAGAAGAGAGATGACTAACATTTCATACATTCCTCTAGGAATATTTTTACTTACATTTCCCTGGAGAAGGCACTGAAGCCATTTCATGAAATAATCAACTAAATTTACTATGCCACCATAAAATCAATATAAATCTTTGACATTAAAGGTAGCTGAGTTCACATTGGTCACATATGTTTACATTCTAAGTACCGAAGCAATGTTTCAACACTAAAAGTCGATGACTTCATTGACTTTATGAAGTCTATGACTTAATTTTGCATATTATTTCTCTAAAAATGTTGTTGGGCATTTTGACCTTGCATCCATTTTCCTTTCTTCTTTCTTGCTTAACACAAACCTACTTTGTTTCAAGGAAACTAGTACAAATCATGGTTAAAGAGGAAAGCCAACAAGGAAGACAAGAGAAACAATGCTAATGCCCAGGTTTGAGGGATGAAATAAGATCCAAGGCACTAAAAGTGTTCATGACGTTAGCAGCCCAGGATTTGGGAAACAGGTTGGGTGGGCTATAAAGCGTAAGACAGAATAAGATAATCATTAATATTGGTGACCAGGTATATTACAAAAGAGGCAGAGGATGGATTTTATTGGCTGGTAGCTAACAGCCCTGGGATGGAGCTTCAAGGTTAACATAGCTGTTAAACTGGATTTCTATGTTAGATTAGGGCACTATTTATGAATGTGAAATTTGTGAATTTGTGAAAGATACTATTAAACTTACTTGACCTAATATTTTACAAACATTAGCATATTAAAAAGTAATTTATTATGTAATCTTTGGAAATGGGGAACAAAAATGTGGTAGAGGTAAAAGTTAGGCCCAGAAGATAAATCATACATAAGGTGAGACGTCTAAACTTTGGTACCTGGGAAGTCCTGGGCAGCATAAGGCAACTGGTATCGTAAAAGACAAAATGTAAGCATGATCTCAGTCATCCTTCCCTGTGCAAAACTAAACATTTTACTCAATGTGTACATAATAACAAATGTTCTTAAATATTTTTAGAACTGAAAATGGGCTTAATAAAAATCTTATCAGATTACAAAAAGAACTTGGGAAAATAAAACTTTAAGAAACATTAACAAATTTCCAAATAAGATTTTTTTAAAAAGACCAAACGTCAGACAAGTATATTCTCAAAATTCAAATAGAAAATATTGCAAAGGTTGTAATGCTATTGCAAATTATTCTCAAAACAAAACAAATAAAAATATGCACAAAATCTAGTACAATTCTACCTGAAACTAGAGAGTCCATGATTTGAAAGAAGTATATAATTTAACTAGAAGATACGCATCCCCAGCCTTCAGGCACAAAATATACAAGCATTATATTTCACAGGAAAGGAAAAAACTATTATTTCCTGATGAAATAGATGTAATTATCTAAATTTTAATTTACTCTGATCCATGGGAGGGAAATGAACACCCAGAGGCCAATGAAAAATTACCATTAGAAATGTTAAAGCTTTGACATGGTTATTAGATTTCAGAAATTAATGAATGGACTACTATGATAACAATATGATTTGTTTAATCTCTGAAGCAAAATAAATACTAATGATACAGACCAATTTAAAAATTGTAAAATATTTCCAGTTTTGATTAACAAGAAAAGTTCATCTATATATTTGAATTTAAAATTTCTTAGGTTTAAAGTGTTATTATAAAGAAATTCTGCTGTGTTACTTTCCAGAAACAATAAGTTAATAACATTTGTAGTTTATTAAGTTTTAAAAAATTGCATTTATCTTACCAAAGAATTATCCTACCACTCTCAGGATCTGATCACAGTGAAATGAACTGAAGTGGTTTAAAGTAGTGTGTTCTTTTATGAGGGTAAAAGCTCTCAACGTTACTTAGATTATCTGTTTAAAATTCACTCTTCTCACAGTTGGTGCTAAGTAAACCATAATTTAACACTTGTTCTCATTATCACACACAGAAAAGCTTGATGTAGCAGTGGTGCTAAGTAAATCATAATCTAACCTTTGTTCCATTGTTACAATTAGAGAAGCCTAATGCAGTGAACCGGCACTGAAAGAGAATGTGGGAGGAACACCTGGGTGCAGGTCAATGTTTCTTCCTTGTTTGCTAAAATGCTTTGGATTCATCAGCTCATCTTTGACTCTCATTGTTTTCATCTCTACAGTAAGCAAATTGGATAAGAGAATCTATTAGAATTCTTCCAACTGAACTGAGAAAGTACCAATTAATGAAAAATTACTGTAATAGACTACTCCTTGATTTAATACTCTATTGTAAGCTAGCGCTTTAAGAAATCAACCAAGACAGTTGATGATAGATACAATGTAATGTAAGGCTTATGCTTAAACTTTGATAGTTGTTTGGTATATTTTTAACTACATATTGAACTGTCGGCTCTTGTTAGTACCATATAACTGTGAGCATTTTTAAATATCTAAGATAGAGGTTAAAAACCAACAGTTTATCAGTTAAACCTCAGAGCAGATGATGTTTAACTTTCACTGTGTTTGTTTAAAAGAAAATATATAAACTTTTAAAATTAAGGAACTTACCATTTTAAAAATATGGATTTCTAACTTCTTTAGAAAAGATGGAAAATTTGGAAACATTCGTCCACACATTAGTACGGAGACACAATTGGCTGGTGGCAAGAAGTTGGAGCCCTTTAGACAGAGCAGGAGTTCCCATCTCAGCCTGCCCCTGGTCACATTTTCTCACTTACTTTATAGGCTTTTGTTTGTAAATCTTAATCTATTTCAGGGGTTATCAAGGGATTAATCTGAGTGAGGAGAATAAAATAACAGGAGACTCAGTGCTGCAGCATTTCTTTGCAGGGAGCTACATACTCAGGAGTTCTAGCAGAAGACTTGAAATCAGTCACTTTGGCCATTACCGTTTACTTTTTGCCACTAGGAAACATATCATCCTAGTAATGTGTCATTAAAATTTGTTCCCCCAAATATGTGCAGACAAAAGGGCATTATCCCGTTTTTCATATTTGTTGGCTAGCAAATACAGCGCCTGAGCTGAATATAGTTCTGAATTGTAGCAGTAAAAAATTAGCTGTGTGAACAGGAACCAAGAGACAGACTATGCACTATATTTCCTGCTCATATGTTGTCTCAGCTGTTTTGCACTTTACAGTTTCAGCTGAAGAATGTCCATTTATCACGTAATGCTAATCAGTTATCATTCTACTCTACATTTTGTACAAAACATTGCTGGGAAGTCTGCTCTGGATTTGATGGATAGCCAGAATGGGACAGCACATAACCAAAAAAGGCATAAATACTCACAGATGTCTAGTCATACAGATGAGTTAAAATCAAAGAAAATTAGAGCTGGATGAGACAGACGTGATCATAGAGCACATCAGGGGAGCATAAACTTGTTTTTTCTTCACCTTCCTCATCCAAATGGTCGTTCTTCTCATTAAAATAAATATTCAAACCAGAAGGTCTTTCATTTGTTTCCTTAAACTAGAGAGATTTTCCCCCCCAAAATGTAAACCCCCTATCAAGAAGACAAAAAGCAGAAATCCTGTTTATTACTAAAGACATCCAAAAAGCTGTCCAAATCCAAATTAGAGCATATGGTACAATTTCCTCCCTCTTATATCCTCCAATGGTCCCCACGCCACCCCTCATCCCACTCTTGTTCTGGGTTAGGAAATCCGTTTATATTTCCTTAGTCAAGAGCCACTGAACAAAAGCTATTTTTGCTGCACCAAAATAATTGACTAGCGAAAATAAAGCAGTAATTTTATTGTTTATCTATTCCATCAATGATTTCGTATTTTTGTCAAGTGTTATCTGATTATAGTAAATGTTTCTCACAGATTAATTTTTATTGTTAACTATTATTCTTTTCCTGTATTGTAATCTGTGTATCAGCCTTTGGTTTGCTCATTCCAATGGTATTCTATCACGTTGCTGACCAACCATTACTCTCATAGCCACCTTTGAAAATTATTCCATATTAACTAGACTCAGCCTGAACTTTTTTCTATAGCTTTAATATTTTTGTCTATAAAAATAACTAATTATTGCTGTTTTCTCTTGTATCCCTTCACCTAATGAAAATTTAAAGTTAAAGAAGGATAGTTATTTTCTTCTTGGGAATTGTCCTTTCATATTGAGATACTTCAAAATGCAAAGTAAATATATTTTATTTGGATATTCTGTCATATGATTAATTTTCAATTTACCCAAAAATATAAATTCAACCCTCTCAAAATTGTATTGTTTTTCAAATTTCTTAATGCACTTGTACCATAATAATATTTAACTATGTAAAAGATAATTTTAAAGTATTGCATATCTGTTTAACAAAGGTCAAAAATGTCAAGATTTCAGATCAAGTGGTGATAGAAATCCAAGAAAAAGGGTTGAAGATTGGGAAAACTTTACAGATTTGAATTCCCAACATTAGATTTTTAAAGGGCAATCTGGTCACCTCAGCAGCCTTGTAAAGACCAAGGTAAAGGTTATGACAGAGAAGTCTCAAAGTAATCATCCACTTCAACTGATGTTTTCTGAAGTCATTTTTCAGCCTAAATTTTGAAATATAAATTTCTCTGTATTTTATTTTGAGTTGGGATTGCTAGCAGGAAACTGACTTTAACTTATATATGACTATGTTTCTTTCCCAAAAATAACAATTCCATCACGTTATTAAGGAGAAAAAAAGTATCATTTCTCAAATCCAGCAGCCTATTCCTCACATACATGACCACTAATTCTATTTTCATTCTTTAGCAGAATTGTACAATTCTTGCCACTTTTAAGTGATTTAGCAAATGAAGACCATCTCCTCTTCTTCAAGTTCAAATATCTCAAAAAAGATAAAGGGAAAATTATTAATTATAAAATGTTGATAGCATGTTCCACCTGGTGGGTAGCAAATGAGAAACATAGCAAATAAAAAGAATCATATAAATATCTAAAATAAGCAAAAAAATTATGAATTTGTGACATCTTTTCAAAATTTAAAAAATTATCTGATGATTTATATAGAAATCTAAGAGCCTGCTTAGTTCATTTATCCATTTTTAAATTTTATTTATTCAATACATAATTACTGAGTAACTCTTATGTCTAAGGCACTCCACTAACATGTGAAAACACATTATTGGAATCTCAGGATTCTGATGTCTAGGTAAGTTAATTTCAGCTTGATTTGAGGGCGCAAAGGATATGCCTTATTACTCCCCATTTGACAAAGGATAAATTTGAGTTAACTGATAATATAAATTCAGGATCAATATTAATTGACTAGTCCTGGACATGTCACCAATAAAGGCTAGCAACACAATTTCCTATGCAAAGAGCAGCACAATTAACTTCATTTATCACAAAACTGAATGAAAAATAGATAATCCCAAGGCTCCATAATAATGCTTTTTACTGTTTTGACAAACATCCTATTTTTCAGGTTCCTTTGAAATCTACAAGAAGAAAGATCTCATAGGAGATGGATACACAGTGTATTCCAAATAGATTGATATGTTTGATCTGAAAAAGATGAGTGCTTCTATTTTCTCTGTGGAGTGGAAGATAAGATCAGGGATGGAGCAGGAAATAAAGTAGAAGTTTGTGAAGAGTAAAAAAAAAAATTGTTTCAAGTAGTTGAATGAATGAATTGGCCAGAGAAATATAGTTGGTAAGTATCACATATTTATAGTGGAACTTGTTTTCACTGGACTTTCTCTTTCAGTGCCAAGATATAGACAAGATATAATTGGGTTCATCCATGGCTCAGGAGTTGTCATACAGATACGGTTAAAAAAAATGAGAAACAACGGTGCTTGTTATATTTGTAAGGGTACAATTGAAATTGTTAACTATGAAATTTAATTTGGAAAAGGAGAAAAATGAAGAAAGAAGAAACCTGAAATATTGGGAAAAATTAGAGATCTCAATGTTTTCTTATGATGCTAAGGAAGAGTTAAAATGCAGCAATAGTATCAGCAAGGTGGAAGAGAGCAGAGGACATATTTAATTTGGAGATTTTGGAGATAGAGGAGTTATGGGTGATGGTAGCATTCAATGTGTGATTGTGGAAGAAAGAAACTCAAGAAATCAGAGAACTGAATAAAACAGATCATTGGAGGGTAAGACATTGATGTGGTTTTGAAATTATTCAAGATGAAGGCAAGGCTTGTAAACAGGTGCTTACATTTTCTAAATAAGGGAGAATAATCAGGTCAGAGATTATCAACTACCAAGAGGGAAATACCATGGTAGAAGCTTGATTTTCAAAGGTTTAAGAATGAGTAGGAGGGTGTGCCGGACTGAATTGTTCACCCACTCCAATTCACCTGTTCAAATCCTACCCCCTAGTATATCAGAATGTGACTATATTTGGAGATAGGGTCTTTAAAGAAGTAATTAAGGTTAAATTAGATCATTAGGGCGGGCCCTAATCCAATAACACTGGTGTCCTTAGAAGCAGAGGCAATTAGGTCACAGACGACGCCCATAGAGGAAAGGTAAGGGGGAAGTCACCCATCTATACATCAAGGAGAGAAGCTTCAGAAGAAACAACTTGGCTGACACCCTGATGTGGAACTTCTGGCCTCTAGAAATGTGAGAAAATAAATTTCTGTTGTTTAAGCCTCTCAGTTTGTTGTACTTTGTTGTGGTAGCAAACTAATACGTGGGAAATAGAGGAAGAATGGCCTGGAAGCAGCAATAGAGCGTTACCAACCCCTGTTCTTGGCCCCGAGGTTCATGGAATGTGGTAAAAGGAATAACACCCACTTAAATGTCCTTCAGGGGAAATGAGTCCTCAGGGTTTCAGTTATGGTAAGGAGGCAGAGGAGTACTCAGTAAAATGTTTGAGCACATAGAGGGTAGTAAGAGTACCTTTCTGTTCCGAGTAATTTAAACTCAATTCTGAGGAAGAAAACGATCAAAGGACATCAAGCTCTCCTAGCATCTGAGGTCAGGGTATAAGCCAGTGGGCATCAACACTTCTAATAGGCACTCCTAAGTACAAACTAAATAGTTTAATTAAGTGCATCATTAGATCAATCCAGATTTAGATAGCTCATTTAGATAGCAGCTGCTCTGGCAGAGAGAAAACCAACAATCTCTATCTTTCACATTTCTTCTATTTTCATACTGACTAAAATAGCTTTAAAAAAAGATTTCTGATACATTCTCAATAAGAATAAGGGGGAAAAATGAAGGTGGGCGCACTAATTGACATGTGGAAAGACAGAAATTTCCTTAGGAGAAAGGCAGAGATCTTAGAGGCCAAGCCAGACAGATATGAAAAGAAAAAAATGCTATACTCAATTCCAAATATTTTTAAAGATGAGTGTAGAAAAGTAAAGATATCCTAATTGTTTACTTCGAGAATGTGTCCAAGACTCAAGTTGATCTAATAGGATGGTAAGTTTCACAAAGTAAACTGAAGTGACTTCCCAAGGGGGAGACAAGATGAAGCAATGTTTGAGGCTCTCTCTGAAAGCACAGAAAAGAGTTAACAGCTGGAGCAATTGGGGAACTTATATTTCATGAATGGGTCAGTTTCTCTAAACGTTATTATGTTTGGAAAAGGGAAAGCTAGGAAGATCAGGGAAGAATACTTCTGAAACTATTTAATCGTTTCAAAGGGATCAAGTTATTGTACATGGAGAAGCAGTTCTTGCCTGTGCGAAGGTTCACAGAAGGTGAAAAGAAGATACAGGAAAGACCAAATCCACTAAAAAGAAGCCGGATGAAACAATTTGTCAAAGCCTGTTATGAAAGTCTATCTCTTGTGTGAAAATGCCACAATCAGGAAGAAGATAGTGAGAAAGAGTTTGGTTTTGTTTTATTTTGTCTGTTCATTTAAGATAACAGGTGCTTTGGAGAGACCTACTATTTGTCAGCTCTTGAAGAAACCAACAAGGCAGAGTATAGAAGAGTATTCAGGGAATAAATGTCTAAACCTGAAACAAAGAAAAAGGGAAAATATTTAGATTCTACCAGTAACATGGTATTCTTCCTAACAAAAGCAGAAAAGAAATATGTGCAATTAAAAAGTAGATTGGACTTTTTTTAACTTAAACTTTTGCGAGAATTGGGGTAAATCAGGGAAAAATGGAAGCCTTGAGAAATGGAACTCTTGCTTTAGAAGTAAAGGAAGTAGAAAGTGTTTTCCTCATGCCTCTGAAATAGTTAATAAAAGATATTATGACATGGAAATTTAAAACCTAAAAGGAAGCACAACTTTGTGGAGCAGCAAAAAAAAATTTACATGCCCTAAGTCGCCAAATATGTAAGTTTAGAAATGTCAGTAACAGCACCTTGAATTCAGGAATCTGTTGAGGATGGCCCTTTAGTTAGTTCAATGAGGATGCCAGGAGAAAGCCTCCTTAGAAGGTAGCAGCAGTAGGCACTATAGCACAGGGCAAAGAATAGGGGATCCCACTTGGGTTGACAAAATAGAAAGAAGAGTATATGTTTGGTCATGTGTGCAATCAGGGCAATTAACGTCACTTGAAGAGTTGACTGCTACACAAGTGAAGTACGCTATTCACAAGTGAAGATAGAAGCTCACATAGCAGAAAGAGCTCACAATAAACCCAGCATTGGAGTGCAAAGCTGATGAAGAACTGTTTTTATTTCTTATTCACCCATGGGAATTTGGGTACAGTGGAAAACAGGGAAAGTTCGGGGTTGGAGTAATCCCCTTGAGAAGTGGAAGAAGGCTAAAGCTACTAGTATTAGCATATAATTAAGACCTCTATTGCCAAAACAGTTAATCAGTATGGATGAATTCAGTGTTTAATGTCTTTGAAATCTAATTTCTCCAATCAGGAAGGGAATTTCGTTTTGTATCACAATTTCTCTCTGAACATGTAATGGTGAGGTACGATTCACATTGTTAATAGCTTCTTCTACGTAGTATAATTGGATTCATTGCTGGGCTCTCAAATCTTCTGATGGAACAAGATGGATAGCAAGCTTTTACTTTTTTCAAAAAGTTGAAATATTTAATCAAACAGGAGTTAAATTTTTAGCCTAATGTACAATATTTCTTTAAACTTGTTTTAGTCAGTATCCTATTAAGATCCATTTCAAAGACTTCTGAGAACAGCAAAACTATCCATTTTAGTATTCCCAAGTGTGTGTGTGTGTACGCGCGTGCGTGTGTATGTGTATCAGAAGCCCAAGGTGGACCCAGAACTGTCTTTGAAGACTACCGGGCTTCTTCCCACCAAAAGGAAGCACCACCTTCTGGATGACCATAGTCTTTCCGGGTAATCCTAATGAACTAAGAGAGTACAGAACATCAGAGAGTATTGGAAAGAACACTTTCCCCTCTTGTAGCCTAGTACAGCAGCCTAGCATAGTGAATGAAAACATGGTCATGATTCCTCATTTCACAAGTTATCAGCTCTTTGACCTTGGACAATTTACTTAGTCTTCCTCTGCTTAGATTTTTCATCTTCAAAATAGGGTTAATAAATGTCCATCTCAAATGATTGTCGTGAAGATTAAATGAAGGTACCGAGTATGTGGTAAGGACTCAATCAATTTGGATATGATTAAAATTATCTCGTGTCAGATTAAGCACTCTTTTGTCAAACTATACCAAATTCTTCTTCCTCTGGCCCATCCTCACATCTGACCCTTGGAGAAAAAAGTATAGCAAAATGGTGAAGAGCTTTGCCTCTGGAGCCAAACTGTCTAGATTCAAGTCCTAATTCATAATATGATTATAATATGATTCATAATACCCTCATTAGAACTCTGTTTTCTTCTATGTACTTCCCTTGCAGGCTTGTTATGAGTGTTAAACGAATTGCCATATGTGAGGTGCTCAGAAGACTGCATATACACAGTATGCATGTTTTAGAGTGCATGTTATACTCTATGTCACCGTTACTTTTACGATTGACGAGAACCTGGGCATTCTGTGGATCTCATTTTACCACTGTGCCTTGAAGTCAGAGTCCCTCCTGCACCTTACATCTTAAACTTGGTGCTCCCTGTGGCCTGGCTGTGGGGAAACATGCCTACCTCCCAGGGCAGCCCTGACTCCATCTCTCTCTGTGACTGCTCTTGGATTTCAATAACAGTAGGGGTGGGGCAGAGTAGGAGAACCCACTTAGGCCCCTCGGCCTGTGTCAAGGCTCTGACTCAGCCTTTCTGCCAATAATCCATATTAGAGGATTAAGAAATTATAAAATATTGAACTTTAACACAAAATCTCTGATAATGATTTTTTTAAATATTGGTAAATATTATGAAATACCATAAAAAAATAAAGTTTAAAACTATTAATAAAACAGACTTCCAGGCCTCATCACCTATAAAAAGAAATCAAATATTACAAGTATACTGTGTAACAAGATTTTGTTAGTTTGCTTCCTTAAGGAAAAGGATATAACTTTCTCCTCATAAAATGTTCTCTCCTTTTTTTTTAATGAAATCATAATACTCAATATTAATATATTCCTAAGTAATATAGTCCAGCCAGGAAAACTTCACCAATTCATAACATTAAAACATAAATTTCAGACATTCTGGATCTCAGCTCTTGGTGTAAATATAATATACTCTGGTAACAAGGTTCTTCCAAGTGTTGCCATCTTTCACTTTATGTGTTTTACACTTGAATCAGTAGAATTCATTCAATACTCAACATATTAAACACTTGCTCTGCTGACAAGTCCTATACTTTTCTTTCTCTGCCGAGTTTCACCCTCAAACCCATGGACTTTTTAATAGTTAGTACTATGTAAAACCAAAAAGCAATTAATCTCTCAAAACTTAATTGCCAAAATAGATCTAGCACTGATCCCTTGAAGTTTCTTGTCTGGAGGACACTGTCTTTGACATGACAAACCTCCCTGCACGTGAACCAAATGGACTAGAGAAGTTGCAAGGGCACAACCAACAAAGTCTTCCTTACCTTTTTTGTTTACCCATGTAAATTGCTTTTACTACTTGGTCTCAAATGCCCAACAGGGTTCTTAAAACGCCTTCTTCCAAAAGACCACTGAAAAGATGTTTTGCACATAGAAGTGTAAACGGAGAAACTTTCCGGAGGGAAAATTGATCAAAGGTAACAAATCAGCATTTCATATTTCCTTGACTCAGTAATTCAAACTGTAGATATTTTAACTAAATAGCTATTCAGAGAAGTGTGTGAAGAGACATACAGTCATTGTAGTAGTTTTGTTGCTTTCGCTGCTGTTGTTTGTTGACAAAGTCAAAATAGTCTGAATATCTATTATTAGGAGATTGGCTAAGTAAATCATAATGCCTTTATATACCAAAATGCTACGTAGTAGTTAAAAAGAATTTAGAAGATTTGTGTGTATTAAAACGGTTCAAAATAGATTAATTGAAAAGCGATTACAGAGAATGTATTTAGTATAGTTTCATTTCTGTTTTTCATGTAGAAAAATTCTTAAAGAGTAGACATTAAATTGTTAACAGATACTATCACTGAGAGGTGGCACAATGTGAAGACTTCCACTTTATACACTTTCATACTTTTAATATCCTACAATTAAGTGATTATATATATTTCCAAAAGAGAAAAAAAAATAAAACAAGAAAAGAATGGACCTCAAGGGATGAGCTTCTCCTGTCTTCCGACATTCAATGGCATTCCAACATGGATTATGTAAAATTAGCTAGTCAATATTTAAAGTACTTTTATAATCTCAGAAAGATGAAAGAAAGTATGTACAACATGTCAATTTATAAAAGGGCAGGAAAACGGAATATTGGATAGTCCTTGGTAAAGAAGAAACAGGTAAAGGAGAGATGTGTGACGGTAAGAAGAACTTCGACAGTAATTTGTCTGCATCCCAATTTTTGCTGGTAACTGGGCTTACCATTTAAACTTTTGGGTGTCTTACAACACTTAAAGTAACTTCTGGAAAGCCAGAATTAAGAGGATGGACTCCTCACACCAAAAGAATAAGCTGATAAAGCTCTCACCTATTTATTCCACACTACAGTTAAAATTAGGTAAATTGATATCTTGCTTTTGTGTGTGTCAATAGAAGAGAGCATCCAGTTTCTGGCATTGTTTTCTGATATCCAGAGTCAGCATATGCCATTTCTGCAGGCGGTTTCAACAATAAAACATCAAGCAATGCAATTGCTGCTTGAAAAAGCCAAAAGATACAATTAGGAAAAGAATCTCACACACAAAAGCAAATAAAAGGGAGAAGCCTCTCCCACCCAATCGCCAGCCTCTTCCACAATCCATTTATGTTCCCCTTTCCTGTTGTTATCCCATCATCAAAAGTTCTATATCTGGGGGCTGGCCCCGTGGCCGAGTGGTTAAGTTCGCGCGCTCCGCTGCAGACGGCCCAGTGTTTCGTTGGTTCGAATCCTGGGCGCGGACATGGCACTGCTCAGCGGGCCACGCTGAGGCAGCATCCCACATGCCACAACTAGAAGGACCCACAACGAGGAATATAAAACTATGTACCGGGGGGCTTTGGGGAGAAAAAGGAAAAATAAAATCTTTAAAAGAAAAAAAAAAGTTCTATGTCTGAAACTCAACGCAACCCCTTAAATTAAACTATATACAGGCAACTAAATGCTAGCCTTTCACTTCCCACAGTTTCCACATTTTATGCATTTTCTTTTTTAACAAATGGCTTCCATTTGTGCCAAATGACTAAAACTGAGTTCTCATTATTAATCACTTGAGGGATGTGTGTGTGTTTAATTTATTGCATAGAGTAGCACTGGGTGTGCAAGAAAAAATATTCTGGTGGTCGTAATGCCTTCAAAAGCCGCTAGCTCTTCAGTAAATGGTTAACACTTTCACCTGTATAGTGAATAAACTTTGACTGTTATTAATAGACCTTATAAACATCTACTCATGAACTAGCCTTTAAATCTGCTTTCCCGCTCCGAACTGCACCAATATGCAAAAGGTTTCTTGTTGGGAAAAATGGAAAACATTACTATTCAGCTACCTTTGATGTAGCCAAAAAATACAAATAGTTCCACTTACTGAGGCCTCTCCTGAGGATTTTAAAGACCACAATTTGCTGCTTTCTAGTTCTGGCTTTCTGGCATAAAAAATAAGACATCTTTGGAAGGGGGGAGGTTTATAATCTATCCATAAGGTTATTGCCAGGAAATCAAGCATATTTAATTTCATTTACCATTCAGAGTGGCATTGCTTTATGAGAAATGTAGTCCTACTGAAATTATATGGCAGTGTTTTGTTGAGTTTGAATCCCGTAGGAAGAGCTCATTCCACTGCCCATTTGTCTAAATGAATATTTTCCACTGACAGTCAAACGAAGATTGTATTATTTGGCCAGGAGCCAGATGTAAACGTTTGAAGTGTTGTGTCATGTTCAGAGCACTCCAAGACTGCAGTAATTTTGTGAAGCCGAGTCTTGCAAGACTGACACAGGCTCAGGAAATCCATTGTTGAACCTTAATGATCTGCAGTAACTTCACCTCTCTTCTCAAGACGTGAGTTTACATGACTCTAGACAAAGTTGTTTGCTTTATCGGGTGATTATCATTAGAGGTACATTCCAATCATTAAAGGAAAGTCTGAATTTTTCTCTTGGAAGCGTATTCCTGAACCACAAAAACATACACATCATACATGCAAACATCATACCTCCATAGCCATATACACAGGATTGATGGAGCATCACATGGTGATGTCAAAATATATATAGATGTATCAAAATACATACATATATATAGTGTGTGTGTGATTCAGCATATCTTTTGAAATATACATTACATACTTACATATAGATAAGCCTGCATATGCATAGATAATTCTCGGAAGATACACTAGAAATCATTATATAGAAAACACTCTCTGAAGTGTAACTGGGGAGTTGGGGATTTATGAGAGAAATCTTTATTTTTCACCTTATGCTTCTTCGAACTGTTCATTTTATTTGGAACAGTATTTACAGTTTTATAATTTTAAAAAGTAGTTATAAATATTTATGAACAGAATTAAAGAAAAGATGTTATTCATCTTGATTTCAGATAAATATGCAATTAATTTTCTATAAAAATCAAGAGAAATTAATTCCTAAGAGAAATTTTTGTCATATTTACAGATCTAAACCTGCTGAAAAAAGATTCAGTCTGATTTTCTTATGTTGTACATACATCCTTAACACAAATTTAACTTTTATATAAAACTTTTATTTTAACTTTCATAAGATATTTAACCAGAGAGCAAAGACTCACTGATGACGATATTCTCCTACTCTCAGATAATTGAGCAGTATGTTTCAACAGTGAAGTGGTTACACGTGATCAACACTCTAAACTTCATCTCCTTGCAGAGGACTCAGGAATTAATGAAAAACAGTAGTGTTTCCAAGACAAAATAATTTTAAGTAATCTAAGGACTGTTACCACAAAAAGTTGGCCCAAGATGGGAGTAGATATGGTCAGAGTTGGGCTACAACTGGCAAATTCAAGGTATCTCGAATACTTTTAGAAAATATCCTCAAAGGCAGAGTGCACACAGAAGCAAAGGGATGTGCCTCAGTTTCGTGGAATATGCTCTTTGCTTTAAGAGATCAATGAGGGAGGGACGTAAAACTTATTTCCCTTCAGATAAGCTGTGAAGAGAGTGCCCAAAGTGCAGTTACAAAAAATTGAAGGGGAGTAACATCCCACGAAGACAAGAAACCAGGCTCTGTGATGATCCTTTGCAGCAAGATTATATTCCACCAAAATGCAACCTGGAAATTATGTCCTTTGGTAGAGTCTAGAATCTCCATGTCAGATCAGTGGTCAACTCTGTGATTGGGACAATATTTCCAACTGACAGGACCCCAGAGCTATGCACTCTTTTTTTCAGACAATTTCCATATACTCCTTTATACCCTCTCCCAGTTTTCTCTATTATTAACATCATGCATTAGTGTAGTACATCTGTTACAATTGACAAACCAGTATTGATAAGTCTTAGCTGAAGTCCACAGTTTACATCAGGATTCACTCTCTGTGTTGTAGTTCTATGAGTTTTGACAAATGCGTGACGGCCTTAATCCACCACTACAGTATCATACAGAATGGTTTCACTGCCCTAAAAATCCACCTATCTACTCCCCACTTCTCCCTCCCTCCTCCAAACCTCTGGCAATCACTGATCTTTTTACTGTCTCTATAGTTTTACTTTTTCCAGAATGTCAGATTGTGGAATCACACAGAATGTAGCCCTTTCAGACTGGCTTCTCTCCCTACACAAATATGCATTTAAGCTTCCTCTGTGCCTTTCCATTGCTTGATAACTCGTTTCTTTTTATCACTGGATAATATTCTATTGTGTGGCTGTACCACAGTTTATCCATTCAGCTTTAGAAGGACATCATGATTGCTTGCAGATATACGCACTTTTAAGTGAAGTTGCCTTTCTGCCAACCCTTCTCTGAGCTTAACTGCTGTTTCAAGTGGGTCATTGATGGCTGATTTATTCTTGCTTCCACCTTTTTGTTGGGAAATTGAGTTACAGAGGATGTAGCTTTAGTTTCTCACATCCAATATTGCCTGTGTTTTCCTTATCCTTTCTACTTTTCTGGCACCTTGTGAATGAAACGATGTCCCCTGGATACACTTGGACCTCTGCTTGGCCCACACACCACTTCCCTGCATCCTGACGCTTTACAGTATATGCTTGAAATGGAGGTGAATGTACTCTTAAAAGTATTCACGGAAAGAAATATGAGAACTCTTAATATTACCTTTGGCTTTGTGGATTTAGATGCATTCATCTACACTCACTAAACCATAAAGATAAGTCCTAACCTAGGAGATCTTAAATCAAGAGTGTAGAGTTTGGGCCAAAAAAAATACTGGGAGGGGAAATAGGAAAAAAAACAAGAAAACAAAACAGCATAAACTTGAAGCCTCTCATATAGATCTTAAATAAAAAGAATTTGGAGTTTACAGCCTTTGGAGAAAGTGGGCCTGATAATATTATTTATTTATTATTTAATAAATATATTTGACACAATCACATATTTTAGCATGTCGAGTTCTTTAGTAGATGAGATTCCTATTGAAGGTATGGATCATTTTTAAAACAGTTTTGAATGATTATCATGTAAATTAACTTATTAAGATATTCTGTAATTGTTGTCAATAAGTAGGGTAATGTTGTATATTAATAGTAATGTATTGGTATCCTAAACTTAACACATTATAACTTAAGTTTTTTAATATATCTAACCTCTATTTTGAAATTTCTTACAGGTTGATGTCAGAGAATTTATTCAATAAATATAGATGACTTATTTATTCTTTAGGCCCTGCATTGAAAATCTGCTAAACAAGTAATGGTGGTCTATATTTGGGAAGTGAAAGTTTCCAAATACCAGGAAATCAGAAAAATATTAATCTGTTTGTATCTTACTTTCTTACAATATGACATGACTCGATAGGCAAATACAGAGAAAAAGATCTACAAAATTGAGGAAAGGGATATGGTAGGCAGAATATGCACCCCCTCAAAGATGTCACAAAGTCCTAATCCTTTGAACCTTTGAACATGCTACCTTACATGGCAAGAGAGATTTTGCAGAAATTATTAAGTTAAGGATCTTGAAAAGGAGAGAGTGTCCGAATTATCCAGGTGAGTCCAATGTAGTCACAAGACTCTTTATAACATGGAAGCAAGCAGGTCAGAGTTTAAAAAGGGAGATGTGAGGATGGAATCAGAGGTCAGCTTGGTGCAGTCACAAGCCAAGGAATGTAGATGGCTTCTAGAGGCTGGAAAAGGCAAGGAGTATATTCTCCTCTAAAGCCTCCAGGAGACTTGGCTCTGCAGACACCTTAATGTTAACCCTGTAGCCCCATTTTGGACTCTGACTGCCAGAACTGTAAGATAATACATAAATTTATGTTATTTTAAGCCAGTAAGTTTATGGTAATTTGTTACGGCGGCAATAGGAAACTAGTACAAAGAATAACAGCATCTGCCCATCATTTTCTTGTTTCTTCTCAGAGCATCTTAAGCTCAACTCTATCTCCAGCTCTTTCTCCTCCAGCTTCTAGGGAACTGTAGCCAACTGAGAAGTGGGTGGGAAACTGGAGGGTGGGAGGAAGAGAGGATCCAAAGTACTGCCCTGTCTGATTCAGGAGAGTTCCTTCTGGGCTGTGCCCCCTCTATGATGCTAGCTCCTGCTGGATAGTCCTTCTCTGTTTATGTAAACTTCCCCAGAGGTATTAATACTTTGAAAGCAGATATTTTAAGACATTTATAGATTTCCTTTAGTACTAGTTTACTAGCTATCTTATAACTTACGTCGAAAGAAAAGCAAATTGTTAAAACCTGCACACTTTATTCAAAACTTTCTCTCAACCCTAAAGACTCCACTAAAAAACTTTTAGAGACAATAAAGGAATACAATCAAGTCGTGGGATACAAAATCAACGTACAAAAACCGGTTGTGTTTCTGTACACTAACAATGAAGTAGCAGAAAGAGAAATTAAGAATACAATCCCATTTACAATTGCAACAAAAAGAATAAAATACCTAGGAATAAACTTAACCAAAGAGGTGCAAGATCTGTACACTGAAAACTATAAAACATCATTGAAAGAAATCAAAGAAGACACAAAGAAATGGAAAGATATTCCTTGCTCTTGGATTGGAAGAATTAACATCGTTTAAATGTCCCTACTTCCTAAAGCAAACTATAGATTCAATGCAATCCCTGGCAAAATTCCAACAATATTTTTCACAGAAATAGAACAAAGAATCCTAAAATTTATATAGAACAACAAAAGACCCAGAATAGCCAAAGGATTCCTGAGAGAAAAGAACAAAGCTGGAGGTATCACACTCCCCGATTTCAAAACATACTACAAACCCATATTAACCAAAACAGCATGGTACTGGCAACAAAAACAGACACACAGAACAATGGAACAGAATCAAGAGCCCAGAAATAAACCCACACATTTATGGATGGCTAATCTTCGACAAGGGAGCCAAGGGCTTACGATGGAGAAAGGAGAGTCTCTTCAATAAATGGTGTTGGGAAAACTGGACAGCCACATGCAAAAGAATGAAAGTAGACCGTTCCCTTACACCATGCACAAAAATCAACTCAAAATGGATTAAAGACTTGAATGTAAGACCCAAAACCATGAAACTTCTAGAAGAAAACATAGGCAGTATGCACTTTGACATAGGTCTTAGCAGCATATTTTCAAGTCCCATGTCTGACCGGGCAAGGGAAACAAAAGAAAAAATGAACAAATGGACCTACATCAAACTAAAAAGCTTCTGCACAGCAAAGCAAAGCATCAACAAAATGAAAAGACAACCTAACAACTGGGAGAAGATATTTGCAAACCATATATCACATAAGGGGTTAATATCCAAATTATACAAAGAACTCATACAGCTCAACAAAAAATAAAACAACAACCCAATTAAAAAATGGTCAAAAGATCTGAACAGAGATTTCTCCAAAGAAGATATAAGGACGGCCATCAGTCATATGAAAAGATGTTCAATGTTATTAGCTATCATGGAAATGCAAATCAAAACTACAATGAGATATCACCTCACTCCGGTCAGAATGGCTATAATCAACAACACAGGAAACAACAAATGTTGGAGAGGATGTGGAGAGAAGGGAACCCTTGTACACTGCTGGTGGGAGCGCAAACTGGTGCAGCCACTATGGAAAGCAGTATGGAGTTTCCTCAGAAAATTAAGAATAGATCTACCATATGATCCAGCTATCCTACTGCTGGGTATTTATCCAAAGAACTTGAAAACGCAAAGGCATAAAGATACCTGCACCCCTATGTTCATTGCAGCATTGTACACAATAGCCAAGACTTGGAAACAACGTGGGTGCCCATCAAGGGATGAATGGCTAAAGAAGATGTGGTATTTATACACGATGGACTACTACTCAGCCATAAGAAATGATGAAATCCAGCCTTGTGACAACATGGATGGACCTTGAGGGTATTACGCTGAGTGAAATAAGTCAGAGGAAGAAAGTCAAATACTGTATGAAATCACTCATAAGTAGAAGATAAAAATAATGACAAACAAACACATAGCAATGGAGAATGGATTGGTGGTTACCAAGGGGGAAAGGGGGGAGGGCAAAAGGCGTATTAGGCTCGCATGTGAGGGGATGGACTATAATTAGTTTTTGGGTGGTGAACACAATGTAATCTACACAGAATTCGAAATACATTATGATGTACATCCAAAAGGTATATAACGTTATAACCCAATGTTACTGCAATTAAAAATTTTAAAAAAACAGTTCTCTCAAGTCTATCCCAGTCTCCTGCAATCTGCTACCCACACCAGATCTTTCATTATCCCAAACTCAGATCCTTGTGCTGCCTAATGTTGGATTTTGATAACTTGTTACTACCTCTCAGCTTATATGTTAGCTTGAAATTTCCATAACTGCTCTTCCTAGTTGGATCTGAGCTTTCACAATCCAGCACATCCCATTTCATTTTCTTTTTAATACTGTCTTTTAACAGTCTCGACATCCTACTCAAATTTGACTTGGCAGACCTTTCCGGCATCCAGTCCACTGAACATTATCTGTACCTTTCAGCCTGGGTGCTCCATCAAGGCAACTGGTCTTAAAAGCTATGACACAGACAATTTTTTTTAAAAAGTGTAAGATATTTTTCATATTGTGGAAACCATCAATGAAAGTCTAAAGCAAAACACCTATGTCTCATAAAATTATGATAAAGTGATGAAAATGTGCTACTATTTCTGATATTTTCATAGATAGCTATGAAATAGGTATATTAATGGACATTTTGATAGAAAATAATTAAGAACAGCAACAACAAAAATAAGAGAACAGTAAGTCTGCAGATGTCGAGGAGTTGTCCACGTCCCACATTTTTCAGGACAGCTTACTTGCCCTGTTTCTTTAAAATACTAAAAAAATCCTTAGAAATATCAATAATTTTCATTCTAAATATTTTTCAGAAATCTGTAAAAATGAAATATTTTACCAATAATTCAAATGAAACATTTTCTACCAGATTTTTCTACCATAGGGAAGAATGTATATAAAAAAAGCAGGTAATGTTATTTTATTTTTCTACTTACAAAAGGCTACTAGCCTTCCCAGATATGAATTAAAATTCTATAGTATCTTTGTAATATGGAAGAATGCATTGCTCACAGACCAAATGCATCATCAACATCCTCTCCATTTCCTCTCAAAGTGAACAGGGATTTCATGGTCATATACTCTCACAAATTATTTTTTTCCTACATAAGCCTATATGAATGTATTACTTGCAGGCAAAAAGAAAAGTAGCAATAAGCTATATTCAATTTGAAGCCAATTTGAAAACAACATCCAAACAAACCATGTTGCACAATTTGCATAGTGCTTTTGGAAAAGCTTCGGGATGTCCAAGTATGATGGAGATTGGTCCCTAAATCACAAAATTACGTCAACTCCAGGAGTTATGGTTACTTTCATCAGAAAGGTGAAAGTTGCCTGCTCAGTCAGATTACTTTCAACAATATGCCAGCGCTTGTTGGCCATATGTTTCCAGGGGTGAGATGTCCTGTTAGAGTTATGGGTGCAGTGTTGCAGTCAGGAAAATGACAGATTTCTCTCCCTTGAAGACATTAACTTTATTCCACTTTGTTCTAACACTGTGTGCAGACAATGAGAATGATATAGTAGTCCCCTGTTTTCTCAATGAATATAACTCAAGATGAGGCTACTTCTACCTTCTCACACGGCTTCTGTCTGACCTTATGAATTCCGACTTACTCTCAGCCTTGTCTTCTGCCAGTGTTGTCTCACTTATGTCATTCTCTTATTCATGTTTTATTCATTTGGCAATAATGAATTATTATTCCTTCAATAATAAAATGTATCACTTATTATTATTGCATGCCACAGAAAAATATTAATCTGTTCTCGTCATACTAGAGTTAGTGCACAAGCAAATATTAAGTAGAATCTTAAATAGACAACAAAGAACACAAGTAGTGACGATTTTCATATAGAATACTCCGCATTGATACTGAAATTTCAAAATTTAGATATTTTAATATCATAACTTGCATTTATATATAAATCCATAAGACTTTTTTTACATCCTAAATGCTGGAATTTTTGTTTAATTGAAATGTACCTGATACTGTAACTTACATTTTAGGTCTTCTTAATTATTCATCCTCAAACAGACAAGCTCTTAAGGATTTCTTGACCCCAGGATCATGGAAGCTCCCCAACCCCTCTATTTTAAACTTTTTTCCTTGCATTCCGTTGCAAATTTTGCTTCCTAAGTACATATTAATTAACACATAAATTTTTGTTGATTTTTACTTGACCCTGATACAAACATCTGTCTCCTTTTCTCCCCCCATCTTTATTGAGGTATAACTGACAAATAAAAATTGTATATATTTAAAGTGTACAACTTAATGTTTTGATATACATATACTCTATTTCCTTTTCTTAAATCACTTCCGTATATTTTTTCAGTATTTTTTTACCCATTTAAAATCGTAAACAGAAGATCACAACCATACACTGATTTTCCACTTACAGTCCTGTGTTTTAGCAGATATTTAATAAATGGAATAGATTGGGGTGAAAAGCTGTCCTTGGAAGGAATATTGAGTTGTCTTGGAGTTTCATTTATTCAACAAGTACTGAGCACCTGCTCTGTGTCAGACAGTGTTAGAAGCATGGTACATATGGCAGAGAAGATGACCTGCACTCACAAAACTTATAGTCTTACATTCTAGGTGTATAAGACAGAAAATCATGCTTAAACACATAAAATCATGATGTAAAGAACAATTCAGGTAGTAATACATGTTTGAAGAACGTAAAACAATATGTTGTGATAGAAATTGAATAGAGATGAGAGCCTTCATTAGCCTGAGGTTGAAGGGAGGCCTCCCAGAGATGATGACATCCAAGCTGAAACCTGAATGAAAGAAAGATGCCAGCTATGCGAAGAACTTGCAGATGAACATCCAGGTAGCAAGAAAGCTAACATAAAGAACCTAAGGCAGAAGTAGCAGTGCTTTTAAAACAGAAAAATATACAAAATCAATGCACAAAATTATTTGCATTTCTATACACTAATAATGAACTATGAGAAACAAAAATTAAGGAAACAATCCCGTTTACAATTGCAACAAAAAGAATGAAATATCTAGGAGTAAATTTAACCAAGCAGGTAAAACACCTGTACACTGAAAGTTATAAGACAGTGATGAAAGTAATTGAAGAAGACGTAAATAAATGGAAAGATATTCCATGCTCAAGGGTTGGAAGAATTAACGTCATGAAAATGTCCATATTACCCAAAGCAATCTACAGATTCAATGCAATCCCTATCAAAATTCCAATGACATTTTACACAGAAATAGAACAAATAAACCTAAAATTTATATGGAACCACAAAAGAACCTGAATAGCCAAAGCAATCTTGAGAAAGAAGAAGAAAGCTGGAGGCATCATGCTCCCTGACTCCAAACTATATTACAAAGCTACAGTAATCAAAACAGGATGGTATGTGTACAAAAACAGACAGATCAATGCAACAGAATAGAGAGCCCAGAAATAAACTCAGACACATCTGTTCAATTAATTTACAACAAAGGAGCCAAGAATATACAATGAGAAAGGGACAGTCTCTTCAATAAATGGTGTTGGGAAAGCTGGACAACAAAATGTGAAAGAATGAAACTGAACCACTATCTTATACCATCAAACAAAAATTATCTCAAAATGGAGTAAAGACTTGAATGTAAGACTTGAAACCATAAAACTCCTAGAAGAAAACATAGGGACTAAGCTCCTTGACACCAGTCTTGGCAATGATTGTTTTGGATTTGACACCAAAAACAAAGTCAACAAAAACAAAAATCAGCAAGTGAGACTACATCAAACTAAAAAGCTTCTGCACAGCAAAGGAAACCATCAACGAAATGAAAAGTCAACCTACTGAATGGGAGAAAATATTTGCAAATAATGTGTCTGATAAGTGGGTAATATCCAAAATATATAAAAAACTCATTCAACTCAATAGCAAAAAGACAAACAATCTGATTTAAAAATGGGCAGAGGACCTGAAATAGACATTTTCCAAAGAAGACATACAAATGGTCAACAGGTACATGAAAAGGGGATCAACGTGACTAATCATCAGGGAAACGCAAATCAAAACCACAATGAGATATTACCTCACAGCTGTTAGAATGACTATTGTCAACAACGACAGGGAATAATAAGTGTTGACAAGGATGTAGAAAAAACGGAACACTTGTGCACTGTTGGTGGGAATGTAAATTGGTGCAGCCACTATGGAAAACAGTATGGAGATCCTTCAAAAAAATTAAAAACAGAACTACCGTATGATCTAGTGATTCCACTTCTGGGTATTTGCTCAAAGAAAACTAACACATTCACAAGAAGATATATGTACTTTCATGTTCATTGAGGCATTATTTACATTAGCCAAGATATGGAAACAACCTATGTGTCCATTGATGGGCGAATGGATAAAGAAAATGTGGTACATATATACAGTGGAATAACGTTCAGCCACAAAGAAGAAGGAAATCTTGCCATTAGTGAAAAACATGGATGGACCTTGAAGGCATTACTCTAAGTGAAATAAATCAGGCAGAGAAGGACAAATATTGTGTATTCTCATATGTGGAATCATATCTTTAAAAAGCTCATAGATGCAGAGAACAGATATGGTTGCTAGGGGTGGGGGTAGGAGGTGAGAGAAATGGGTGAAGGGGATCAAAAGGTACAAACTTTCAGTTATAAAATAGTAAGTTCTGGGGATGTAAAGTACAGCATGATGACTACAGTTATCATACTGTATTGCCTATTTGAAAGTTGCTAAGAGAGTAGATCTTAAAAGTTCTCATCACAAGAAAAAAAAATTTGCAACTAAGTATAGTAATGGATGTTAGCTAGACTTATTGAGGTGATTATTTCACAAAATACATGAATGTCAAATCATGTTGTACACCTGAATCTAATATAATGTTATATGTCAATTGTATCTTAAAAAATAAATAAATAAAATAAAACTTCTACCAAGCAGCTGCATAGTAGGCAGGGGAAGAGTGATTGAACCACCAGACTGAAAGGATATGTAGGTACAGCTCCTTATAGGGTTTGTAGCACATGGTAAAGGTGTTAGATTTATTCTAAATGTAATAAGAAGCCTTTAATAAAGAGGGTGACATGATCTGATTGACTTTTTAAAAAGGTCACTCTGGAGAATGAAAGCTATGCTGGGAAGACCGAAACAAGAAGGTTAGTGGGGAGGTTATAACAACCAAAAAGTTCAGCTACAGTAGAGATTGAAAATAATAAACGGAAGAGTACAAATTATATTTCACTGCCACACTTTTTCAAGCCCCTTAAATCCAGCCCTGGACTATGTTATTCTCTACTTTGGAAGAGTTTCATCGACTCCTGCTCCACCAACTCCTCTGAATCCCAAATGAACTCTTTTTGGTTGGTTTATATATCCGTTGTTATTGTTTCGATAAGACAAAGGGTGAATACTTGTGTTATATTAATTGCACCTTAAAACTGCAATGTCCTACTTTCCTCTGATGAAAGTATTTTTCCTTTCTATAAGCTATACGGAATCAGTTAAATGACAGCGAATCATAGGGAAAACAATTGTAAAGAGGATAGCCCACTCAGTCTCAGCCTTCAGCGTGGAACTGCTGCCATATCCATTCACTTTAGAGCTGTGTTCAAGACCCAATTTGTCTATTTTTATCTATACATTCATGTATTTTTACAGACAAACTGTCAAAATCATACCTCTGCGAGTTAAGCTAGTGTGGTTATTATTACATGGTCTGTTATACAGAAAACATTTTCTTAGAAATTTGTGTTCCTGGAAAGAAATGGGGGAAACAGCTTTTTTCCATCTAGTACTCAAGCTGAAGACAACTATATTGGTTTAATATGGTGACATCGTTATGCTTCCAAAACACAGGAGTATTAATTTATGGCTTTGAGGAAAAGGAAGTGATTGTTCATACGTAAACACCACTCATAAACCTGACAAAAAATCTTAATTTTTTCTCAACAATTTAATTTTCTTCTGAGGTTAGTTTTTTCTTTTATTTTTTTAAGGCATATTGATTAATCAAGTATTTGATCTTGAAACCAGTGTGATGTTTCCAACTTCCATTCAGATCTTCCAATCTCATCCGACAAGTTGGGGGAAGGAGGCAAGCCTTGTATAACTCATAAAGCCAAGACCCTCCCTGACGTTTACAGTGATGCCTAAAGCAGAGTGAATTTCATGTTCCTGCTAGAGTGAAACTGAGTAGAGTAGTATGTTTGGGAACCAAGGCCAGACTAAAAGGAAGGGCCTTTGTAGTGAAGGAAAATGTGACTGGATTTAGTTACAAAGCTGTAATGAGGGCCAGGAGTCTAAGTGGAGCTCAATTCTAAGGAGAAGTAGTAAGTTATATCGCAAGATTTCCACCGCCTCCTCCCTACCACTACAGTAAAGATTTCATTGAAGCTAAAATTCCAATAAGATTGAAGTATATTTGGGCTTGTCTGAGATCCATCATTACCTTATTTTACCTGACAGATACTCAGAACCCAAATTCTCCTGTCCAGCCCACCTAGAGCGTTGACCCATGGGAAGAAGAGACATTCTCCATTCTTAAGTTCCACAGTTACATGCAGATCTGGAGGAAAAAAGGACCACAGTGACTACACAGAACTGCTTTCGAACGTGGCAAGCACATCAAGTTAAGAGTTGTCACCTGCCTTTGTCTCTGCCCTGAATTTTAATAAACAAATATAACTAAAGGGTTTGCTCATTCACCGTGGTTGGTATTATATGTTAACTCTTTTGAAAGAAAACAATAGGAAAGAAGAAAAGTTATAAGAATAGTTATTGATATGCCTTATTTAGAAGGGATTCTGGAATATGTCTGTAACTTGATTCCGTTTTTAATTAATTCCTGAGGTAAGAGAAGGAGAAAAAAAAATGCTTCAACAATTTTTCTTTTTCTCTGGTTGATGTTGGTGGAAAGGAGCCTTATAAACTTCTACCGCAAATTAGCTGCTGACACATTGGTAACTAAAGTTCATCTTGTTTTATAACAATAAAAAATAAGTTCATAAAATTACAAGGCCAATACTTACTCATGGTAAGATACAGTACAAACGTGTATGTAATGTTAAGTAAACATTCTCTTTTTTCCCTATTCCTTTCACATGACCTCTAGTCACAAAACCCAACAGTAACCGTTATTAACACTTCCTAGTGTGTTCTTTTAAAAATTTGCTATGCATGTATGACATTTATAGGGATATTCTTTTCTATTTAAAGAATAAAATCAAAAACAATACTTTGAACTTGCTTTTTCATTAATAACATTAGAAACATAAACTCTTTCATGCTTCCATTAAACTAAATTATCAAATAAAAGGTTGCATTTATTTATGGATGTATCAAAAAATAATGTTAGAAACACAAATTTAACAGAAATACAGATATTTTCAATATTTAAGACTACCTACAATTTTTTTTGTTAGTAAATAAGTTGAAGGGAAAATAAAAGAAAGAAATTTGAACTTTCTGCCCAGAAAATATGAAAGAAGAAAACATAAAATTCCAACCCCTCACCCAAAATATGTGTGTATATATTGGCAAACGTGGAAATAAGTATGAATATGGAATTTTTAAAAGGAATACTATTTTCACTGGGGTTGAAAAATAGTTAAATAGAGATATTGGCTAAGTGAAGTGAGGAAAAGCTAATGACTCCATTGGTTGATTCTCTTAGTCCATAAGTTATTCTCCAGAAATTTAAGTGTTTTGACAGGAGCATAAACTCAGCATCCTGCAGCTGGAACATAGTCCCAGGAGCGAAATTTACACACAGAATTTCTGGCTCACCATCAAGAAAACTTTTATCCAAATAAATCAAAAAAATTGTAGTGCTGGAAGGGACAATAGAATTCCCAAAAGAGACAGAGTCGACTCCCCCCATATGGAGACATTCTGTACCTTCCAAAAGCATTTACCTTCTGTCTTCTAAGAATCACCACTGTCGGTAATTCTCCAATATCTTTGTGTGATGCAGTCCATAGCCTCACACCCTTGTGGTTAGAATCATATGGTTTTCTGGAAGGCTAATTGCAAATTATTTCAGCTATAATTCAGTCAATTCATCCTCTGTTGTTAGTGAAAGAAAACTGAACACAGCCTTGCAGTTCATTTAGTCTAAGAGGAATATTAGCACGTGTCAGTCTACAATATCCCCTAGAGAAATAATTTTTCCAGTTTATCATAATGCACTTAAAAGTTTTAGCAATACCTTTGTAAAAGCATCAGCGTTATTTGTATGTGCCGTACACAGCTGGGTGAAAACACGGTTTTGATCACTGCTCTGGTATCCCTTACATGGCAGGAAGCAGGAGAGAGTGCATAAAGTGAGAGATCTCAGCCCTGCCTGAGAGCTGTTTACTCTGTGGTGGGGAAGAGGTAAAAGTCATTTTGAAATGTGTGCTGCAGCCGCAGAAGAAATAGTTTTGAAATAAAATAAAACAGCTGAAGAGCTTTCATTCTGAATAGAATCTGGATCTATTGGTCCCAAAACAAAAATTCTACACAAGGTTCTTAAAGAACAACCAAGCAAACCCCAGGAGGAAAAAAGCACAGTGGGATAAATGTGTGTTCTGCTAAAGAAAATACATGGAAAAACAGCGTTGTGAGTGGGATAGAGCCGAGGAGAAAACATAAAGTATTCATGGGTTGATTTCAGGGAATTCAAAGAAATAAACTTTTATGTGAAGTTGTAAATGAGCCATATGAAGGACCAGGGAAAAGGAGAAAATGATCAAAGACCAAAAAAAAAAAGTACATAGGATATTAACCTTGCAGAAACAGCCTGTTTGATTTAAAGAACACACGGAAACGATCCAGAAAGTAAAGGCAGAAAATGAAATGGGAATACAAAGGGCATTGAGATAGAAGATAAAAGGTTTTATAGATAAATAAAGTAGCAATAAGCTTAGGAGAGCCACTGTTGCCTCTTGAGAAACCAAAAGTCAACTGGGTAATGGAAGAGGGAGCTAGGATGCGATGCGCTGTCTGATCACTTTTTTCTCCAGCAAAAAGCACAAGCAAACGTGCTAAAAGTAGACTGGTTTCTTCCAAAGGTAATGAGACACTGAAAAAAAAATAATGGAAATTGAGACTGGCTCAAAATATATTTTAAAAAAGCACAATTCTTAAGCCAGCTGAAACTAGAAATCAGAAGGGACTACTGGTGATAGAAGAAGAAATAAATATTTGCACGGAATGACAAGTACAAAAAAAATGTAGACTTAGAGTACATTTTTATATGGGCTAACAATTCTTTTTTTGCCATTAAACTTACTAATATTTTTAGGTACAGTATGAGATGGCTTGTTGGTCAAACAAAATAAAGTTGCTTTTCTATTTGAAAGAAATAATGAAAACGTTATAGATATATCATTTTTTGAAGTTTTCTCATGGTATAATTTCACTTCAAGTTTTGTATGGCTCTAACTCAATATAAACCTTGCGGAAATATCATGGAGAGATGTTTACCAAATACCTTTCTTAACTGGTTGCTAAACATTATTTCTATTATACTAAATTGTTTAGAAAATTTCTATACAATATTTGAATTCTTTCTGTTCATTAATATTCCACTTTAAATTCACTACAAATAAAAGTAAAGGTAGTCAATAGTGGCTGTCAATATGGTGAGTTATATAAAAACACATTCACTTCTGTTCGGTGTGCTCCATTCCTGTCAGATGCAGGCAGATGACCAGAAGCAGTTACGCAGTTAAATCTAAAGAGCAATTACAACAGTAGGAATATTTAATTCATATGCATGATTTCTGGTCCACATCTCCATATCCCATAATTTTCTGTATCTGATGGCATCACATTTTCCTCCTCGTTTTAGAGGAATTGATTTTCTACATTGAATCCAGTGTTGTACACAGCCCCTACTTGGTCCAGGTCATTGAATCCAGACACGTTAAGTTGTCTCCATCGCTCTTTATTCACCAGAAGCAAGAAAGTCAAAGAAGTTTAGAAGTTTTCAAGTTCTCACCACTTTTTCAGATCAAAAATAATTTATTACCTCATATTACATCATGTAGGTCCAAGAATGGTTTACTATGTGGTATCCTGATATTTTAAAAGTGTAACGTCAATAATATTCTCTTCATGTCAGCACAAGAATACTGCAGACTTTTACCCGAGTTAACAGAGAACTTGGGAAAATAACTTTAATGTGTTCTTCAGAGAGTCACCTCAAGTATCTGTACGACATTATCAAAAGGAGTTATTTTTTCTTTAATGAAAAGAGTGGCTATTCTTTAATGATAAATTTTACAAGCTATCCAGAAAATGCTTTCAATTGCAGCACGATTGTAACCGAAATGCAGATATCAGGGCATCAGTCTTTTCGTCTCTCAGCCTGAATAATTTCACTAATGCTCAGAAGAGTTGCGCTTGCAGAGAGGACCTCTGTTGACCATTCAGTCTTAAATTATTTCCCATCAGTAAGTGCTCTATTAAGGTAATACAATTTATACAATCTACACTGCAGCACAGTGTTGATTTTAAATTGATTCAACTGTATAATGCATACATTACCATCAAAACAAATATTCCAGAATGGATAGCTGATATAATGCAATACTCTGTTGATATAATTAACAATGTAAACAATTTACCCTGCAATGTCTTGCCATGCAGCTAGCAGATTCTGAAGATAGAAACTGATCATCTTCTGGGATGGACTATGAGCATCTGATTTCTGCCAAATGTAGCATTAATTACTGTGCCAAAATGACACAAAGTGTCAATTCTTTAGTAATCTTTATTTGTCAATTAGCTTACTATCATGAGTATAAATGGTTGAGGAAGCTGTCTCTTGCAGTGAATGGTGTCATTCAAATTTCTCTGGTTTTACTTTGTCTTTTAATCAACACGTTTAACTAGTTTGTAAATCACATATTAGAAATGAATTGGGTTGTAGGGTTTCTTATTCTCATGTCTTTCTAGCCTCAATCAATTTAATAAGATATGTTGTAAAGCTGGCCTTGTCCAATTCCTTAAAACTTAGGGAAATGAATAAAAGAACCAGAGGTTTCTGCCAAAACTGGATTTTTTTTACTATAAGCAAAAATATTTAATATCATGGTGAAGTGTAACACACGGTCATGTCTCTTATTATGACATTGAAAATTAAGCACATCAAGAAATAATGCTGTTAGCCAGGGGAAAAAGACAATAGAAATTATGTTACTTTTGCATCAAACTTTGTCCTCTTTCACTAGTATCTAAATTGTCCTTAGTTTCTAAAGATACATATTAACTAAATATACTACTAATTTTATATCACTGGAACCTTTGGATTGATTCAGCCCCAAAGTAAGCAAGGCAAAAACGTTATCACAGCAATCTTCTAAACTCGGGCATCTTTACGGCGTGAAGCAAATGTAAGGCCCAAAATATTATAGAATCTGCCCAACTGATGGGCTTCGTAGGGTAAGAGCCATGTATACCAGGTACTCTGTGAAGAGGACAAATAATTAGGGGCTCGACAGAAGCCTATATTTTAATTCTATAAGATAAATTTTAAAGAATTCCTGTGCTATTTCTAAAATGAAAATTGTTCTTGCATGGGAACACCTTCTATTGCCTTTGACATTCCAAAGACTGAGTTCGATATTTTGCATACTATGCTCCGCACATAAAATTGATAAGTAGAAAAAACCAGCCCTGCTCTTAATACCAGAGCCGCAATGATCTGGGAAACTATGGTTAGATACACAGAAAATGATTAGATAAAGGTAGAGACACACCTAGGCAGTTCCGAAAACAAATATTGACTAAATAAATAGCACACACAATTCATTTGAAGCTAAATCCATAGAAAGTGTCTGGCGATGCTGATTTTTTCCCAAAGCTTTGTGGTTAAAAGTATTCATTTAACATAAGTCCAACTTTCAAATGCAAACACAGAGAGTGACATTGTTTCCAGATGTAGCTTTTAGCAGATCATGTCTTTAGTAATTAAGTGCAGTCAGATCTGAAAAGACTAGTAATTGAAGCAACATAGAATACAATTTATTGCCCAACAATTCCAGACACCAGGAAGAACGTAGAATTAAAGTGCCTCAAACCTCAGACTCCATGTTCTTGGAGGCTGCTTTTATGCCTTAAAGTAATGACATTCATTTTGTTTTAATACACACACACACACACACACACATACAATAAATAAATAATAAAATTAGTTGACTTGAAGAGACAGAGGAAGTTCCTGGAAATATCTCATCCCCTCTGGGGTATCCATTGTTTTAGTGTTACTTTGTTTTGCTTTGTTGTACTTCTATGCATGATATTATTTAGTACAGTAATTGAACACATAATGAAAACTCTTTAGATGTCCACTTTACCCCGCCCTATTTAGCCCAAACGACAGACAGTTTGACTCCAAACCTGAACATCAGCTCTTAGCTCTCAACTCTGATGTGCTCAAAATAGTTTATGTCCATGTATAAACTGAACCATCAGAAATAGGACCTTGAGCCATTAAAACGTCAGAAGATCGAGTTCACAGTGAGGCAATGGCTAAGTTTCGAAGCCCAGAGCCTGCATCATTGTCAGAGTCTCGGGATTATTTAGGTGAGTTGATTTACTAACATGGCAGCCAACAAGATTTGTGTTCTTGGAAGTTGATTTGTAGACTGAATTCATTGTGTCCCTCAAACTGTAAATAATATCTTCTTAGAAACGAAATTTCAAAAAAGCCACTTTTAAATATCAAACAACCATAAAAAAGTCCTCAAATGTATTATTCTATTAGGGGATGGATGTTGGAGCCCCAGGCAAGACCTGCTTTAACACATTCTCACTAGAAAGACTAAAATGATGAAAATAGATTTTTCTGTTCTTTATAAGTCATTTCTCACTCTGATGCTTTTTTTAAAAAAACACAAGTGACCACAATAGAAAAAAAAACATAAGAAAGATTTTTTTCTCCTACTTTATTGTGCTCTTAATCTCGTTACATTTTTTAGAATTAAATACTAATATCTACGAGCTTCTAGGAAATCCAGTTTATAAAGAGTCAGTGTCTCATTGCTTCTTATAGATGTAATCGATACAATTCCGATCAGACTGGAGTTTATATTCAATTCTCTTTGTCTTCAAAAGCACTTTACAAAGGTCAAATTTTAATTTTTTGCCTGGTATCCTTGGATAGGAAGATATTCCAGGAGGATTATGGACCAACCATATGCATTGTTTTAAATAATAAACTTGTATTTGAACCTTTTTATATTTGTCTCTAGTACATAAAACACAAAGCTGGTTAATTCTTACTTGTCAACAGAGTAGCCACTGCCTATAGAATATGACTTGAACGTTGTAGCAAAATGTACATGAGTGGAATAACAAAAAGTTAGCTGTTAGAAGACATTTATCAAAGATGTGAAGAAATTGAATTACAGTCATGGGTCCCTTAATGACAGAGATACCATTTTGAGAAATGCATTGTTAGTGGGAGCATGATAGAGTGCACTTACACAAACCTAGATGGTGTAGCCTACCACACACTTAGGCTACATGGTACTAATCTTATGGGACCACCATCATATATGCAGTCAGTTGTTGACAGAAACGTTGTCAAGCAGCACATGACTGTATTCATTTGGCAAAGCTTTAGTTAAAAATGAAACGTAGCCTTGGTTTTCATCAAGAAGTGGGTAGAAGAAATATGATTCGCCTTTTTTCCAGCATACTTTTGTTTTTCACCTAATAACATCCCCGCTTTCCTAGGGACAATTTTGTGCATTTTGCCCTCACAAATGGGTGTCTGACCTAAGGCCCAGGGAACAGGTGTACAATGTGCATGTAACCAATGCAGGCCACTCAAAATCCTCCTTGGGCCAAACTACCCAGGTATTCAATAAAGTATTTGATTTCTCCTGGGATTACCAGGCTGGCAGGATGTAAGTCTTGGGAAATCAGAGAATTCTTATCCCATCATGGAAATCAAGCATGCCCAACAGGTAAAGAGGCAAATGGAACCCTGAAGATGTTGTTTGAAGCCCCGGATCCAGGCATACCAGAATCAAATGAATCCCTGGTTTATTATCTCATTATACGAAACAATAGATGTCAATATTTTTGTTAACTAGGATTGGGTTGATTTTCTTGTAACTGAAGGGATTTTGGCTTATACTATTACTAGAATATGTGACATTTAAGCATTAGGACTACATTTAATTGGACTGTCCAAAATTCCTTTTTGCTTATGGCTTTGCTATTTACTAAATCTTTTAGGGGCTTCTTTGGGGTGTTTTTTGGATAGGATGCATCACGAGACAGAATTCAGGAATTCATTCATTCCATGATAATTATTGATATTTACTATGGGCCAAGTGAGCTACATCAACATGGTCGCCAGTCTCAAAGAGTTTACATCGCAGTGAGGAAGACAGACAAAAACAAAAACAAATAACAAAAAAGATTAATTTTGTAAGTTTGATGAAAGAAGCAAACAAGAGTATGGGAGTGTGTGCTTAATTGAAGGATCAGCAAAGATCTCACTGAAGCATTAATAGCAAAGCCAGACTGCAAGAATGAAAGAAAAGTCACTGTTTGAAGAGAGAAGAGAAAGAATATCCAGGAAGAAGGAACGATGTGTGCAAATACTCTAAGGCAGAATAAAGAGTGGCTTGCGGCAGGAATGGAGAGAAGTCTAGCACGACTGGACACAGTCAGCAAGATGACCTTGGAAAGAGAATGAGGTTCACAAATCAAGAAAGATTTTGTAGATTATCATTGTTATTTTGAAATATTTTTATTCTTGTATACTGCAAAACCATTGAAGATTTCAAAGCATGGAATAACATGATTAGATTCATGTTGATAAAATCACTCTGATATTGTGCAGATGAATTTTAGCAAGTAAGTGAAAAGGAAAATGAGACGAGTTAGAAAACTGTTACATAATCTAGGGGAGAGATAATGGTTTCCAAGGATAGGGAAATAGTAGTGGTCTACAGGAAATATCTTGCAGATGAAATTGATAGGACTTGTTGATGGACTGGAATATTAGAGGAGAGGGAACGGTAAGAACCTAGACTCCTAACTAACGTAATTATGTGGTTACTGGTTTCTTGTTCTCACGTAGAGAATATTCAGTGAAGGAAGGATTTGAGGGACACGAGACCTTGGTGACAGCAACACAAGAGTTTCGGACACATTAACTCTGAAATGTCTATCATTACAGATTGCTTATTATGAACCAAGTAAGCTCAAAGTGTTTACATTACAGTGAGGAAGACCACAATAAAAACAAGTACACAAAAAATTAAATAACTATGAATTTTGTGACTTTTACAGAGAAAATTAAAATGTATAAGAGGTTGGAGAGTGGAGAGAGATGGCCTGAAGATATAAAATTATGGGTCAAGTTGAGAGATT
Source organism: Equus quagga (assembly GCF_021613505.1). NCBI lineage: Eukaryota > Metazoa > Chordata > Mammalia > Perissodactyla > Equidae > Equus > Equus quagga. Next base: position 108,868,470 of record NC_060269.1, on the reverse strand, counting down.
TGGCCTGAAGATATAAATTTGAGCATCATCAGTGTGAAGATTATGTTTGAATTTGTGGCACTGGGTGAGATCACATTGGAAGCGTGTGAACATGGAGCAAGGCAAAGCCATAGAGAATGCAATAGAGAGACTGGAGGAAAAATTGGCATCTCACACTCTGGCTAAAACTATGTAATCTTTTTCCTGCCGGAGTTTCTATTTTGATAAATCAGGAAATGTTCAAAAAGTGAACTTGAAAGAGTTTCAGTCATACTCCACTGTATTTTTATAGACACTTTGATCTTTGCCCAATTAAAACATATTTTATGTTTATTTTATTATTTACGCTTCTTTGATATGTCGTGTCCATATAAATGGACAGGAAAGTAGTCATAACTTGTCTAAGAGTTCCCGGTCCACGTGTGAGAGATCAAGAACCAAAACTAGAACTCTGGCAGCTGACTCTAATGCATACATTGCCTAGATCCCATATGGTTTTGAGCTCCTTGTCTTGCCTCCATTAAAGACAACCAGGTAATAAAATCCCAGTGAGCAGAATTAAAGTTCGTTAAGCCCTTTGTGAGATATCATTGGTTACTTTAGATATTTACTTATAAATTATTCTGAATCATAGACTTAAAATTGGTCAGAAGGTCAATGACTTGGTTTCTGTATGTATAATAATCATTAGTGCATTTTTGAAAATGTCCTTTTACTGAGTAATAAACCACCATGTATAGTTATTGCCAGGATTGGTTCACACTTAAAACAATCATACCCTTCACTTCCAACCAAGAAAACAGAAGCACAAAAAGTTTGCAGACAGGTTTGAGCATATGGTCACACATGTGGTAAGAAATATGTTTAATTTTACAGTGTGTCACTATTTAAAATATATTCCATTCTAACTAATACTATAAAATAGCTTATGTTCAAACTTGGTATTAGTCAGAGATATGAATACAACTAAGGCTTATAGCATGTATTTTTTTAAAGACAGATTATAGCATGTTTTTTAAAAGATAAAACATTTTTTTCTTGATATTTCTATAGTTTAAAAAGCCGTTACCAGAATCATCTTTAGAATAAGCAAATAAATAGTAATAAATTTGAGCTAAAATACATTAATTTGCTCCACCACAGAATTATGCCACAAGCTTTAAAAGTAACTTTTAAACTAAATCACACATATTATTATTAATTGGTTGGTTCCCATTATAGATAAATCCATAAAACTAAAGCAGATTTAAATTATATTTTCAGAGAAAACCAAGTAAGTGTTTGGTTCCCATAATGTTGGATGAGACTTTATAATGAGCTAGTCCCCTTGTTTAAAAGTACAGCAGCAGATCTTCAGAATCAAATTTAAGGATTTCTTATCCACTTTCCCTTTAAAATGAAACTGGCAAATGGTAGGCAGTGTTTGGCTATTGTTAGGCATACCAAAAAAATTAAAAAGATGAATGAATGAATAAATAATTTTTACGTTTAAAAAAGACTTATAGAGACCTATGTTTCACTTAGGAAGATACTAAATAGAATTAAAAGTATTGTACTCTAAATTCTCAGAAAGTCAACCGAGATATTCCAATCAAGTACATGGCAATGACTATATTTCACACAAACATATATATGTTTTGGGTTTTGGTGAGTGAAATTCATAGTTATTTAACTGCTATCACATATCATCCAAAAACTTCATCATAGTTTAGATCTGATTAAAACATGACCATAGAGGATACTAAGATATGACATCTCTTCCTGAGCCTCATTCTGATAGACTTGAGGTAGAGAAGTTCTTTGACGTGCATCCTGAGTACAAGACAATGTCAAAATAAGTTTCTAAGGCAGATTAGGTGTTGTCATGAACACCAATATAAAATCCATAATGCTTTAAAACATTAAAACAGCACACTGTATATTGTTTTTCATTTCATGCTCCTTAAACACTGAACTCATTTTTTTTGAGTCAATCTTCTTTACTCCTTTATATGCCTTTGGCAGATACTGTTTTTCTTCATGCTATTTACAAGCTGAATTTCCTTGCTTGTCTTTCAGCTTCTTAGTTTTTTCTTTGGTTTTCCTCAGTCTTTTTTTGTTAAGCAAAAAACAAACGTTGAATCCAAGTATATTTGAGCTTGTGTAATGAAATGCCTTAAATATCTTGGCTATAAATAAATTAACACCTAAAATAATATATGAGTATATTTTAATCTATAAATACATTAATAGGGTACATATTTAGGCATTTATTCTACATAGTATATTAAGACATACTTCTATACATTTTGCTTAATTCATCTTTCTCATTACACTCAGTGTAATTACACTCATTTTCTCACTTTATTCTCTCAAAGTAGGCATTAATTATTTATGCTCCATTAGTGATTTGCAATCCCACCTATGCCTGTTGTTCCACAGCAGTACCTCCCCTGAGAACTTTGGCTGATAGTGTCAGGTCTACAGGGAAATGCTGGATGCTGCAATATGAGAGAGAAATGTGGGGTGATTGCCACTTCAAAGCCACGATGAGACCTAGAGACCTACCCAGAGTAGGTGCTCAATAAGTATATTATTATTATTAATTACTGCACCCACATTTTCCGTTTTATAATACTATGACACTTACAATGTATGTTTCTGGAAAAAAGTCCTTATTTGTTATTTCATATATGTTTTGAAATTTTTCTGAAACATACAGGCAGATAGTCTGTCTAGATTTTCTTGGTCCCTATTAGTTTTCCTTGAGTGTGGGGTTAATACGGTAGCCAAAGACATATCTCTATCACATAATCACCTGATCTGTTACATGGTAGTTGAAAAATCAAGTAAATAAATTTAATTGAGAATATGAGCACGTAATAAAATAGGAGTTTTGCCCAAGGTCACAGTTAAAAAAAAAAATGAGAAAGCCAGAAGGTGATTCCAGAAGTGCAGACACCTAACCTTTCTCTCCACGGGAATATATTTCCAAGATAAGTTATTTATCTATAGGGTGTGGGGTGGAGAGGGCCAGAGTTCAGTGCCTAGCATTTGAAAAAACATATATCTCTCATGTTGAAATCCAAGCAAAGGGAAAGACCATGTTGTTAGCCTACAAAGTCCAAAGTAGAAAGCTTTTTGCGCTGTAATGTTATCTCCTGCTGAACTCAGAGTGTCTTACCAAGGAAACAGCTACTTGTTTAGGCATTTGCTTTCAGTTGATCAATCAACTCCAAGACCGGTTGACCACGGATCTGTCTCTAATTGTAAAGCATGGCAGTGGTCTTTGACTCCTCAGTAGACTGAATTGCTGTGGTTGTATTTACATATCCATTATGGTCCATCCTGCCTCCTCTCATTGCCCATCCTGGGATTGTTGCATTGATTAGAAAGATGAGACACTGAAGAATCACTCTTTTCATCACCTTTTGAAGACACAGCTGTTATTCGGGGCATTAGAGAATATACTATCTTATAACTTGTCTATTTTCTTATTCTCATTCACAGAAAATGAAATTATTTACTTTTTTTCTTGGTCAAATTATACTTTCATCTGTTATTGGTTGAAACATGAAATTGACATTTTTAAGGGCCAAAAATATAATTCCATTTAATATATTTACCTAATGCCTGCTGACTCAAAACTAAGAGTCACTTCGTATGTATTACACTACAATGCCAAAGAGCATGAAATCTAAAATTAACCTGCCTGGGTTCAAATTCCAGGTCCCCTATTTATCCAGCATGACTCTGAGCAAATTGCTTAACAGATTTTCTATGTATGTTTCCTTGATTTTAAAATGAGAATAATAACAGCCTTATTTCATGAGATTATTTTAGATATCAAATGAATTAACATTTGTAAAGTGCATAGAACAATGCCTGGACTAAAAGTATTTGTTAAATTAAAAAATATATATACATATGTGTGCGTGTGTGTGATATATATACATATATATATATTATATATAATTCACTTCCAGAGGTATTAACTCCATTTTATAGATACAGTAATTGATAACTTGACCATGAATTAACCCTCTCATCTGTTAAAATTATATTGAAACTTTACATTCTGGTTACCCTGGTTACTGAAAGGTTTTTACAGACTACTGGAGAAGTTAAGATATGTGTTTTTTTAAAAAAAGCTAATTCTATGAAGAACACAAGAAAGAAGCACAGAAAAAAGCAGTAATCAGAATGACAATCCAGGAAAGATGTATTTTTTTAATAACAAACACTGAAATTCATGGCCTATTATCACACAATTGCCAGAATATCTGATTATCTATATTTAGCACAATCTAAATGATTATCAAACAATGCAGAAACTTGAGAAAAATTGGGCCTCCTGGAAAAGGCCATTTTTGTAAACCATCTCCCTATATGAGGTCAGGGTCCATAATTAGGAGAAATAATCTAGTGACAGTCAAATTGTGCTGTTACAGTTTACTTTTCTATCTTTTCTGTTTTCTGAAAAGAAAGTAACGAATTTAAGACCTGCTGGAAAGAAAAAAGGTAAGAGAGCTAAATCGTTAGCCACAGCAGCAGTATGTGATGATGTTTAAAGCAGGAATTCTAAATTTGACTCCCCGGGTTCAGGAACTAGTTTTGCCACTCTCATGCTGTGTGACTTTGAGCAAGTAGCTTTACTTCTCTGTGTAGTGATTTCTCCAAGTGTTAAATAATAACAATAATAAGGTTCTTTTTGTTTGCTCGCAAAACAGTACAGTGCTAAATATAAAAGACGCGTTCAATAAATCATGAATAAACAACATAGTTACTAAGAGCATAGTCTCTGAAACAAGATTGCCTACACTTGAATCTTGGCTCCAGCAATTACAAGATGTGAAAAGTTCACAAATATTTCTTAAACACCCTATAACTAACAATTGAAATGAAAGTTTTAAAAATCTACACATTTACAAACATTATTGTAAGGATAGAGTGAGACTTTTTATTTAATTTACTTTGAAAGAATCATTCAGCTCTAAATCATTAAACTATAAATATGATCTCATATTTAGTAGCTTAAACAACAACAGGTAAGCTTCTGGAAGACCATATGGCACTGGAAATATTGCGAGACCATTTTCTGGAAACTATAATCTACCACAGTCTACTCTCCGATCATTATAATTTACATCCTCCCCATGTGCAAGATACAGTCACCCCTTCCCCAAGGTCCCCCAAAGTCTTATCCATTATGGCGTTAGTTTCAGGATTGAGGTCTAGGATCTCATCATCTAAATCAGGTCCAATTATAGATGAAGCTCCTCAAGTGCAATTCGTCTAGTACAGCTTCTAGAAATTAGTTCCTGTTGAGGTGAAGACCTGTAAACTAAACAGACAAGTTATCTGCACCCCACAACCCCAACACCCCATAGTTAGACATGCTATAGATCCTTCAGTTTAAAGGGAAAAACATCTAATGCACCAAGGAATCAGAGGTCCATAGAAATTCTGAATTCCAGCTGGGGACACATTGCCAGGAATGATTCTCCACAGCTCTTGGCTTTGCCTTCTGGGCTTTTGGTAGTTTCCTCAAAGTCATTCTTCATTTGCCATAAAAAATTGTTGGTGTTGCAGATGAATGGTTTCTTCCAGCCTGCTTCTTACCTACAAAAGTTTGAGCATCCAAAGGCCTCTTTTCATTTGACACTACCTCTGTCTTTAAGTCCAAGCTGGCAGTGTTTCCACCAACTCTGAAAGAGTCTATAGATTTCTGATAAATCTTATCACAGTTTATTCCTTTAGATAAAATCCACACTCATAAATCTCCTTGAAATAAGACTTTCTGTATAGTGGATTTTCTATAAGGGTATTTTAGGACAATGTCCCTTATGGTCTTAGAAGAATTATTTCTCGAACAGAGAGGATCTATGAGCTACTAAAAGGAATTTTTGTCTGATCAGAGTACTATCTTAAATCCTTCTGAACACTTAACAAATGGTTATACAGTTATATTCCCTTCATCTATAGACGAGGTTTTTATGAAAACACAATGGTACGACCTTTCTTAAGTTTCTTAAATTTAGTATTGTTTCCATCTGGAGAGGCTGGGAATGGGGAACAAGTTTATTTTCAAACCCAACAAGTACTTGTTCATTTGTATTTACTAGTTTTCTTTTTAGTTCATCTTTTTCCTCTTGAATTTTACAACAGGCAGTGAAAAGAAGTCAGGAAGCACCTTCATCACTCTTCCTGAAATCTCCTTAGCTAGGAAACCGGCTCGTTAGTTATATTTTCTATTTTCCACATCACTTCAGGAAGCTGCTGTAAGACTTTCTACCACTATACGAGTTCTCCCTAGTCTCCAGCTTCCAATAGCATCTTACTTGCCTCTCAGCTATGATCAACAGCCAACCCAATGCCATCAGGCTTTTTGCCTTTTGTTCTTCCAGCTTCTGCCTCCCCACAGTCCTAGATCTAAGTTTGAGGCTAAGTTTGAGGTTTCCTTACATCAATACTCTGGTTAAAAATATATATATATATGTATGTGTATATATATATATGTATATTCTAGTTATCTATTGCTACTCTGTTAACCATGACTTGTTTTTTTTTTTTTTTTTTGAGGAAGATTAGCCCTGACCTAACTACTGCCAGTCCTCCTCTTTTTCTTTGCTGAGGAAGCCTAGCCCTGAGCTAACATCCACGCCCATCTTCCTCTAGTTTATATTTGGGACGCCTTACCGCAGCATGGCGTGCCAAGTGGTGCCGTGTCTGCACCCGGGATCCCAGCCAGCGAACCCCAGGCCACCGAGAAACAGAAAGTGCACACTTAACTGCTGCACCACCGGACCAGACTCAACCATGACATTTTTTTCCATGCTGTTATGCTTGGACATCTAGGGTCTTACTGTCCCTGGAAGGACTGCCCCTCCCAGGGCCAACCAATTCCTAGGGACTGTAGGGATAGTAAACAACTCACCCTTAAACGTGCCTTTCAAATGCAAGCCAAGCAATTTAGAGCCCCCACTTCCAACTAAAGCCACTATTCCTCTGCTCTGATCACCCCAGGTTCAGATACCAGACAACTAAGGACAGCACCTCTGCCCCAGAGCCCACTGAAAATATTCAAACTAGCCAATCTGAAGCCTGCTTACCCTGCCCACTCCTTCCTGTGGAAACACAGTAAAGTTTCTTGCCCACACTTCCCCTTTGCCCTTTCTGCCTCCTGACAGACCCTGGTGCTTCCCTGTGTGGCCTTCTGTGGCATGGTGCATCCTCTCCTCTTGCAAACTGTATATAATAACGTTTTCAATGACAGTCCTTTCCTGATCTTCTGGCCTTGCCACATGCCTAAATGGTAATAAAACCTCTATTTAAAAAGCAGTTACACAACAAATCATATCAAAGGTAGTGGCTTAAAAGAACACATTAACTTGGCTCACTGAATTTGGTAGGGCACACTAGTTTAGCTTATAAACTAGTAGAAGCAACATGGTTCTATGGGTAGAACCCGTGGACGGAATAGAATCTGTAACTAGAAAGTCCTATGAAAAGCAGAAGATCATTGTCAGATCTAGCAATGAAAGGTGAAAGAATGGCAAGAAAAGATGAGGCAGGGTAACACTCTGCTGTACACAGCATCTCTAAGAGTCAGAATTAACTCAACAGCACTAACAACAGCAAATCATGGCTCTGGAATAGTGCATGGGGCCAGAATTGTGAGGAAGACATTTCTGAGAAATAAAATCACCCACGTGGTCACAATTTGAGAAAAAGCTAAATAAAGTGGATTTTGTTCATCTTCCTACATTGGTGATTCTATAAAATAAGCCAAGTAAAATGGTTGATATTCACTGTCAAAAGCAATAACATTCCTGAAAATCACATATCTGGAATATCATTAAAATTTGAGTTGGAGCATATCATTTTGGTTCATGAGACACTCCTCTTACAACTACCTCAAATAGTTAACGTGTCAATTCTGGATGTTTGAATCCACAACTTCTCCCCTATAGAAATAAGTTAGATCATTTGTATAGACTGGGAAAACTGTCCCTTTGTCACCCATACCCACATTAAAAGCTAGAAATATTTTTTAAAATTTTTTTACTTAATCCTTCTAACTACCAAATTATTTTTGCCCTTTATTTTTCTAACCATCCCTATGAATTCACAAATACTAATTTATTATCCATATTTGTCAGAAATGGAATTCAATATAATGGAATCTTCCTGGTAAAGTTTTCATCTCAAGTGTCATTCATTCATTTATTCAACAGGTGAGAGTAAACAGTGTGTAAACAGTGTTCTTCCCTACAATTTGGTACCTGGGATTATACAGATTATCATAGATTGTTTTTAATTCTGAATTTACATTTATCTTTCCAAAAGCTAAGATTTAGAGATGTTTTATTTCAAAAGTAGTGATTTGATGCTGTATATTTTAAATTGAATTTAAATTAATTTTTCCTGGTGAGGTTGGGAATTTAATTCCATCTCTTGAAATAAACATCCCCTAGGGGTGTTGCAACAGCAATCAATTAACCATTTATAGAATTACTGTTCTAATAAAATTTTAATTAGTTTCTCTCTCTTCCTGTCTTAAGTGGTTGATGGTGTTATCATCAGAATTATATAGTAGATTCTGAGATTTTTATTTTTTCATAACATCTGGGGAAAAGCAGTGCTCTGATTAAGCAAAAGATATACACCTTTTCTTCAAGAATTCCAGATTTATAAATTGTTTGCTTTTGATAATGAACGTTAGAAATATCCATTCAAGGGGCCGGCCGGTGGCCAAGTGCTTAAGTTCTTGCTCTGCTTCCGTGGCCCGGGGTTTCGCTGGTTGGGATCCTCCACACAGGCATGGCGCCACTTGTCAGGCCACGTTGAGGCGGTGTCCCACACGCCACAACTAGAAGGACCCACGACTAAAATACACAACTATGTGCTGGGGGCATTTGGGGAGAAAAAAGCAGAAAAAAAGAAAAAGAAATATCCATTCAACTCATAAAAAGTTCAGCTTATAAAATTTTAGAAAATGAAAGAAAATTAAAAGATGGCTATTTTGTTATTATTCCTCTGATCGAGCCTGAAAAGATGTAATGTAATGTGTAAATGCTGAATTCTTATTTTGAGTAAATAAAACACCTAAAACTCTTGAAATTATTATAAGAACTCTGATTTAAGACTATGTACATACAATGTCTTTAATACAATGAAATTGGTCATTGTTGACTTGTTACTGGAATTTCCTGGTGGTAATTAGAGGGTTGAATCACTGTTATTTTGAAGCATATCCTGAAGGGGACAAAAAGAAGACTTTTTAAACAATAGAAATCATTTATTTAATTTGTAAAAGGATAATAATGCAGGCAGAACAGGGGATACTGAACTTTCACCTGTGGAGAGTAAATGAAGCAGAGCAAATGGTAAAGCACAAGTCACACTTAAAAACTTAGCACAATGTGAGCTCCATAGAATATAATGAGAGCAAATCATGATAGCTGTGCAAGAATGTTAACTTACCTTGTCAACAGGAGCACATTTGTTCCTTTTATAAAAGATCAGCTTTGCTTCGGGCAATTCAGGGCAGAGCAATTGATAGATCAGCATGCATTCAGGCAGTGTTTTGAGCCAAGTATTTACATTTTTATTTCAGATGCAGTCAAGTGGAACTAATATATTTTAAAAGAAAAATCTCATATCTGGGTACTTGGAGAATAATAGTTTCCTGATCGTTTCGAAAATTCCAGAATGATGATTACTCCATATTTTGAAACAAAATAAAGAAACATAATTTTATGTTTATAAATATAATTTATAAATAAATGTTTATAAATATAATTTCAAATTTTTCTCAGGCTTTTTTCTTGAAATTTCCCTTTTTCTTGGCTTTCTTTTTTTTTTTTCCTTTTTCTCCCCAAAGCCCCCCAGTACATAGTTGTATATTCTTCGTTGTGGGTCCTTCTAGTTATAGCATGTGGGATGCTGCCTCAGCGTGGTTTGATGAGCAGTGCCATGTCCGTGCCCAGGATTCGAACCAGCGAAACACTGGGCCGCCTGCAGTGGAGTGCACAGACTTAACCACTCAGCCACGGGGCCAGCCCCTTTCTTGGCTTTCTTGAAACTGCACTTCCCTCTTATGGGCTTCACGGTAGCAAGGGCCTACTCTCATTCTGCTACCCTTCTTTTTCTACACTGACTTTCTTTTAGCTCACTTATTTTCAAATCCTCAAATGGAAGATATCCTTGTTTTATGTTTACATGAATGAGAAGGAGAGCATTCAGGGAGGTACAAATAAACCATGTGCAATCAGATATGTATTGCCTTTCAAGCAACCTACAGAGAAAATCCAAAGATATTAAATTTAGCAAAAGGCTCACAAAATCCAACCAGCTTACTAAATCACATGATTATGCCAAACCAAATGCTCTTCAGACCCCAAATTAACATCAATCTAGGACTTAAATAGCTTTATATTATAGCCTCAGAGAATAAATAATATTCAGCATTAAAGAAAAACTATTTCTTAAATTATTTTTAAGGAGTCTAAAAAACTAAAAACTTGGATATAAAACTGAGCATATTCAACTCAAATGTAATCATATTACTAACCTACAGCTGCAAGAACTGGAAAGAAACCAAAATCTTACACAAGAGATTGGATGGCTTTGAAAACAAGTGCAGTGGAAGATATTCTACTGGAAAGAAACCAATTTACTCCAATAGATAATATAGGGAAATAACCATTGAGAACAATGTCTCTATGAGAACTAGCAACAAGTACAAACTTATTTAAGCCAACTATTCCAGACGTCCACCTACGGGCACAGAGCTGCAAAATCAGACGATGTGACCTGAGTGCCAAAGAAAAACCTTAAAAAAGCACCCTGAATAGCAAAAAAAGGGCAATTGATCTTAATGCCACACAACAGATGGCAAGAGAATGTAGAAACAATTATTTTTTACACCTTGTGCCAAGGTTGGAGCAGAAAGGAGGCAATAAACATTCTCTGTTGTGGTAAGAAAGGATATTGTTGTCGGGTCAAATCTAGAATATTCTGCAGTCTTTCAAAATAGAGTAAAACTCTGAAAACTAAATCTTTATTTTAAACCAGATCATACATTTTAATTGAGCAAAATTATATACAGTGACGTCACATTTCTTTGCCTATGACCAATGCATGTGCTTGATGCCACTCAGAAAACCATCTCTTAAATGTGACAAGTAATACAATTAGAGGAAAAATGTATGGAATTTACTCTAATGATAGGATAGATGATGGAATTTTTGACTCAACACTTTACTTCTTTACTTCATAATTTTCACAATTTTTTTAGCACCCGTTTTATGCAGAGCTGAGCACCAAGATTTACGTTTTTCTCATTGTTCATTGCAGGTGGGCAATGCCATAACACAGGTGCAGAAGGTGTAAGACTACAGTGGACCACGTTAATATCATTTTACCATCATTTGGTAATACGGATTGACCAGGACACATAATTTATTCTTAATGACCCAGATATGAAGAGTCCATGGAATCATTTAATAACACCTACTAGTACTGAGAGGCTCGAGATACTACCTTCCTCGTCTGTTGTCATATATTCAGAGAAGGCAAATTAGCGGTGATGTTCCTCAAAGTAAAATATGAGGAGAAAAATATGCGTATAGAACAACTAGACAAACACATAATGCATACCGAAATAGAACAGCAAAGCCTTTTGATTTATCTGTTGTTTTGATTATGCGCCATTGTTTTCCATTGTGTCTTCTAATTAGTGTGCCATAATAACAGACACAGCATGTGAAATGCTTCCTGTGTCACACACATTGCACATATAATCTTTATGCTCATAACCATTTCTTTCTAGAAGAGTAAACTGAAGCTTATTAAGGCTACATAAATTGACCAAAGCAATAGAACCAATAAGCCACATGATAGAAATCTGAAATTATCCATATATCTTATTAATCTAAGGAATTCCAGGAAAAAGTAAGGAACTCTCTGTGAACCTAACTCTGAAATAACGGATAAGACCTATTGTGTTCATTTTATCTGCAGCAGCATGTTGTTGGAAATCATTAGAACAGCCAGTGAGGATCATTAAAATTCTCCCCAAAATATTTCACCAGGTATCAATATCAATGATTTGTTAGTATATGCCTGGTTTTAAAATTGAGTTTTGTCCTCAAAGACTTAATTAGGCCAGATGGTTGATTCAAATGGACTGAATTTCTAAGCTGAAAGGCAACCAATATTTTTATTACCAAAAGCATCTCCCAGGCAAAATACGCTAATAGTGATGCCCCAGAAATTACTGACTATAGGAAGACTGTATGTGTAAACAAATGGTTTATGATGAATTTCATGCTGCAATATTTTGCTTTTTTAATACGTCTTTGCTTATTTCATATTTTGACATCTTAAGTAGCTTTGCAGATTTGCAAATTAAAATACCTTATATTACCAAGAAGGTAATATAAATACGTGAACAGGCTGATATCTTACACTAGCAAGAGGTAGGTAAGTACAACCAGCCCAAACTATACTATTCAAGGTATTTTTTTATCACTATTCTTAACATGGAGCACTAATACTGATATAGTATAATATAATATAATATAATATATTCACATACAACACATATATTACACATTCCATAAGTATTAACCTCACTTTTCAGATACAATAATAAATAAATCGACCATGAATTAATCCACTAATTCATCAAATTTACATTGAAATTTTACAGACCTAATACGATGGTTCTTGAAAGCCCACCCAGAAAGATGATTATGCCTTACATGAAGCTACCACAAATAATTTAAGGATCTGGAAATTTTTTGGAAACTTCATTGATGACCGTATGGAGTTTAAGAATTATGCTCTGACTATATACCCCATATTTGGTATAATGCCATGAAGATCACAAGCCCCGCAATATGTCTGATAACTCATTTAAACATTTAATTGGTCATCTACTGCAGTTCTGTGCTGATGATGAGTATCAAGCTTGCATGTATCCTTATGACTCACTAACAATAAGATGATGATGGTACCACATATTCTCTAAAACATAATTTATTCAAAGAACTCCATGTCAATAACTCTGTTGTGGCATTGAGCAGGATAAATCAATAAACAGTGAATAGAAAATTTTGAATGCTGAGAAAGAAGAGAATGTGATAAACTAGTGTCATCCCACTAGGTGCTATTTTACTGTCATAACTAGCAAAGAATTCAGTCCAGAATAGGCAATATAAGGTTAGAAGGATGTGATCTCCCTGTTGATAGCTCTAACCAGTAATTGAAGCCTGCTTCATTCAGTACCATCTGTAGACTCCATGTGGTCCTAGAACATAGAAAGCAAAATCAGGCGCTTAAGCATGGATTAATCAATGCTACTCCATGGTCTGCCATAATTTCCTGCAGTTACAAATGTTACGGAGGAAAATTGGTATTAAAAGTACTCTTTCAAATAAAATACAAAGCCAACATTATAAAGAGCAATCATGCAATTTCCAGCATGTTAGTGTCTAATCTCTCAGCTGCCGGAGCATTTTTTCTGGTGTGTTGATTTCGTGTTTCCATAAAGTAACACTTCTTTTTGTTTTCTTTCCCACTCCCTCTGTTTTCCCCAGCTTGGATGCCAGTCAATGCAATCAAGTTTGTCCATTTTGTTATTTTTTTTTCCCAATTGCCAGTACCAAAATCAGCTGTATAACAAAGGAAAATAGAAAAGGAGTCTGGGAAGCTTGGTTTTTAATCTCTTTGGGGAAGCTCTCATCTATACCTTCATTGTTTCTTATAAGAATAATCAATCCTCCGCTAAAATCCAGTACTCCTAACTCCTCATGTGTACCCAGAATGGAACAGCTCATAACTACAGAATTTTACTTGGGAATTTGTGAGAAGCAAGTGCTCCCACTTGAGCTATTCAGAGATGACTACAATTATTAGTCAGCTTATTGGACTCCAGAAGTTGCAATAATGAAAGCACATTCCACAACAACTTGGAAAGTGAAAATATCATGGAAACTGTTTGCTCCCCCTCCTTTGAGTTCCTTGGAGATTTTTGGTCAAACACCCATGCCTGCCTAAAATATTCCTCCCACAGACCAATCACCTGGATAATTGCATTTCCACTCTGAACCATGCAAGGGGGAAAACAACCAAAAATAACACCCAGTGACTCACAGTCCATTAAAAGAAACATTTCTGATTTGGTTTCATATTCACCACTCATACCTCTTAAGGCCTTGGAGCTTGAGTTAAACTACATTGAGTGAGCATATTGTTCCCTTATTGTCACTGGTAGTGTGTGTATGTGTGTGTGTGTGTGTGGTGCCAAGGCACTGAGTATAACAAATTCCAGTAGGTAGACTGAAAGGCAAAAAAGGATACTTCTTTACCCTTTTAAGTGTTGGCTGGATAACTATGAAAGGCGAATTTCTCTCTCCAGCCCAAAAGAGGCATAAATAACAACAAGCCTCTTGAGGAGAAAGTACACAAGCCACTCCCTCATAAGCTGAATTCTTTTCCCGCAAGGTCTGCTTAGTGAATTTTTTTAGTCCAGGTGCAAGCTATTACCCTGTTTGTGACAACAGAACGTGTGATCTTAGCCTGAATATTTACAAACGAGTACAGGTGGCATTACAAAATAGGCTTTGGAATAGATAGTAGAAAGCAGAAACACGGTAGCCTGTCAAAGAGATTTGCTTCAAAATTGTTTTACTTACAACTACAATCTTTTGTCACTCAAAGGCCAAACTTTCTGCCTGAAACCGTTATCATGATTGTTACATATTATCGTTTATCTTATCATTACAAAAGTGCTCACCAAAACCACCATCAATTGTTCTCATTATATTTGCATGGATCAAAAAAGGTTGCCATATAATAAAATCTGAAATTTAGCCATACTTTAATGATTAGCCTTTTTTCAAGGTTATTAATGGTGAATAGAGCTTTGTTTCCACAGAAATGATTTGAGGATATCAACATAAAAGAAGAAAGAAATATCAAAAAAATGATTTGAAAATGGGCATCACTCAGCGACCCAAATCCCGATAGATCTCTTTTTACCTCTTATTCTTCGTCTATTGAACCACGTCACAAACGTCACGTACAAGAAACTGCCTGGCGCTGTCCCCGAAAAACAGTTGTTGCACTACAGATATTAGTTCTTTGATTCATGCCGTTTCGCCCCAAAAGAGTATTATTCACATATATCCAACTTTATTTTTCAAAAGAATCCAATAAAATTTTCTTCTTTTAAAAATTAAGAAAGGTGACTGAAAAAAGAGACAAAGGATGTATGACTTGGTGTTTTATAGCATTGAATGAAGATTATCTAGAGTTGAATGTATGTTGCCCAACTTTCACCCATAAATTTTCTTAAATCTCCTTAGTATATTTCATAAAATGGTTGCTGGGTTGTTTTTTTTTTTAAGTTACTAACGGAATTAGTTTTAGAGTAAACATGTGCTAGAACACTTTGTTCTTGAGTGTCTAAATCAACAGGTTATACTACTAAAGATTGTCATATTTAATAGTTTATAAACTATTTATAAAATAAATGATAGCGTAAATTAGTCCTGGACCAAAAAACTTTGTTTTAAATAATGTTTAATTTCTAGCTAGGAGAACTGTTTTTGAAGATACCCCATCATTCCAAGAACACCATGCAACCTTTTCAAGACAGTTTACCTTAAAAAAAGTTGCATTTGAGCAAGTTTTAGAAAAATTACATTTTTCTTCAAACATAAAAAGATAGACACCCCAGAACTCTTGTTTATAAAATATTAAATAAGAATAATGCTTAGTCACATAGAGCAAGACTTATTAAATGTAACTTTGCAAATCCTGTTATTTCAAACAACCGCTTTGTCTGGGTTTGATCCCCTAAATAAATAAACAATGTTTTTAAAAGATTGGCAGTATCATCTAATTTTAAAATGTGCTAGAAAGGGCTATTCACTTTTTCACTATATCTACATTCTCCTTTTTCATGAAAAATATCTTTCAGATTCTTCATATTTCTCCAAGTGGTATGAAAAGAAATCTTTCAAAACTCAAAGCCGTTCAAAATTTTGAAGATCTGCTGAATAACTCACAATGATAATATGTATTTACATGTCTTTCTTATAATTTTAAAAGATAAATATAAAACATATGACTGACAACATCCATAAAAATTGAACCCAAATCAGAAGGTAAGGAGTCTTCTTAAACTCAGCTAATTAGAAAGATCTTTTTCTCCATGATGCTACTTTTATTTAAATAGATGGAACATATGTGACATTATTAATTATCTGTCCCAAATAAATCTGATGACTAAGACATTGCATAAAAAGCTAAAATCAGAGACTATTTCAGATATTTTCAAAAGTGTAGAAAAATCCTAATTTATCAAATTATAATTAGTTCATCTCTCAATAAATTAAATAAATCTTCTTTATGTATTCTATAAAGAGAAAGGCGTGACTTCCACTTGTATTTGTCTTGTTTCTTCATTACACAAATTTATGTGCACATCCACATTTATACACAAAACTGCTACCACCTTTCACCATCCCCAATTCTCTTCCACCACCATCATTTTAAAGGTTTTTAAGAGAGTATAACCTTATTAGAATTTCAATAGAGAATACCATCAGTTGAAAATATCCATATTGTCTGTCATTATTCCAGGATAATGTAAACAAATGCCAGGAGCAGAGTTAGATTAATAACAGCAACCACCACAGAGGTATAAAATTATATTCACCCCAGCACAGCTCACAAGGGAATTAACTTTACTAACTGAATATTTATGGCAATACTATAAAGATCACTAAATAAATACATGAACCATAAGAAATACTGATTACAATAAAAGGAAATCCACTAGTCACTTATAATTTTAGGTTGCTTGTCTAGAATAAGTCTTTTCTTTTCTTTTTGTGGAAGTTTAGCCCTGAGCTAGCATCTGCTGTCAATCCTCCTCTTCTTGTTGAAGAAGACTGGCCCTGAGCTAACATCCATTCCCATCTTCCTCTACTTTATATGTGGGATGCCTACCGCAGCATGGCTTGCCAAGTGGTGCCATGTCTGCATCCAGGATCCGAACCAGCGAACCCCAGGTCGCTGAAGCAAAATGTGCACACTTAACCGCTGCGCCACAGGGCCGGCCCCCAGAATAAGTCTTTTCATGATAACTATACCCTTCAGATATTTAGAAAGTTTGAATACTTCTCGGGTGCAAATTTTATGTCTTCTGCTATAAACTATTGTAATAACATTGGTGAATTTAAAGCACTTATTAAAATTTCTGGCTGATTGTGAGAATTTATTATACAAACTTATTTAACACATTACAGTTCATCTATCTTTCAGTATTTTGCCTTATTGTTCAAATTTCATTTTCTCAGAAACATAAAGATTTTTCCAATATACAGAGTTTGGAAATGGAATTAAATAGCTTTTAAAATAACTATAGTAGAGGGTTTTCAGTATCTCATTGAATAGAGTAAATAAGACAGTAATAACTTGACATATGCTTGTATTGTCAAAAAAAGAAACAGTTGGCATAGAGTTTTTACTCTACTTTTTAATTAATGAGTAAAAGTAGGAGAACACAAAAAGATAAATATTCTTTAATCTCATAAACTAGAAATATAAAGCAATGGCTGTGTTTTTTTACAGAATTGTTGAACAGCACATGCTGTGTTCTTGGTTGTCACTCAGGATAGCTCATCTGGTCCCAGCTATATCAGGAAAACCCCTTCCTGAGGTGAGAAAATAGTGACAAATTCTGGAAGGAAACAATGCTTTGGCTGTATTAAACCTAATCCAAAGAAGAAAATAAGCTAACATACGTATTTGCCAAATTCTAAATTCATACTCCCAGCTGCACAAAGTAAAAACATTTCAATAACGACAATATGTAAAAGCTAGCTACAAAAGTAAAATTATGTAATAATGATTTATATATGCTTCATCTTCTAAATAAGTAGATAAACTTTCAGTTAGCTTTTGCTGCAAAACAAACCACCCAGGGACTTGGGACTTCAAACACCAATCTTTAGGCCACAGTCCCATGGGTCACCTAGGACTGGGCACAGCTATGCAGTCCTTTTGATTTCAGCTGGGCTCATTCACTTGTCTGTGGACAACGAGGCAGCTGTGCTCATGAGGGCTGGCTGGCTTTTGCATGGGGAGACAGGGTTGATTGGGCCGTGTCAGTGTCATCATCCAGCAGATTTTTGCTCAGCCTTGTTCCTGTGGTAACTGGACAGGTTTCCCAGAGAGGTTCTTGTGCGTAATGCCTCTTAAGGCCTATGCTTGAACTGGCACAATATTGCTTTTGCCACAGTTTCTTGTCCAAAACAGGTTACAAGGCCAGCTCAGATTCCAGGAGTGGAGAAACAGACTCCAACACTTGATGGGAAGAGCTACAAAACCGTGTTGCAAGCATGTGGATACAACTACAGAAAATTTTGCAGCCGTTTTTCTGCGAACTACTGTGGTAGATTACATATATTAACCATCCCATAAAGACTTGTTAATTGAAAGGATGAGTGAATAAATGTATGAATACATGAATGATTGAATGATAAAGAGAAGTAACACAATTCTCCTCAGTAAGCTATCTTCATTAAGTGGATATGATCCAGGTCACAGATGTTGATAATATTTTGTAGTCACTCTTTATTTATACAGATGGACTGTTTTGACTAAATTGAGCATTTGCTCTCTCTAACCTTTTTTATTTATGTATCATTTTGTGAGTTTCAGTTTTCTGAATTGTTAATATAATTCAGCAATTACTAAAGAATATTGTTGTTCAAACTCCTTTTGAATAAAATTTTTAAACGATTTTGCTTTATAACAGTTGACCTCATTGAATTATTTCTGGCCTTTAAATAGGTTTTTTTCAGTCTAATTTTATCAAACTAAACACTTAAAATTTATAAAGGAATTAAATCCATCTTTTATGATTATGAATAAGACTAATTGCTATCAAATATAAGAAGTCTTACATTTAAAACCTTACTTTTAGGCAGCTTTCACTATATTTTCAACATCTATTCTTTCTACCTCAAAATATGAAGAATTATTCATATAGGGTTTTTTAATCCAAATTGCATCTTCACTTCTGTTGATGTATTTTTATAAAATGAAGAGTACTCTGATAATGAGCTTTAAAAAAAAAACTAGAAATCATCTAAAATTAAACATCTGCCCACATGCAACACATCTCAAAGAAAAGGTACAGATCTGCAAGGGCAGAAACAATGCAAAGATAATTCAATAGGTAAGTAATTTTCATATGAGCTTCTGAAATTTTGCAATATATGACAATGTAGAACTCAAAAGTATGATGGTAAATACCTGTTCAAATGCAAATGTGGAATGCATTAGTTTCGAAAGCATGCAGAATATGAACTTGATTTTGGCTGGCATTCTGCTTTGGTAGGTCCACATGTTAAATTAGGTTCAATCTCATAAGTGCACCTGCAGTTAGCATAGTAGTACAAAAAGATCAATGCTAGGTTACTGCTCAAGCACACACAAGGTGCAGGATTTTATGGCCCCTTAGCTTACTTCACTGTGTGACACTATTAAAATTTCCACAGAGCACAGCACTATACAGAGCTCAATCAGAAAAAGGGTAATGCCCCTTTGAGGCAGTTAGCTCATTTTCTTTTTATTGGTTGTAATATGTGTGGTGCCAAGCCACTGGTTTCATCTTCATTGCTTTAAAGAGAAAAGCTCATCTAAGTCAAAAAATAAATTAAAATTCAACTACATCTACTAAATTCTTTTTCTTTTTGTCTACCAAAAAAATCCAGTTTTTATGGTAAAATAATCTTCTATTTGTTTCATTTCATTGTAATGGTGCCTCACAGCTGCCTCCTATGCCCTGGAGATGGAAGGAAAACAAAATTTGAGATTAGAAAGACTCTTAAAATTCTCCGTGAATAAGTCCACTTGAATTTAACACAAGTTAGGAGTAATACAACTATTTACAGAAAGTTTCAAAAGATACTGTAAATGCAGTCTATTAATAGCATTCAGACGTCCTCTCTGGCTATTCATAGGCAAAAAGGAGTGTGTGTTTATATGCACGCATGTGTGCACATGTGCACAGATGGTACTACCTGCACATACAAATCAGAGTGTGTACACAGCATATGCTTATTACTTTACTCCTCTATGGAACTCTTCCCTCTAATTTAAGCTATAATATATTTCATTTACAACATACATGCAATTTAATCTTCCTACTTGATAACCCCATTGGGGAAGTTGATGAGTTTATATAAGTGATGAAAAATGGTTTTACCATTAAACAGATCTGAAAATACATACATAGGAAAGTCAACCTGTGAGTAATCATTATATATGTTATTGTTATTTTCTCAGAGAACTTGGAAAAATAGATGGTTAATAGTCTTTTTACATATAAGGATTCTTATACTCATAGCACTCAAGAATAAATAATCAAAATTTCCTCTCCCATCAACTAAACTTTTCAGTCAGCATCATTGCAACAAAAATTTGAAACTTTGCTTTATCAATGCCATCTATGCTTTGCTTTGGTCCAAGGCTCAGAATGATGTCACAGCAACATAACCTAAAAAATACCTTAAAGCTCTTTAAGAACAAGAAGTGCAGGTGTAAAGCACAATATGCATTATTTTAGTTTTTGTGAATTATGATCATGAATATTTTATTTTTATTTATTTATTTTTTCCCAGCTTTATTAAGGTAAAATTGACAAGTAAAATATAACCTATATTTTAAATTTTCATTTTCTCAAACAGGAAATGTTTTTCTACAACATTTTGGAAACACGGACTCTTCAGTGTTGAAGGGAACTATAGAGATTAGCTCCTTGAATCTACCATTCATTCCAGGATTCTCTTATACATGATCCCTAATGTCTACTTTGGAAAATCATCTAGAAACAAGAGTTCATTATTTCCCTAAGAAGACCATGCTACTTTGTTTTCAAGGTCTTCTATTGAGTCAAAATCTTCCTCACTTTAAGCCTAAGCCACCGTTAACACTTCTGACCTATGAAACTAGGCAGAGTTTTGTTTTAGATTGGCCCTGAGCTAACACTTACTGTCAATCGTTTTTTTTTTTTTTTTTCCTTTTTCTTCTTCTCCCCAAAGGCCCACAGCATATAGCTGTATATTGTATATTGTAGATCCTTCTAGTTCTGCTATGTGGGACACCACCTCAACATGGCCTGATGAGCAGCGCCATGTCCACGCTCAGGATCCGAACCAGTGAAACCCTGGGCCGCCAAAGTGGAGTGTGCGAACTTAACCACTAGGCCACTGGGCTGGAGGAAGACTTCTTGATTCCCCTTCTACATGAATTTCTTTCCAAATTTTTCCAGTAATTGTATTAACAAGAACAATAATAACAATAACTAATATTTATTCAGCACTGTGTTTCAGGAATCATTCCGTGTGCTTTGCACCTATCTTTTAATGCTAACAAGAATCCTGCAAAGTAGACCCAGTTATTAATGCTATTTTATAAATATGGGGAAATGAGAGAAGGATATTGAAGTGACTTACTAAAGGTTAAGTAACTGGCCTGATAGCTCTGGATCAAATTCAAGGAGCTTGTCTCCACAGCTCTTACAGCTAACTATTTTGCTGTAATAATACAACTCTCATATTATCTTTAAATCTTTCCTTCCCAAACAAATGCATTTCATTCAACCACTCTTCATATATCAAGAATGGGCCCGGTGGCCCCGGATGTCACCAGTTTGGATCCTGGGTGCGGATATGGCACCACTCATCAAGCCGTGCTAAGGCAGCATCCCACAGAGCACAACCAGAAAGACCTACATCTAGAATATACATAACTGGGGCGCTTTGGGGAGAAGAAAAAGAAAAACAAAGATTGGCAACAGATGTTAGCTCAGGTGTCAATCTCTTAAAAAATAATAATAAAAAAAATGGGGTGCCTTCACTATCCTTTCTGTTGTCCTCTATGTAAACTGCAACTTTTCAGAATTGAATGCAATAGGTCAGATGTGGTGAAATGGGGGCAGATCCTCAAGGATTAATTTTCCCACTTCATCCAGGGACCATACTAGTATTAATGTAGTTCAAGCGGGCATAAGCTTGCATAGCCAATATTAGTAATATTGTGGCTCTAATGGAGCCAAAGAACAATGCAAAAACTCGACTCATTCACACGAGCTTTTGCCAAGTCTCCCCAAATCTTTACTTCCTAGTTGTATTATTGAACCTATACACAAAGTTATACATTTATATCCCATTCATTTTAAGCTGTCAAAAGCCTTTGAACTCTGTTCTTTCATTCTGCATAAAAGCTGTCTTTTCAGCATTATACGGTTTATCTTATTATGGTTATCATCAAACAACTTCTGTTCATTAATATCTCATTCTTGAACTAAAACAATGTTTTTGGTCTAATGGTCAGCCTAACGTTACCCAAACATCTTATATTTTACTCGCACAAAAAGAGTCAGGCAAAATTTATTAAAACTTAAAACAGTTTTGAAAACTCATTTGCCTCTTAAACATTCATTTTTTCCATTGAAGGTGGTTGCAAAGGAATTGCTTACTTGGTAAGGACTTCCCTTCTGACTGATTTACCTAATCTCTTGCAGTTCATGAGATTCCTGGATGGAGAGCAAACCTCCCCTACCAAAGAATAAATGTAGTTTCACCTAAAAGTAGGAAACTCTTATTCTCACATGTGCTTTAATAGGAACCAACATAAAAGAGAATAAAGTCACTGTGATTGGAAAAATTTCACTTTTGTTCTTGCAAACTCTCTGCATAATTCCTATTGGTATAGTCATTTTCTTTAAGTCATTTGGAACTTCAGTTGTTTCTATGACCCCCTTCTGGGATTATTTTAAAATGCATATGAGAAACTAAAAAAAGCAATGGAAAAACAATTTAAACTAGTCAGATCTTTATTCAGTTAACATTCTATTTCCAAAGTCTTCCCATAATACTTTCAGAAAACACATTCATCTTGTTCTAATGATAATTCTTGGTTTTCACCAATTAGAGAAAGACAGCAATCAAATATACTACAGGAAAATATAGAATGCTACAGGAGGACTGTTTTTATTTGCTGTGAACCTGGCACATAGTAATTTCTCATCTGATATAAAGGTCTGAAAAATAAGTGAAAATACAAGTTTTAAATTAATGTATACCAAGAGCAAACTATTTTTTGGTAGAAACTAACCTTATGTAAACCATTTAATAATATAATTAAGAATTCAACAACACCTCTGTATGTAATTCACAGTTCCCAATGTCTACAGCTCTGATTCTGACCTTTCGAAACCCTATTAAGCTATGTAAATACAGTACAAAGAAATGCGTACCGTGCATAAACAGTATTCTGATGTCAACTAGACAAGGACACATTGCCTAGCTGTTGTCCTCAGTGCTTATAAGTGCACTGCTGAGGCATTAATAAATTCTTGCTATTGATTTGTATATGACAGATCTACCATGGGACTCATGTTGTGGCCTTTCTGTTCAATATGTGGCTTAAGAGTGACCCTTCTTATATTGTTCTGATGTATTAGGCAGATTGTGATGGTTAATTTTATATGTCCACTTGACTGGGCTAAGGAATGCCAGGATGGTTGGGAAAACATTATTTCAGCATGTGTCTGTGAGGGTGTTTCTGGAAGAGATTAGCATTTGATTTAGTAGACTGAGTAAAGAGTTCCAACCTCACAAATGTGAGTGGGCATCATCCATTTCTTTGAGGGCCTGAGTACAACAAAAAGGTGAAGGAAGAGTGAATTTTCTCTCTCTTCTTGAGCTAGAACGTCCATCTTTTCCTGTCCTTGGACATTGGTGCTCCTGGTTCTCTGCCTTTCAGACTCTGGAACCTATATCAACTGCCCCCTGGTTCTCAGACCTCTTGACTTAGACTGAATTACACCACCAGCTTTCCTCGCTCTCCAGCTTACAGATAGCAGACTGTGGGACTCCTGGCCTCCATAAGCATGTGAGCCAATTCCTATTATAAATCTCCTCTTGCATCTATATCTATATGTATCCATTGGTTCTCTTTCGCTGGAGAACTCTTGATTAATACACAGATATTACAAACATCTTTAACAGTGCAATGAAAATAATAACAGTGAAATTTTTTAAAAAGGAAAAGTAAAGAAAATTAAAGGTCTAGGACCTCACATTAAATATCATAAATTTCTGGTGCACAGTGTTTGATTAACTTCTTATGGATATATTTTAAAATTACATAATTAATATTCACTGTAGAAAATAAGAAAATATAAATCACCTGAATTCCACCAACCATGAAAATTTTCCATTAACATTTTGGGACTTACCTTGCAAAGTATCACCTGTAATTGTAGTGTGTGTACACAGATATGCTCACAAACATATAAACACGTATGTAGAAGAAGAAGGAATTAAGTATTAAACATGTTTCGTATTATTTTGTTAGATTAACAATGTATTCGGGACATATTTTCATGTCAAGAAATATACTTCTAAAATACCATTGCCATGAATAATCGATACTCCATTTTGTGTGTAACCCAAATGAAACTCCTTCTTGCTCCTGCCTTAAGGCTTACCATGTTACGGATGAATTCAAAAGAAGCAAAAGTAGAATTTGTTAAATGCTTGGTAAAGAATGTGTAGAAGATACCACTTATTCAACTGTGTTAGTTTTCTATCTCTGTGTAACAAATCACTACGTATGTAACAACTTAAAACAACACAAACTTATTATCTCATGGTTTCTGTGAGTCAGGACTGTGAGTTAGCTGGGTACTCTGCTTAGGGTCTCAAGGCTGAAATCCAAGTGTCAGCGAAGCTGCATTCTCATTTGGAAGCTTGGCTCAGAAAGAATCTGCTTCTAAGTTCACTGGCATTTGGCAGACTTCATTACCATGCAGCTATGGGCTGAGGCCCCTGTTTCTTGTTGGCTGTCAGCTGGGGTTTGCTCTGAGGTCCTAGAGGCCACACATTGTTCCTTGACGCACGACCCTCATAGGCAGTTCAAAATATGGCAGTTCATGTCCTTCAGGTGAGGAGTAGTATATCCCTCTAGCTTCTTCGTCTGCATACCTGCCAGAGAAAACTTTCTGCTTTTAAAGAACTTACTTGATTAGATCAGACCCAATTTGGAAAATGTCCTTTTTGCTGTACAATATAATATAATCAGGAAAGTGATATCTCATGGAATTCACAGTTTCCATACACATTCACAGGGAAGACACTATAAAGGGTTAAAGTTATTGGGGATCGTCTTATAATTCTGCCTACTACACTAACACAAATGGGACCAATTACTCAAAAATAAGTTCATGTATGTAATTAATAAGTTCACATATATATGTATATGTATATATATGTGCTTATACCTAAAACAAAAAAAATTCATATTTATTCACCAACATTTTGATATAGATCCATATTATTTTTCATAGTAAATCACTCACATATCTAGTTTTGAATGCTTTAAAATGGAGAAAATCTTATGGCCTAAAATTCAAATTATAATTTGTATTTCCTTTATCATCCAGTAGATTTTTTTGTTTATTATTTATCTGACTTTTTTCAAATTAACTTATACATCACTATAATACAAAATACGACTTATACAATCTTGAATTTTATAATTTACTGGAATTTTCTTTGTGGTCTGGGTAGAAACAAGCTTCATGAGTATTGCATGGATGTGTGGAGGGGAAAAGGATTTTAGATTTTACAATAAAAAATTGAGTTAATCTGTGAAAGAGCACTTTTTAATTATAAAACTTAAGCTTGCATTATTATGGTATATAGCATAGTGTTATGACCACTGTGATAGACTAAAATAAACATCTCTTCCATCTATCCAAGCACTCTTCAAGAGCCTCCATTTTATGTGCTTATCCCTTGTTCATGATTTCTCACTTTATATTCTACTCAGTCCCTTGTACTCTGAAACAATAGTTGAATAAATTTTAGGTGTGCAATTTCTGTTTTGTCTTTTTTATGGTTTGATCCTCTGTAAAAACCCTCTTTCTCCTGTTTAGTTTCTCCCAGCAATACACTCTCCTCCTCGGAAACCACCACTACCTTTGACCCAGCTACAAATATTTGAGCTTAGTCAATATCAGATGACTAATTGCTTGCTTTTTTTCAAGAGAGCCCTCTCCCTAGCTGTATACTATGTAAAACCTTCTCTAAAGGAAAAAATAATATTTATTTTTTGTAGCTTTTCTCAGTGACCTATCTAGCTGTACTAATGCTAATAGAGCTGACTGTCAGTTTATTTCAACAGCCCAAGAATTCTGAAAATGACCATGAAGTCTGGAAGAATTTCACATTCTCGCATGGAATCTAAAGGGAACGAGTGACTGCACACTGTGTGGTATACACCAGAGAATTCTTGGTAATTTCTGGTAGTTTCAAGTCTATTTTATTATATCTCTATAGATAAAATGGGGCTTTGAAATGCTGCAGTTTTTGAATTATATGCATAATAGGAATATTACTTAATAAATTATGAATGAAACAAAAAGCATAAAATTGTGTTGCTGTTTGTATTGCAAAAATGAGGGCTCAAAACTATTAGAGAGTCTAAACAGTAAACTCAGGTATACTTCCCGTCAAATTAAAGATGAGGCAAGAGACATATTTTACCTGTGACTTTAAGGTTAAATATGTTTATGCTAAGTACCCAAAAGCAGACCTTGATTTGAGGGTCCACGTGTAAGTGATTTATAAGGAAATGCTCTTGGGGAAACCATGAACATGGTAGGGGAAGCAGGAGAAGGAAGAGTAGACATCGGAGCCCAAGTTTCAGAATGGCAGCGTCAGCCTGACCCCACAGAGATGTTCTGGAACTCAAATTATGCTTGAGTTGTCCTGAGCCAAGGCAAGGCAGTTGAGGCTTGTGTACTCCAGCCCCCATCAGTCATTGGTTAAGGAGCATCCTCCAGGTGGGAAAAGAGGCCTCCAAAATGCAAAGACAGTCCTCCTTAAACGCCTCAAGCGATTGAAAGCAAAAGCAAATGAAAGGGTGCCCTCCACAGACACAAACATGGGGAAAAGGAATGCTAGGAGATCTGGGTGAAGACACAAAATAGTTCTTATTTGCATTCCAAGATATAAATTTAGCCAATTATATGATTAAAATTTAGCAGATAGAATATAAAAAATGTTGCAGAAGAATAAATAACTTTCCAGTAGCTATTTGTCAGGATTGGAATATAAATGTGTATAGAGAGTTTTATTCTCTCTCCTTTTTTTTAACAAGCAACAAAGCTTGTATATCTACTAGAGACTCCAAAAGAAAAGATATGATCAGAGTATGATTAAGCTGTCTGAGAAACACAAATCAGTAATGCTCTCATGAAGGAACTATTAAATCATGGAATTCTTCGTTGTGGCCTAGGGTTAAAGTAGTTTCATAATTTTTAGCTTGAAACTGAAGTTGCTAACTGAGGCATAGCAAGACAGCAGCAGAGTATTAGACTCAATATGGGACAGAGTGCTATGAGTTTCATTTGCTTACTTATGTTTCAGTTTTAAAATTAGTCTGGATCGTGTTATTGCTAACAAGAGGGGACTTACATCAGGCTGCCCCCGGACAGTAACTGCCTGGTAATTTATGTTACACTCTCGGCCCTATGTGGACCAAATAAACATCGATACGATAAACTGGCTCATTTTGACATCCAGAGCAAATGTGAAAAGAGTGTGAGTTTATGAAGGCATATTTTCATTCAGAGGGAATATACAGAGCTTTGGAATGGCCAATTTACCTTAGTTGTAGGGGAAGTTCTATCTAATTTAGCAATTTTTAAAAATTATTTTGGAATTTATTTGTCCTTTTATTTCCTCTTTCCCCATAATTCCCCAGACTCTTCAACCAGTCACCCTGGCCATTCTGTGTTCTTTGCCTCAGGGAACAGCTATAATTGGGGATAGCAGAGTAAGTGTGTCTCTTTCTCTCCTTTATGTTTCCAAAGTACAGATTTTAAGAAACCAGAAAGGACCCTTGACTGAGAAAAAGAAAAATGATCATGCTGAAAATGTCATGCACAAAATGTGGACTGAGTAAAGGATAGACACTCAATTGTTTCTAAATACAAAATTTGATATTAATAAAAGTACGGTACATCATTGAGAAGTAGTCCAAGAATCTAATATCATTTTTGTTGTTTTGATTTCTGAAGTTCCTAGTCACAATGAATTTTAGGTAAAAATAACTTGAAGTTTTCTATCTGCTAAAATGACTACCTTATTCAAAGTCATATATTTACATACACACAAACACACATGCATGCAAATTTAAATCTTGTAACCAACAGTTAGAGAATACATATTATTCTCAAGGGCATATGAAATATGATCCCAAATCGGCCATAAATATATTCTGAACAAATTTCAAAGACTTGTCATAGAGATCATATTCTATAACCGTTATGACTTATAGAGTGATGGTTAATTTTATGTGTCAACTTGACTAGGCCACAGAATACCCAGATCATTGGTCAAACACTATTCTAGGTGAGTCTGACAGGATGTTTCTGGAAGAGATTAATATTTGAATGGGTAGACTGAGTAAAGCAGATGGCCCTCCCTAACGTGAATGGGTTTCTTCCAGTAGAACGAAAGCCTGAACAGAACAAAAATGCTGACTCTCTCCCCAGTAAAGGAGGATTCCTCTGCCTGACTGCCTCCAAGCTGGGACACTGACTTTTTCCCACCTTCCAATTCAACGGACACACTCGCTCTCCTGGATCTCCCGCTTGCTGACTGACCCTGAAGATCTTGCGACTTGTCAGCCTCCAAAATCATGTGAGCTGTATATACATCCTATTGGTTCTGCTTATGTGGAGACCCTTGACTAATACAATTAGATATTAATAATAATAAAATATAATTTTTAAAAACCCTCCATCACTTGTAAAATAAGAAATACATGACTAAATAATTCTTGAGTCAAAGAAGAAATCATAGGGGAAACTAAAATACTTAGAACTAAATGATTCAGACAATGTCATATACCAAAGCTTATGCAATAACTGTGAGAAATTCGCCTCTTTCCCTGGCCATCAAAATTCATCATGGTGTAAATGCAGTAATTCTGCTCTCCATTTTAATGACTACATTTGAGCACTTCAAAATATCTCCTCAATAATTGAATATTTGCTTCTAATTTCCACTGCTTGCTTCGGAGAGGACATTCAGTTTGAACCGTGCTCCCAGGTTCCCTTTTGTCCCCCGTGTTGCAGCACTATGCCACCAGATTGGAAATTGTCTGCTTTAGGTACCTGTTTCACACTGGGACATGAGCTCGGTGGACTCGGAGTTAGGATTGTGAATTACTCAACTTCTTTATCACAGTACGTAGCACATAGCAGGAACTAAAAAAAAAAACTCACTGAATTGGTTATAACTATTTTTAAATTTTAAAAATAAAACATTTTTCTATCCTCTTAGGAGAGTTGAGGAAGGAGTAGACTAGTGGGATGTAATGAAATCAGTACCAATTTATGGCCTGAAGTAGCTGTATTCCAAAAGAAAGAGCTAGAAATTAATGAAATAAGTATCCAAGATGTTGGAGAAAGAACAGAGTAAATGCAAAGAAAGAAGAAAAAAGACAGGAAAAATAAGAACAGAAATAAAAGATCTAGAAACAAAGATAAAATAAAGCCAAAAGTTTGATATTGAAAGGAATAGTATACAAAAGGAATAAGAAACAAATATTGGGAAAGTCTCATGAAGAAAATAAGAGAGAAGTAACCGATAGACAATATAAGGAAAACAAAAGAGGACATAAATGCAACAGAGAATACAAAGACGGTGAAATAAGATTAACAATTTTAGCTAACTCATTTAAATGTTTGCATGCAATTAGGAGATTCTTATGTACAGAATTTCTTCCTTTTACAGCAGGGGTTATATCCTGATAAACCCATCATAAGTTAAAAATATTGTTAAGTATAAATGCATTTAATACACCTAACATAATATCATGGCTTAGCCTAGCCTAACTTAAATGTGCTCAGAACACTTACGTTAGCCTACAGTGGGCAAAATCATCTAACACAAAGTCTATTTTATAATAAAATGTTGAATATCTCATGTAATTTATTGAATATTGTACTGAAAGTGAAAAACAGGACGATTGTGTAGGTCCAGAATGGTTGTCAGTGTATCAGCTGTATACCCTTGTGGTAGTGGGACTGACCAGAAGCTTCAGTTAGCTGCTGCTGCCGGGCATCATGAGAGAGTATCCTACAGCATATAGCTAGGCCGGGAAAAGATCTAAATTCAAAATTTGAAGCACAATTTTCATATTGCTTTCACACCATCATAAAGTTGAAAAATCATAAGTCAAACCATCGTAAACTGGAGACCATCTGTGATTACAACATCAAACTTAATACTGTACAGTCCTCTAACAATTATAGAAACCGAAGCAATAGTTAAATATATTTACACACACATGCAGAGACAGATCCTGTAGGATCATATAGTTTTGGGACAGAGTTCTATCAAACTTTAAAGAAATACACCCTTCCATCATTGTAAATAGTCTTCTAGAAAGTAAAAAGTGTGACCGTTCTCTGCTCATGTCATGAAAGCAAAATTAGCCAGGGACAGTAAAGAAAGAAAAATTACAGGCCAATTTTATTCAAAACACAGATAAAAATGAACTTCCTTAAGTTATAAAGATTTATCAAAAATCTTACAGCAAATATTCTTAATGGAGAAACCTTGAAATCTTTTACTTTGGCATCACAAACAAGACAAAGATGTCCAATCATTCACTTATTCATTCATTCACTTACTGAAAACCTGTGATGGAACCTATACCAGGCACTCTTTTAGTCATTTGTGATATATAAAAGAATAAAACAGACAGAGATTCCTGATTTCAAAGAACTTTTATTCTAATAAGGGCTGACATAAAACAAACAATAAATATAATTAATAATCTACAAAAAATGTTAGAATCTGCAATATGATAAGTATTTATAAATGTTAAATAAATATGATAAATGTTAGAATCTGAAACATGATTAAAAAAAGAAAAAAGTAGAGTGGATTAAAGTAAATCAGGAGTGTAAGGGGTGAGGGTGGTGCAGGTTGTAGTATTAAATGGGTAGTCATGCTAAGCCTCACTGAGAAGAATGTCAATGATATGAAAGGTATGAAGGAGACCAAACAGATATCTGGAGGAAGAGAATTCCCAGCAGGAAATTGTGTTAAGGCAGGAACATGTCTTATGTCTGAGAAATAGCAAAGAGGCCAGTGTGGCCAAAGCAGTATTGTAGATTGGGTTTCCCTAAAATTAATCCCATCATCAAGGATTTGGATACTCATAGTTTATTCAAGATGTGATCCGGAGTAGGGTGCAAGAGAATGAGAAAAATATAAGACAGAGAAAGAAGAATGGCTAATAAAAGTGATTTGAGGGCCAATCTAGTGATGAAGTTCCACACCCTCCACTTTGGCAGCCTGGGTTTGGTTCTCAGGTTCAGACCTACACCACTTAGTGGCAGCCATGCTGTGGCAGTGACCCACCTACAAAACAGAGGAAGATTGGCACAGGTGTTAGCTCAGGGCAAATTTTCCTCCACAGCAACAAGAACAACAAAAATGATTTGATGAGTCTAAATTTTGTTAGGGATGAGCAAGGATGCATGTACATGGCATCCCAGAATTCCCTAGCAAGAGAGAGGAAAGCGGGAGTATTTATCCACTGTTTCCCATCCCTCATGGTTGAGAAATGCTCTCGGAGATCACATCTCCAGCACTTCTGGGCTGCCCTCCAGTGGGCTCCACAAGCTTCTGTGCTACCAGAGTCAGCCCTTGGGCAGAGAAGCAAGAGTCAAGAGACATAGTATTTGAAGTGGGATGGTGCCAGTGGGCATTTGATATACTCATCATCATAGCTATAAGTGAACTCAGGTAGGGCTATGTGATATGGGGTGGGAATCAACAGTGTCTTCTGCAAGCAGCAAGAACAAAGGGAATGGAGAAAAGGTGGGAGGAGGCTGGTTAAGACAAGGGACATCTCATAGAGCATTGTACATCTTGTAATGATACGGCTTGTACTCTATATTAAATGTGGAACCATTAGAGGGCTATGAAACCATCTGGCTGTGCTATTGAGGAGAGACTGCAGGTATTGGAGTAGGAGCAAAAGGAGGGGCAATAAACTGTTAGGAAGCTATTAAAGTAATCCTCTCAAGAAATAAAAGATGGCTTAGATCAGGTTGGTACTGGGCAACTGGTGAGAGGCCAGATTCTGGCTATACTGCTTAAGATGAAGGCTTTTTGTTTTAAATTGTGCTAAAGATCCTTAACATTAATCAAGACAAGAAAAATAAAGACATAAGAATTGGAAAGTAAATAAAGCAGTCGTCTTATGTGATGACTTGACTGTTCACATGGAAAACTCAAAATACACTGGAATCTAATTATTAGAAATAACCATAGAATTTGGCAAGGTAGATAGCCAGGAGATTGATATTTTAAAAATAAATTGCATTTTTATGTATCAGCAACACATAGAACGCTATAATTATTTTCAAATACACCCTGTCTTTTAGCAACTGATGAGGTACCTAGGAGTATATCTGATAGAAGATGTGTAAGACTTGTGCAAACAAATCTGTAACATGCATTGACAGACATTCAAGACATAAATGGAGAGACTGTGTTCATGAACAAGTTCTTAGGAAAAAGATGTAAATTTACACTAAATGAATCTACAAAGTCAATTCAATCAAATTTTAAGAAGAAATTGAAATGCAGATCCTAAAATTTTTGTGGAAGTATAAAAGAACAAAAATAACTGGGACAAAGATAGAAGAATAAAACAAGGCGGGGCCAGCCCGTAGCAGTTAAGTTCGCACGTTTCTCTTCTCCACGGCTTGGGGTTCACCGGTTCGGATCCCGGGTGCGGACATGGCACTGCTTGGCAAAAGCCATGCTGTGGTAGGTGTCCTATATATTAACTAGAGGAAGATGGGCATGGATGTTAGCTCAGGGCCAGTCTTCCTCAGCAAAAAGAGGAGGATTGGCAGCAGTTAGCTCAGGGGTAATATTCCTCAAAAAAAACCACAAAAAACAAAAAAAAAACAAGGGGACTTCTCCTTCCAGGTACCAAGACCCTTTACAAAGCTATGGTGTTTGGACATGTGGCATTTATGCCAAGAGATTAAAAACTAAGCAATACAACAGGTTAGATAGCCTGGAATTGGGATGTATGGAGAACATAGTATATCAGATTGGGAGGAAGTGGAGCGAGGGGTAGAGGGAGAAGAAGAGATATCAATCAGTGTTGTCAGCACAATTGGTGAACACATTTTGGAAGAAAAGAATTCCTACCTCACACTTATATAGAATCAATTTCAGATGGATTAAAGAATTAAGTATGGAAAACAAAACACAAAGTCTTTAGGAATAAAACTGTAGAATAATATCTTTCTGATTTTGGATGAAGGAATCATTTTTAAATATGACCCCCCCCCCTTCAGAGAAAGCTATACATTTGACTACTTAAATTAAAGTCAGTTCATCAAAAAGATATCAAAGAATGTAAAAAAATAAACCACAAAGTCTAATGCATATAGCTGACAAAGATTTAGTATCCAGAATAAACAATGCTTACATATTGTAAGAAAGACAAATAGATCTCATTTTATATCTACTTGTTTGGCAAAATTTAAGAAGTCTACATTTGGAAAGAAATTGGATCAATGGAAACACTCTTACTCATGAAATGCAATCTGGCATTTTCTGGAAAAATCGTGCATTCAACATATCCTATTATCCAACAATTTGATTCCAAGGTACATTCCAAGATCCTCATTCACATGTATAAGAAGAATGCACAAGAAGAATGGTAGAAGTGCTTAAAACATTGGATGTAAAGTAAATGTCCATAAACAAGAGAATAAATTAAAAATTACAGTATGTTCACATGTGGCATATTATAGAGAGTGAAAGTAAATAAACTACAGCTACATTCAACAGCAGAAATGAATAATTAAAGCATAATTTTAGGTTTAAAATTAAGTTTTAGAAAATTAAAACTATATACAAGTATGATAAACAACTAGAAAGTTAAAAAGTAAGGAACACAAAGCAGTGCTTTCCACAAAGTCTACTGACTTAAATATTCATTTCATCCAAAAACTACCTTCACAGAAACATCTAGAATGAAATATCTGTGTACCATGGCGTAGTCAAGTTAACATATAAAATTGACCACCACAATAAGGATTACCAATATTGTTTGATACACATCACATTTTATATGAAAAAAGCAAAGAACAGAGAAAAACTGTGCTTGAGACTAAGGTGAGGGACTCAGCAATGGTGGAACAGAAAGCGGAAGAGTGAAAAGGATGCTGCCACTGGAACGAGAACTTTTAATGAGATGTGTCTCTCTCTGGGCTATAACATTGGATATTATTGGGAAACATTGAGTTTAACTCACAAATTTTAGAAGTCTAATATTTCCAACCAGCCACTTAAACTGAGTTACTGTGCACACATTACTTAAGATCTCAGTGCCTCCATTTTTCCCATGTGTAAAATGAGAATAATAAAATTATTTATCTACTAAGATTGTTTTCACAATTAAATATATATATGCAAAGCCCAAAGAACAGTGCCTGGAATATAGTAGATATAAAATGTTACCATTGTCATTAGTAAGATTGCCATTTATATTTGTATCCACATTCATACAATTATTATTAATATCATTATTATTGTTGCTGTTTTAAATAGAGTTATGAAGATGGCATATTTTCTTAATGAATACTAGTTTAAGCCCAAGAATAAAAGGGAAGACACAAAGCTACTTTTGACTTTCTTCTAAATCTGGTAGAATCTCTTCTACACAGAAAGCATCTATGCCTAAGAGGTGCTAAAGGACAAGGGGAAAGCTATACTAAAATGCTTCATTCTGGTCACTATGTGCAGTCATTTCACCTCTGCTCATTCTTTTTTTTTTTTTTTTTTTAGAAAACACTTTTTTTTTTTTAAGATTTTTTTATTTTTTCCTTTTTCTCCCCAAAGCCCCCCGGTACATAGTTGTATATTCTTCGTTGTGGATTCTTCTAGTTGTGGCATGCGGGACGCTGCCTCAGCGTGGTTTGATGAGCAGTGCCACGTCCGCGCCCAGGATTCGAACCAACGAAACACTGGGCCGCCTGCAGCGGAGCGCGCGAACTTAACCACTCGGCCACAGGGCCAGCCCCTCACCTCTGCTCATTCTTATATTCTTGGCTAAATAAATGAAAAAGTTATAGTTAGTGCATGGGTGGTCCCTTCCACTCCGTTCCATCTTCTACCAGATACGTATTACATATTTAAATATTCTTTTAAAAATAGTCTATGTATTTCCTCACTTTGTAAAATAAAAGTATTTTTTAAAACCATGGCAGAATAACCTAAGCAAATATCTCTCTATTACTTAAAATCTAAGAGTCACTAGGTCGAGATAATTTTTAAGATTTGCAAGTAGGTAGTTATATGAAATGTACAGATAAAGAACTCACCTCTGTGATTTCCCCAGTCCTTGAAAAGGATATTGATCATTTACAGTATAATAATCTGAAAAAGGCATTTGCCACATCATAATTTTTCAGAAGGAAGCATGAGCCTCAGAAGAATAGCCCTTATTCAATGATAAGAGTGGTATGAAAACAGTTCACTCTTTCCTCAAGAAATTGGTTTGAAAACAGTAACTGCTGCATTATGAGTAATTCAGTCAAGTTATCTGCATTGATAAATGGTGCCGCCTGCATGATCCTCTTTTGCTTTCAGAAATTGTTTTGAAACCCCGAATGTCCCTTCAGCGGCCCACTTGATATTTTTCCCCCTACAGTGACACTGAGAATAATTAAGTTGTTAAGAGAAGATTCATAATGAAGCAACAAAACACAAAACAATTAAGGCAAATATTTTATGCTCGTTTTATTTCCCTTCATTAGTATTTAAAGGTCAGAAAAACATTTATAATTTGGAAAAAAACCAATAAAACATAAACGCCAATTTCCTCTTGGTTTCACTTGCAAAAATGTTAACATTGTTCTGGAATGTTAATCCAAAAGCAATTAAAAAGAAATAATCTTTAGGATTAATGTATAATGTATAATTCATTTGCAGTTTTCAAAATCTCAAAATTGACAGAGTAGCCTAATGTTAAATTAAGACAATGGTAGATTTTAATCCTTATTCTTAAATAACCAAACAACTGCCCTTAAGCATTAGTTAGAATTGAGGTATGGAAGCTTTTCCATGGCTGATAGGATTTATATTCTATATGCTAACCCTTTATTATCTTACTCAGATAAAGGCCACGCAATCTAGGATTATCTAGTTAATCACAAGACTAATAAGCTCTAGTCAAGGTTGAGTTCTTGGTTAGGTCAAGAAACCAATAATTCCATTACTGATGTTGAAGTTCATTCAAAATACATCTGATATTGTTAGTTTATAATCTCTCACAAGAATTGAAATCTGCACTTCGTTTCACTTGGGGAAAACTTATTGAAGACCCATTTCAATTAGTACTTTTAGATATTAAATGAGGTCAATTTAAAATGGCCTATTCCCCATGGCAAGCACTTTTAGTCTTAAGTTAAAATGTATTCCTATATATAAGACTAAAATTTTAAATAAATTTCCAAAAATCACATTTATATGCTGCTTTTTTCCAATTCATCATTTTTTGGCTATCATTGATATTCCTGCTACTATAATTGATGTAAAAATTATTTGATGAAAAACAAACCATAGAATTCTACTGTGGGAAAAATATATATTACAAAGATTAACATAAGCATAATAAATTTTATTGACTCACAGTCCTTTGGAATTTTCAATAATTTAGAAAGGATTGAAGTTGAAGTTTACCTTAGTTTATCTATCCAAAAATCTTTTCAGATTCTATAAATGTATGGCAAAGACAAATAGCTAGGGATTTATTTGAAATAATCAAATCAAAGACATATTTTCAAGAACTTCTCAAACAATTCACATACAGAAATATATTCATTATAATGTTTCCCTAGTGATTCAAAAAGCAAGTCCCCCAATGGTTTACATTCAGAAAAGCATTTTCGGCTAGTCAATTTTTTCTGTTATTCCTGTTTGGATAATTGTATGCATCTGTTAGCCCAAAATAATCAATAATCATTCTATAGATAGGAAAGATAAAGTAAGTTTTATCTGAGCTAGGGTGAAGCTATAATCTGGGAAAGCCTTATCCAGAAAGGAAGAAAGCTTTTCAGAGAAGCATGGTTTTCAGTACAGTCTTATACCTTTTCAGAACAAAGAACATACATTAAACACACCTGATACAAAGTCATCAAAGTTTCAAAGAGGTATTCAGTTGAAAATTAGTAGGTCAACATGACCCTGATATCAGGAAAGGGACTAATACAGGTGTTACAGACAGGGCATTACCGATACTGGCATAGGAGGGGAAGTACTCATTCTCATCTTAAGAGAGTGTATTCTTTACTTTAACAGTTAAAGCAGGTGTACAATGTGTGTTTGACAGGCTGTAAGATAGGCTTCTTCAGTTCAGGCTGAATCAGTCTTGAAACTGAATAGTTACCCCATATGCCTCAACATGTGAAAATCTCTTGTCACATCTAAAATAAAAACACTGTATTTCCTTTAAATATTGTCTAATTCCATTTTTAACTTACTAAAATGACCTTTACAACTGTTGGGAAGGGAGACAAATCCTCTACCCTCTAGGTCCTTCTGGCTGGGCTATGAATGAAATTTATATGAGACAGAATAAAAGGAGAAAATAGAACAGAGCTTTATAATGTATATAGATGGGAGAAATCCAGGAAAATTGTGTAACTCGCCAGAATGGCCAAAGCTGTCACCTTAAATATCATCTTTAGCTAAAGACAAAGGAGGATGTTGGGCGTAGTGGTTTGGGGCTTCAAAGAGAAGGAAGGGAATTCACATGGAGAAGGAAAAGCAAATGTTTGGTAAATAAGAATGGGCTTAGCAAGGATCATCACTGTTTACCAATACCCAAAGTTATCTACAGTGATGGCCTGTCTTAGGGACAGACTTTTTATCTTAAATTTTTTCAGGCAGTTAGTGGCGAAGATCAAAGTTTCTTTCAGAGTCTTTTGTTCTTGAAAATAATGAGGTGGCCAATTCTATTCCCCCACAATACAAAACCCTCTTTGTAGAGGTCTTTATCAAAGCAGTAATTAATCATGTTATCTTCCTATTAGGACAGTTAAAAGAACAATTTCTTGTTGTTATTGTTTCATGACACTGATGAGTCCTGTTTATTACTACTGCCTCTGAACTGTTAATAACTAATACCTTTAGTTCTCAGATTTTTTCTCATCTCATTTCATAACGTCTCCTGGAAAGAAAATCTCAAGTCTACTCAATTCTGGAACACAGAGAACCCACATGCAAACCTCAAACAGCCATATCCATCACCAGTGGCTCTTCATAATGAGTCTGTGTGATAGTTTTGTGTGTCACCTTGGCTTTAGCCACAATACCCAGATATTTCATTCCAGATGTTTCTGTGAAGATATTTTTTGGATGGGATTAAATCTAAATCAGTAGACTTTGAGTAAAGCAGACTGCTCTCCATAATGCAGCTATGCCTCACCCAATCAGTTGAAGGCCTTAAGAAAATGACTGACACCTTCAGAGAGATAGGGAATTCTGCCAGCCCACTGCCTTCAGATTCCAATCGCAACTTTCCCTTGGGTTTTCAGCCTGCGGGCCTAGCCTGCAGATTCCAGAATTGCTAGTCTTTACAAGCACTTGAGCCAATTCGTTAAAATTCTCTTTTTTAGCTCTCTCACTTACGTATGTATAAAATACATATATATAAAATATATATTTTACATATACATATGTATATGTAAAAACGCATATACATATATAAAGATATATATATATATACGCACACATCGTATTGGTTCTATTTCTCTGGAGAAAGCTAATACAATCTGCAAGTGTGGAAAAACAATTTTGAAGAAAGTTATTTTACTCTCCTCAGATAGAATTGTTTCAGTTAAAAGAAGTTCTTTGACTATTAAAACTGTTTGTCCTTCATATAAGAAATTAATAGTACCGGTCTTGACCATTAGTCTATAATTATTTGTAATTATTTTCAACATATGTAAAGTTGGAGTTTCCTTTCACTGGTCTTCTATGTGGCCAATGAATACTCGTAGTTCTACCCTAGATTAAATTCCATCACCATGATGTGAGAAAGCAGTGGACTTCAAGCTTTTTATAATTAGAAAATATCAGAAGCAAGAAAAATATCAAATTATAGGTGAAACGGTTAATTAAAATTTAGTCCACCTAGGGGCCAGCCTGGTGGCACAGTGGTTAAGTTAGCATTTTCCACTTTGGCGGCCCGGAGTTCTCCAGTTCAGATCCCAGGTGTGGACCTATGTACTGCTTGTCAAATCATGCTGTGGCAGGCGTCCCACATATAAAGTAGAAGAAGACAGGCAAGGATGTTAGCTCAGGGCCAGTCTTCCTCAGCAAAAGGAGGAGGATTGGCAGCACATGTTAGCTTAGGGTTAATTTTCCTCAAAAGAAAAAAAAGATTAAAAAAATTTAGTCTATCTATATGATATAATATTACTAAATAATCAAAAATAATATCATAAAATTTTTAACATGGAGAAAAATGTTAGTACATTATATATAAAAGAGCTGTACTAAAGTCTATATGAAGTGCAACCTTAACTACATAAAATATATAGAAAATGTATATGTGAGATAAGACATAAAGGAAATATGTCAAAATTTAAATAAAGTTATTTCCAGAAGGTGGGATTGTAGGTGGTTATCATTCTATTCGCTTTTATATTTTGCATTTTTCTACAATAGGACTGTGTTGTTTTAATCACTGAGGGGGAAGTTTTAAGCTTTGAGAAAACAAGTAATACAATTTTTTTTCAATGACTCCTCCATTGACTTCACTTGGTTCTTTCTTTCCATAGCACTTGTTATATGGCTGTATATGACAGCATTTATTAAATCGTGTTGTAATAATCTGTCTATATAGCCGTCTTCCCTTGTAGTCTGTGAGCTTTGTGTGTGTGTGTGTATGTGAGGAAGATTGGCCCTGAGGTAACATCTGTTGCCAATCTTCCTCGTTTTGCTTGAGGAAGACTATCTCTGAGCTAACATCTGTACCAATCTTCTTCCATTTTGTATGTGGGACACTGCCACAGCATGGCCTGATGAGCAGTGTGTAGGTCCATGCCCAGCATCCAAATGCATGAACCCTGGGCAGCCAAAGCAGAGTGAGTGAACTTAACCACTATGCCAACGGGCCGGTCCCTAGTCTGTGAGCTTTATAAGGAAAGACACTGTATTCAATTTGCCTGGGCATGCCCTCAGCACATAGCTGAGTTTGTAATATTCAATAAATGTTTTTTCATGATAGGCAATACATAATGTCTATGGATCTTTAATAATATTGACTATTAATAACTAGTATTCAATCATGACTGTTATCAACATCATTATTTATTTTCCTAGATAATAGTACCTTCCTTATTAGAGTCTGCTACTTATGAAAAAGTATACAAGAAAACTGATGTTGGTAGGAGTAATCCTTAAATGACCCTTCACTCCCCACCTCCTACCCCCATGATTTTCCACCCTAATCCTCAGGACTGGCACTGTGAATTTGATGAGATATTATGCCTGAGATTATGTTAGATTACCAGAAAAAAGAAATTTTGCAGATTTAATTAAGGTTACTAATCAACTGACTTCTAGTTATTCCAAAGGGAGTTTATTCCAGTGCGTCAGCCATATCCAACCACATGAACCCTTTAGAATTAGAGAGTTTTCTTTAACTAGCAGAAAAGCAGAGAGAGTCAAAGCATGAGAAAGACTTGACTTACCACTGCTGGTTTGAAGATGGAGGGGGCCACATGAGAAATAATGTAGGCAACTTCAAGGAGTAGAGTGTAGTCCCTGGATGACATCTAGCAAGAAAACAGGGACCTCAGAGCTACAAAGAATTAGATTCTAACAATGATCGGAATGAGGTTGAAGCAGATTCTTCCCAGAGCATCCAGATTAGAGCCCAGGCCTCCTTAACACTTTCATTTCTGCCTTGGGAGACTAAAGAAATAATCTACTGGAGCTTGCCCAGGTTTCTGATCTACAGAACTATGAGTTAAAACGCTTATGTTGTTTTAAGCTACTAACTTTATGATAATTTGTTCTAAAGCAATAGAATCCTAACACAGCCATGCATCCTTTAACGGGGATATGTTAGGTGATTTTGTCATTGTGGGAACATCATAGAGTGTACTTACACAAACCTTTAGGTACAGCCTATTGCTCCTAGGCTACAAACCTATACAGAGTGTTACTGTACTGAATACTGTAAGCAAATGTAACACAATGATAAGTATTTGTGTATCTAAAAATATCAAAACATAGAAAAGATACAGTAAAAATATGGTATAAAAGATAGGGGACAGCCCGTGGCCAAGTGGTTAAGTTTGCGTGCTCCACTTCAGCAGCCTGGGGTTTCACCGGTTCAAATCCTCAGACATGGCACCACTCATCAGGCCATGCTGAGGCGGTGTCCCACATGCCACAACTAGAAGGACAAACAACTAAAATATACAACTATGTACTGGGGGGATTTGGGGAGAAAAAGCAAGAAAAAAAAAGAAGATTGGCAACACTTGTTAGCTCAGGTACCAATCTTGGAAAAAAAAGATCAAAAATAGCACACCTGTATAGGGCAATTGCCATGAATGGAGCTGGCAGGACTGGAAGTTGCTCCGGGCGAGTCAGTGAGTGAGTGGTGAGAGAATGTGAAGCCTAGGACATTACGGTACGCTGCTGGAGACTTTATACACCCTGTACACTTAGGCTACACTAAATTTATTTTTAAAAAGATTTTCTCTCCTCAGTAATAAATTAACCTCAGCTTAATGTAAATTGTTTACTTTACAGACTTTTTAATTTTTTTTAACTTTTTAACTCTTTTGTGATACCACTTAGCTTAAAACACAAACACATTGTACAGCTATACAAAAATATTTTCTTTCTTTATATCCTTATTCTATAAGCTTTTTTCTATCCTTAAATTTTTTTTTTTTTTTTTTACTTTTTAAATGTTTTTGTTAAAAACTAAGACACAATCATGCACATTAGCGTAGGCCTGCACAGAGTCAGGATCATCAACATCACTGTTTTCCATCTCCACATTTTGTCCCACTGAAAGGGCTTCAGGGGCAATAGCATGCGTGGAACTGTCATCTCCTGTGATAAGAATGCCTTCTTCTGGAATACCTCCTGAAGGACCTGCCTGAGGCTCTTTTTGAAACAGTGTCACTTTTCAGAAATACGTCCATGGTGGTTTGCTTGGTTTTTTTTTTTTTTTTTTATCATAGATTTGCTTGTAAGCAGATAATGCACTGTGAACATTCTTCTCTATTAATGAAAAGCTTTCAGTGTTGGGGTCCATGTTTTCAAACTTTTTAAGGAGCTTGTTGTGGTATGCAAAAGCTTCTGCTGAACACTTCACTGTGAAATTTCTTGGGAGTTCTTCTCCTTTTTCTTCTCCTGCAGTTTCCTTCTCTCTTGCCCCTTCTTCAGCTATGTGTTCCTGTTCCAGTCCCAACAATTCCTTATTAGTTAGTTCCTCAGGAACCACCTCTAGGAGCATCCTCATCCACACACGGATTAAAGTTGTTTGCCGTCTCAACCACAGCCTAGTTGATTTTTGCAAATCACTCATCCTTGGCAAACACTTTGAAGTCAAGGATGAACCTCTTGAGTATCTTCTTCCAGATGCCATTCATACACTCCTTGGTGACATCATCTCAAGGCCAAGTGAGGTTCTTGATGCAGTCATAGATGTTTTAATCCTTCCAGCATTGCATCGGTGTCTTCTCAGTGTCTTCCTCAGTTGCAGCAACAGCCTGGGCAAAAGTCCTTCTCATTTAGTAGGCCTTAAAAGTTGCTATAACTCCTTGATCCATTGGTTGGGTCAGAGAAGTGGTGTTTGGAGGGAGAAACACTGCTTTGATATTAGGATGAAGATCACCAGTAAAACAAGGATGTCCAGGAGCATTATCAACAATAAGCAAAATCTTGAAAGATTTGCTATTCTCCAAACAGTACTTCTCCATTTCACTGACACAGTAATTCAGGAGGGCATCTGGGAAGAGGAACTGGGTCATCCATCCATGACTTCTTATTGCTCCCGTAGTACACTGGCAGTATGTGCTTATTAACATGCTTGAAAGCCCTGAATTCTCACTATGCCAGATCACAAAGTGTTTCAATTTGCCACCTGCAACATTGCCCCCAAGTAAGACTTATTCTGTCCTTAAAATCTTGAAATCTGGCCTTGATTGGGCCTCCTTATGGAGGAAAGTCCTTTCAGGCTTACATTTCCAGAATAGGAAGGTTTCATTCATACAAAATATTTTCTCTGGCAAGTAATTTTCCTCACAATGAGCTTATCTAGAGTTTCCAAAAACTCTTCAGCTGCCTTCACATTAGCATTCACAGACTCACCACTCACTTTCACGTTGTGTAATGAATGACAATTCTTGAATCGTTTAAACCACTCAGAGCTAGCAATAAATTCAACATTGTAGTCGAGTTCAGCCTGTTCTTTCAACACTGAAAACAAATTTTTTCTTTGGCTGTGATCGTCATGGTGCTAAAAGGGATATGCTTCTCTGTCTGGTCCTGATCCAGGTCATTAGAAGTTTCTCCATGTCTGATATAGGCCCTTCTCAAATTTTTATTAGTCTTGTTGCCTTCAGTGAAGCAGATCCTTTAACAGCTTCCATCACTATGTTCTTGTTCTTAAAGATAGTAGCCGTGGTAGAATGGGACATGCCTGACCGGCAAGCAATAACCATCACTGATTTTCCACCTTTGTAGTTCTTAATCACTTTTAATTTTGTTTCCAGGTCAATCACTCGATGTGACTTCTTACTGGCAACATT
This sequence comes from Equus quagga, assembly GCF_021613505.1. NCBI lineage: Eukaryota > Metazoa > Chordata > Mammalia > Perissodactyla > Equidae > Equus > Equus quagga. The sequence continues at coordinate 108,824,510 of NC_060269.1, read as the reverse complement.
AGCAATGGATTTTGTATGCTTAGGGGTCACGATGAACAAAATACAAGATTAAATCAAGAACAAAAGAAAATGATGCAATCAATAGACACAGCAAACACAAGATGTATGAGACTGCTGCCAGTGTAACATGGAATACTGTTTTACAGTAAGCTTTGTTTTTAAGTAGAAAAAGTACACTCTAAAATAATGATAAAAAGAATGTATAGTAAATATGTAAACCAATAATAGTCATTTATTTTCAAGTATTACGTACTGTACATAATTGTATGTGCTACACTTCTCTATGACTGGCAGTGCAGTAGGTTTATTTATACCAGCATCACCACAAACACATGAGTAATGCATTGCAGTCTGATATCACTAGAGAATAGGAATTTTTCAGCTCCATTATAGTCTCACGGGACCACCATCGTATATGCAGTCTGTTGGTGACCAAAATGTCGTTATGCAGAGGATGACTGGACACTAATAAACGTCCTTACTTTAATGGAAGGGTTCCCAATTATGAAGATTTTGTCTTATACTATGAGTAATACTTTGCTGTAGTTATGGGACCTGAATGAGTGCAGAATATCATATAAACAAAAATTTTAAATTTTCTCACACTGTACTCAGAGGTCGATGGAAAGTATAGCTCCTTTATTCTCTAAACCTGGCCTAATCTCCTATTGCAGCCCAGTCTACATAGAAGAAAACTTATTCCTGCCAAATAAGAGTATTTCATTCTCTTCTGGTGTTTTTTTTCTTTAAAGATTGGCACCTGAGCTAACATCTATTGACAATCTTCTTCTTCCTCTTCCTCCTCCTCCTCCTCTTCCTCCTTCTTCTTCTTCTTCTCCCCAAAGCCCCCCAGTACGTAGTTATATGTTCAACTTGGAGGTCCTTCTGGCCGTGCTATGTGGGACACGCCTCAGCATGGCCTGATGAGCAGTGTTATGTCCGGGCCCAGGATGGAACCCATGTAACGCTGGGCCCTCGAAGAAGAGTGCAGGAGCTTAACCACTTGGCCCTGGGGTCAGCCCCTCTCTTCTGGTGTTTAATGCTTCTAGTTTTATACTTCAAAGTTCAAATCCCTCACAGAACTGTTTCAAAGAGTCTTTTTTGGACTGCTCAGACTTTTCAGATAGATGCTCCATCTTTACATTCTTGCTCCTTTACTCTTTTCTTCCTCAAAGTCCTCATGACATCAGAAGGAAGAGGTGCTGAAACAGGCTGTGTCCTTTGACTCCTCTGGTCTCTGAAGAGACCTCTTATCTGCTGCTCTCCCTGCTGGTGTCCTCTGTTGTCCTTCACAGTCAGGGCTGCAAGGCTCCATCAAGGTGAGCTCTGACTCACTCGGCCTCACTCCAGCCTTTGCCAGCACTGTGAACCTCTCTGAATCTCTTCTACATCTTCAATCCAAGGCTTGGACTAGGCAACACACCCTTAACCTCTAAGCCCTGCAGTGGGGTCAGATCATCTCAAAAGTACCCCCTGGAGCAGGGTCATGCAGGCATACTGAATTCTATCTACACCTCATAGGTATCGCAAACAACAAGAAAGGTAAACTACATCTCTTCTCAGTCCAACCACATTGAGTTCCATAGTTTAGTTTTTATGGTCACCTGAGAAGCAATCTACTTCCAGAGTTCCAGAGATGAATCTAGGCAAGTGGTCCTAGCCTAGGCAACTCCTTCAACTTATAGGACGTGCATCCATCAGTGTAAGACAAAGTCTGAAAATGAGAGATTGGGGCCCAGATTCTTCACTCCTTCACTCATGTGCCTTTCTCTCCCTTCATCTCTCAAAATCCCTTGGGACCAAAAAGGACCAGCTCTAAGCTATCTATCTAGTGCTTTTACATCACATCTTCCTGTCATGGGTAACATGCCATAGCACTATCTGTGAAGGGGGAAGCCATGACCTCTCTACATTTAGAGAAGAATTTCTATAGTCTGACCCACTGATATTTGGGCATTGGCATGTTAGGAAAATTTAGAAAATATCCACTCCGAGGTCTTCTTGCAAACCTATTTTCCTGCGGAAAATTTTTTTTTTGGTTTTCAGAAGTTAAATAATAATTGAGTCTTAATCTTTGCATACCTGCTATAAAATTCCTAATCCTGTCTACCCACCCTCTGAAACCGACAGAGGTTTCAGTTTAGCTAAATAGAAAGCCTTATAAACAGAAAATAAACTGAGAAAATCATAATATAATCAAAACATCACCCCAGATATATGAAAACACCATAAAGTTGAGAAAAGATGTCTCAACATAGACAAATTTTCCAGTTTTCTCATCTTTGATAGACATTAGCAAGTTTACAAAGTTGTAGAAATAGATTTTATCTGGATCTTGTCGTGTCACTGGAGGAAAAACAAATGCTATTTTATTTAATTACCACACGGAAAGCTGTAGTGAGAGATCTCGTTCCCACAGCATTGATGACTTTATCAACAGTAAAATTTAAAGAAAGTTTCCATAGGATGACCTAAGATTGGTTCAGACCATATCACCATGAGATATAAATGGCCACCTTGGAAAAGGCTTCCTTCTCCAATTTAAAGCACAGGTAATATTTCCACATATCTGTAAGTCTTTAAAACATCCTAGACCACCACTGTGGACAGAAACAGAGCTAGCATCACGTGGGGCACTTCCATGCTCATACAATCTTGGATTGTAACTAAATCATAGCTTTGGGTGAAATTTAAGTTTACATACTGTTTTTGAAGATTTTATCATACATGTAGTGTTCATACAGCTTTCTTATGGCTAAAAACATAATGTAAAAATAATCTTTTCTCTTGGAAAAAAGGCTGTTGGGAATCCAAGGCTCTTAGTGTAGGAATAAAGTAGAATTACCGCATTGTCCTAATTTATTTTTAATCCTTTCCTGTGATTTATTATGTAGGACACTGGACACTCCCCAGAGGGTTAGAATTCTGCACCACAGCATATTCAACACTCCCATTATTCCTTTAAGTCTATATTTCTGAAGTTGCAGTATCTGATATTACCAGGAAGTTCTCACAGTCTTAGCGAGTTTGCTAAATGGAAATTCCACTGTGTGGTCTTTCAGCTGCAGAGAATTCTACTTTCTATGGAGAAATGTCAGTAACAACTTAATTGCCTCCCATTTTGTGAATATCTTTTATCAACAAAATGTTCCCAATAATCACATTGCATTTTAGAAGGCTGCCTTTGTTTTATACAGACCGAGGGGTTAAGTGAGAGAAAGAGCAAAGGGAATTGGAAAAAAATAATTGTGTGATAAAAGGAGCTCAGTGACTACTAGCTGTGTATGAAAATGAAAATCGTGCAGATTAACTGAGCTGATACCATTTCTATTAGTCTCATTTGTTAAAGCTATAGCAAACTGTTTACCCTGCTGGTTAGTTCTCGCAAGAGTGACTCTGATCTCATGAATGTCAGCACTTGCCCTCCAGGTTTACTCAGCTTTCAGCACGGATACCTTTCTTGTCCAGCTCTTCAAAGCAAAGAAAAGAAGAAAGAAGAAGGGAAAAAGCATCCGGTGGGAGATTACAACATGCTCCACGGGGAATCCCTCCTGAGATCTGCAGTCTGTAAGAAGATGTTGAGAAGGAGCTCAGTGTGCCATAATCCATTCTGAATGTGGCTGGAACCTTCTGTGCAACGTGAGCCAAAGGTCACTCTGATGTCAAAACAGAGGGAGAAGAGACTCTATAGTTGACATCTCTGTCAAATGGTTCATTAAGTATCATCTATAATTTCTTATTGTCAAGAGGCAAATTCTTTCTTTCCTAAGGATTTTCTCATTTTGCCAGATGAATAACAGCAGGGAAAAATATTCACCTAAAAATACTTAGGCAATTATAATTTTGTTCTTTCAATCTATGTAAAATAATAAGTTCTAGCCCCAAGAATGTGGGAGTAGACTTTAGAGTAGTTTTCCGGGTAATCTCAGCTCTGGAGAAATTTCTAGAAAACTTAAGCAGTTGAACAGTGACCTTAAGGCAGTATCCATGGAACCATATTGATATGCCATTCAATCTGGTTATTTGAAGTCTACTTCATCTAAAGCCGCTTAGACAGAGTCTATTTTATTACTGGCACTTTACCAGTTTAATAACAGAAGAATAAAATAATTTTTAGACAAATGCATATATATGAGACTAATGTAATTGAATGGCAAATTGAAAATAGGATGTTTATCCAACAGATTGAAGCATTAAAACCTCTTTTTCTGTTCCTGTCACCTCCCTGTTAATCTCTCTTCTGCTCCTTCTGTTAGATCCTTAATCCAAAACCGCATAAACTCCCAAATTAAGTATTTCAAAAGCTTCCTATTGAGTCTAATTTCTTCCTCTCCTCTGTCCTATCTATTCATCTCCCACATCTCCACTCTGACACCACATTTAGCTTTCCAAAATATTCTTGTGATCATGTCACTTCCCTATTGAACCTTTTATAGATTTTCATTTCATACAAGATAAAGTCCAAACAACTCACCATTCAAATATACTTGCAATCTCTTTGAACTATCTTTTCAGGCTCATCTACTACTTCACTGTCATCCCCATTTACAAACTCCACTCACACAATGCTCACTCCTTACACTGTACCAAAAACTCTAGCTTCTTTCAATAACTTCACCTAATCTTGTAAAAGACAGTATCTTCCATCTCCGTGCCTTTGCACATATCCTAATACCTAAAATGGCAGCTACCTTCTTGTACTCTCAGTTGTTACTCTAAGCACAAATGTTATCACATCCCTCCTTGACCACTCTAGGTAGAATTTATTTCTCCCACTACTGTGTCCATTTAGAAGAAAATTCTTTGTTTAGAGACTCCTATCCTCATAGACTCTGACCTCCTTAAATCTAGGAGCTTGTCTTATTCAAGTTCTTTTAAAATAAGAATTACAGAAAATTTTTTAAATATCCATTAAATAAAAGCATAAAAGTATCTGGTAAACTAATATCTGATACTCTTTCCTATGGATTTATCCATCCTGAAGTATCAATACTATTAACTCATTATTTCTAAGCCAATGTTATTTTCCATTAATACTTGCAATATAATTATTGAGTATATTGCTGTAATTCAAATCAAAATAAGTAAATTATAACCATACCAGCTGTAGTAATAGACATCAGAGCTTTACTAAGATCTTATTATTTAATTGCAAATGAATTAGCTTGAGATAATGCAATATAATAGTCCCAGTTAGCAGCATTTTAGACTTATTTAAGACAGCATCATATGGCTTTGCCTGAATAACAGCTTTCACAAATCTTGAGGCATTATTAAGAACGTTCACATGAAAAAATTAGTGCATATTTTATGGTTTAGCATCCAATTCTTTACAAATGTGAACCTGGTCCCCTTGAGAATGAGCTTTTACAATCTCTAATAAATTGAAGGAAAATACCTTTTTTCCTCCTGGAATTGTACAGCTAACTATCTTCAGTTTACTTTCATTTCAAATCATGGAGTCCATTTTATTAATATACAAAAGGGTAAGGGAGATAGCAATAATTGTGTTTATTAAATAATCAGTATGTTGTCTAAAAAGAAGAAGAATTTTCTTGAATTAACTTTTAAATTATTCAAATTATTTCAGATTTATAACTAAAGATAAGGTACACAGTCTTCCTCTGCCACTTTCTCCTATCTAAAAATCAGATTCATTTGATATAACTAAAAGGATATTTGAACATCTGAATGTGTTTGAGAGGCTTATTTGAAAGTGCTGTAGAAAGCAAAGTCATTGATTTTAAAAAAAGGCAAATCTTTGAAATGCTTACAGAATGATAAAGGATTTAAATTCTAGGAAAGACAATATTAAAACAATTAAACATGGATTTTTAAAAGACATTCTACAGTCTCCCTGTTTCAACCAACAACTAAAATCAGTGGCACTGAAAAGTAGTAAACAAAATTACGGTTCTATTTTCCGTTTGATTTCATTAGCATAGCTCAACCAATTTTACAAATCAAACTTCCTTGTGTCACTTCTTAAGTGGCACATATTTAAATGATTATTCATTTCTAACCAACTCATGGCTCCTTGTAGGCTCATTGTATTTAGTTTCATCCACCTTTGAATTCATTTCGTTTTTGTAATTTAAGGAAAAAAATTTTTAAATGAAGAGTTTTCAAAATAAATGTATATATATGTTACTAAAATGAAAGAACTCAAAAATCATTCTAAAGAGTTTAAAAAGGAATTTATTATCACATAATCATCTTTTCAAATTATTTTCAAAAACTTTATAAATGTAAGCAAGAGAGTTTGAGATAAAAGTCAAAATTCCCTGTCAAATCTGCTTTGAAATAACACTGCAGGCTGTACCAAATCTAGTTTGAAAGATCCTGTAGTTAGACCTAAACTATCAAAAAGGTATCATCGTTATCAAGAAACATTTATTAAACACTTAGGAATACATGAAGTGTGGCCTTTGATTTCACTGAAATTCTTCAAAAGAATTAATCTGCTTTTAGGGTCATGTACCAAAATATCCATTAATATAGAAAATACAAGCAAATTAAATAATAAGTAATAAGTGGATGAAGAAAAACCAACGAAGAGATAACTACATTAAATCAAAGCAGGAAATACCTTTAAAAACAATGATCAGTAGTAAATAAGAGTCTCAATCTTGAACAAAATAGGTATTAGACTTTTCAAAATGTGATTAGGCATTATCTGTGCATGTGACAGACTGGGTATGTGGTGCACCTGTGTTTAAGCATGAAATACACCATTCTCCCATTCATAAAAATAGACAAAATCAAATTACATTATAATTTGCATGAACAAGAGTATTTCTCTCTCTTATTAATTTTAATAGTTTGAGCAGGCTGACAAGAACCTTTTGAGTCAAAGTAAGTCGAGTGGCAGAATTGATTGACCTGGTAATCATATTTGAACACGTCCTACAGTATAATTTATCTTTTAACCAGTTTCATGTAAATTGCGTAATTCTGCATTGTAAACTGGCAGTATCCTAACGTCTCTGGTACGTTAGTATTTTTTCATTATTTGCCTTACAATTGATTTAAAGAAAGACATTTTTACCAACAAATTTTTTAAGTTTATTTGGTATTATACTTCAGCAAGCAGTGAATTTTATAGATGGATAAAATGGGGGACACGAATGTGGAGTCACTTAACTAGATAAATTTAGTTGATTCATCCAACACTTGGGCTCAGAATTCTAGGTTAAGGAAAGAGAAAGAAACCATTAGGCCCAAGGTGAGTGTAACAAATAGAAAGAATAAGCAGCCATATACAAACAGGATATACTAATCATTTGTATTTTTTCAGAATCATTTAATCCAATTAATAGCTAAGAAATACTTTGATGAGGGGGAGGAGGAATAAGGGGAGAGATAAGCGAGAGTATTGAGTTCCTTCATTGTTTTTGTATAAAGATGGGGAAAAAAGGTAAGAATCAGCTGAGACTATGTCAAAGTTGTTTCAAGTCTTATCTTTTAGAGACACATTATAATGATCGTCTCTAATGCTCTGTCACTATTTTTCTATATACGTATTTGTATTGATCATAAAAAAATAGTTGGACATTTCTCATTTTTTCCCACTTCATGCACACATCATCACTGGCAGCACCTATCTACTCCCTTCCTTGTTTAGTTTGTTAAAATATTTGCCTTATGTGGCCAGCCCTGTGGCCAGCCCTGTGGCCAAGTGGTTAAGTTCACCTACTCTGCTTTGGCGCCCTGGGGTTTCGCCGGTTCGGATCCTGGGCATGGATGTGGCACCACTCATCAGGCCATGCTGAGGTGGCGTCCCACATAGCACAGCCAGAAGGACCTACAACTAAAATATACAACTATGTACCGGGAGGCTTTGGGAAGAAGAAGAAAAAAAAGAAGATTGGCAACAGATTTTAGTTCAGATGCCAATCTTCAAAAAAATTTTTAAAATATTTGCTTTATTACAGTATCTTTCAGGGTGACCTTCCTTTGCACATCTCTTCTTCATGCAGCCAAGACCACTTTTAAGTCAACTCTGTCCCAAGCTGAGATCATCTTACCTTTGCCTACGTGGATTGTAAGGGTCTCTAGTTCCACACTCAGGATTCAACCACCCTTGTGTTTAAACAGATTCTTAATCTTTATTTCTGAGAACATTTTTTAAAATATCAACAAATGACTACTCACATGGGTCACATGTCTAAATTTTTCATATAATTATATTTATGTGTTGTATCTTAGGATTACACAATGATATGTGTCATATTTTCATATAATAAAATTCTATATTTATAAATTATATTACTTTAAAAATAGATATATTTTACTATAATGACATAAAACATTACTCTGAGCCAAAAGACTTGACAAATATTCCTCTAAATGATTAGAGGGCTGCTGTGAAATTTATCATATCTCTGTTTGAACACATTTTTTCTTTCCCATCATGAACGCTCATGACTTTTTTGAACAAACTATGGAGTGACCTTTGTGTCTAAAGCTTTTAATCTCAATCCTTTCCAATTATAAAATTCTAATAATGACAATAGTTTCAGACACAACAGCAAATTCTCAAATTCAAATTATCCATAACTGAAAAATGAATTATATATACTTTGCTACCAAAATTTTCCTCTTTTATGTTAATTTCCCAATATAAAGGACGTTATAACATTAATCTCAAGCTGTAGAAATAGAGAATAATGAAAAATGGTCATATCTCATTATGCAAAGTTCTGAGAAATATAAAACAGCAAAATGAAATTCAGCTTTTAAACATAGCTATATGTAATAAAGACTTGCACATTTCAAATATGTTCTCACAACTCTAATAAGAGCAAAATTCCACTGCATTTGAAACAATATTAAATAGGAATTAATGTTGCAGGGATATTGTTAATAAATAAATGCATAGATCCCAAGTTGGGAAAAGTTTTTTAAATGGAGAGCTGGGAAATTATATTCAAACATTTTGAACTGTTAGTACTCATTATGGTTGAAAGAGCCTGGAGCAAAAGTGAGCACAGATACCTCTGAGAGTATTCTTAACCTATTCCTAGAGGCTTCAATAAAAGCCAGACAACATACTTTAAGACAAATGCTGGGGGAAAATGAGAAATTATCCTATTTATGAGTCTTAAAATTAAAAATACTTTTGCGAGAATTATACCTTCCAAAAACCAAAAGAATTATGTCACATAGAATACATAATTTTATACTGTTAGGACGTTTTTCATCTGTAATTGTTTTGTGTGTGTGTGTGTGTGTGAGGAAGATTGTCACTGAGCTAACCTCTGTGCCAATCTTCCTCTATTTTATGTGGGTTGCCGTCACAGCATGGCTTGAAAAGTGGTGTTAAGTCTGTGCCCAGGGTCCGAAACTGCAAACTCCAGGCCACTGAAGTGGAGTGAGCAAACTTAACCACTACGCCCCCCAGGCCAGCCCCACATCTGTAATTTTTTATGACATCTTCCTAATATCTGCCTGGTTTTATGAACAAAACTTTTGATCATTGCCTATTGTCAGCTTTTCAGATGAGAATATCCTAAAGTTTTAAGAAGTGAAAGTGAGTCTGTCTCATATTAAGGTCATTTTAAATCCAAGCCAAGTAAAAATAGAAGTAATATCTGATGCGGGGTCGGTGAGCCCAGGAGTCGAAAGAAAGATTTCTTAGACTCTTAAGATCTGGCAGTAGTGCTCTTTTATTTAGAGAATAGTGTAGCATGGGGACAGGACCCATGGGCAGTCAGGCTGCTGCGTGGGGACAGGACCCACGGGCAGTCAGAGATGCTGCTGGCATGGGGAGCTGCTGCTGCCGCCGCTGGCATGGGGACAGGACCCATGGGCAGGCAGAGCTCCTGCTGCTGCCCCGAGTTGAGGCTTAGGGCTAAATTTAAGGCATAGGTATGTGAGTCATCTCTTTACGAAGACAAAGGAAAGAACATGAAAAAAAAGTTAAAATGGTATCAGTGTAGGTGGGGTCTGGTCGTTGGGTGATCCCATGACTTTTAGACAAGAATCAAATCGGATTAAGTAAAGGTCAGAAGCCACCACCCTAAACCAGTTACATGAGATTGCCAGACAGCAACCAACTTAAGTTCTTGCCTTCCCTATTAAGAGCTTCTAGGGACAAGGTCATCTCTCCTCTTCTTCCTGGTACAGAGAGGGAGGCACCTTTTACAGATAGAGATTTACCTTACAAATGTAAATGTGTCCCAACAAGGGCAAGTTCCCTTCCCCAGAGCCTCCTTCCCTGTCCCAGTTTATCGAAAGCAATCAGCCCAAAACAATCCTGATGCCAAAGAGACATATCCTGGGGTGGCCAATTTCAGGTCCCTACAAGGTCATCCCCCCTTCCTTCACAAACGCAAATGTCTCTCAAAAGGGCAAGCAAAATTCCAGTCCTCGGAGCCTGCTTCTCATCTGTAGTTTTAAAAGTAACCAGCCTAAAATCCTCATCATAAACCGTTTTAAAATTAAGCAGCCTAAAAATCCTCATCAATATCCTTAAGAAATTGAGCTCTCGTGTACTTACCACTTACTGTGAGGCAACATTGTTCAGAGTGTTTTACAAATATATCTAATTTAAATCTTATAATAATCATGTGAAGAATGTACTATTTTTATTGTCTCCACTTTACAGGAAATTGAGGAAAGTGGGGCCCAGAGAGGTTAAGTAAGTTTACCAAGAGCTTACAACTAGAGAGTAACTGATTATAAGCGCAACCCCAGCAGGCTGGCTCTAGAGGCCATGAGCCTGGCCACTACAGGATTCAGTTTCTCATTATGAAAAACTGCAAACATTTAGGAAAAACAAAAACTGCAGTCTGCATATATGCATAAACACCAAGCCACCCATACTGTAATACATATCGTACAATCCACACGGCACCTTCCGTCTCCTTCTCCTAAGGCACTTATTTCACTCTATCTAGTGTTGTAAGTATTTTTTACATATATCCCCTCACATAAGTTTACATCAAGACCCTAAGTTTCTTGACATCTAAACTGGGCCTGATTCTTTGTATCCTCCAAAATCCTTAATAAAGTGTTATATATTCTTTAAGCATTCATTCAACATGTTTTAGAGAATTGGTGAATGAACATAAATCTGACTCCTTCATTAAGAAACCAAATAAAAGAAAAATAGAGTTAACACAATGTACTACAGATCTGGATTAAATTTTGACTTTCCATATAACTCCCTCTCACCCCCAAAAAAAAACATAGAAATAGATAGCAACCCTCCCACCGAGACTGAATTCACTTCATGAAAACTGAGCAAAATTAAATATAACTTTCAACCTATAGTAATCTTATTTTTAATTTTTTTGTAATTTTAACAACTTACAACACAACTTTATTTAAAACACTATAGTTTTACTTAGTCACTAACTTCCAGTCTTTCAAATTTAACTAGTAAAAAAAAAGCTTTAGAAACCATAGGATGTATGCAACAATTGCATTTTTAAAAAGCATTCTGCCAGGCAAAGATAGAGAAATGGCTGAGACCGAAAGCAGAGAATGACCCAGATAATGGAGATGAGAAACTCCAGGCGTGTTGATGATATGGTGGTAAATTTTTCCAATTTGAAAGGTATCACGGGGAGTAACAGGAAGTAATAATGGAGAAGTAGTGGAGATTAGGCATAGAGATAGAGCTGGCATTTAAGCTCATTTGAATGATATTTGAAGCCATAGATAAGAATTCAATAATGAAAGAAAAATGGATAAGAGAGAGAAGAAAAGAGAAAAAGGATGAGGATAGACCTTCAGTATTAACTCTGCCTAGTGGGCAAGGGCGTGGAAATGCAAAGGAAGGGACGGAATGGGGAAAGAACTCACTGGCATACTAGCACAGACCACTTTAATGAAAGCAAGTGAGGGGCAATTTCAAGAAATAGGGAAGGATCCACAGTTTCAAACACTATAGACAGTACAATGAGAATATGAAGGGAAAAGAAGACTTTGATTTTGGTGACTGAACAATTCTTAGTGACCATAGAATGGTTTTATTTGAATTTAGGAGGCTAAATTTGTCTGGTAAAGAATGAAGATTGTGTGAGTACTGAGGAAGAAAAAATATATTACAGATTATTTTTTAAAGAAAAGATAGTGATTGGGTGACTGACCTAGAAGTTTACAGACTCATGGTCTGAGCACTGATAACTGTTGTTAGAACTCCTAGCAGAAGGGAAAAGCTTTTAACAAAAAAAAAATTAAAGTATGAATATTCTTGAGGTGAAAGTAGTTACAGTTTTCTGAATATCCCCAATCATGAACCTTTGGTATATTTGATTCTGAAATATCTTTAGAAAATCATCTTACATTTATATAACACTTCACAGTTGCCAAACAGCTTTCCTGGCCTTCAAAGTATTGTGATCTTCACAATAACCGTATGAGTAAGAGGGATGATTACCCTGTCTTTTCAAATGAGGAAATATGCTTCCTGAGAAATATCATTTGACCTTGCAGAATTAGTGGCATCGCTTGGGCTAGAACTCAGTACATTGAATCCTAGAGCTAATGCTCTTTCCACTGAAATCAATACGGTTCAGGAATAGTCACCTTCAGAGTTTATAACTAAGACTTGACTTTAAAGACCTCAATAACCCAAATATGTGCAAATGCAAAAAGTTAGGTACCCTCTCACCTCCAGTCTCGAGGCTATGCAGTGTTTCAATAGCAGTTCCACTTGCTTCAAATTCCTTTCTATTCATCATTCTCTCTCACAAAACTGTTAGCTGAGTTGATGTGGCCATCTCTATTTTAGAGGAGGAATAAACAGAATGAGTTATTTGTGTAAGTTCACAAAACAGGTCAGTGACAGAACTGGTATTAAAATTTAAAACTCTCAGTTCTTTACTCAGCTGCTTTTACTGAGTAATCCTGTTCTTCACAAAACTAATTCTACTTATGATACTAGGGTTATTATGTTGCAGTGAATATACATATAGATGTGTGTACATATATGTGTACATGTATATACATACACATTTGTCAAATATTTGATTGTGTATGCTTGAATTGTGTAATATTAGATTTTCAAGCAATTGGAAAAATTTCCTTTTCCCCTCCCAATCATACAAAACCAAAAACTGAATCAGATTTTCCTTCATTTTGTTGCTTAAGTAAAGGCACTCTCTTCTGAACTTGACCATGACGTCCATGATTCTACATCAAATGTTAGGTGAGCTAGTGATATACTTCAAAGTAAGCAGAGGAGAGAAGTAGATAAATACGATAGATCTAAGGAAATAAAAGATAATTATAGCATAGATATCAAGCATCATTTCAAAATATAAGCAACATGCGTTCAGGTTGTCTGGCTCCTTATCATTACCAGGGGGAAAATAATGACTCCCTGTAAACATCCAGTACCCAGGAAGCTGTAACAAAATATTGTTCAGAGATATCTGCTGATTGTGAAATTAACTTCATGGGAAAAAACAATGTATATTTCACCAAAGACGGAAAAAGCGTAAAATATATAATATTGCATTTACAGGGTACATAAAATCTTATTGGATCAGTGATAAATATTTGTGCTTCAGCAATTTTAGTATTTTACAGACTACTTTCCTTGAGAATGTTTACAAAATACATAGACAACTTATTAATCAGTATTAAAACACAACAATGCTAAATTCAGTAACATGAAATGTGTGCAAAGCAGCCACTCTGAAAAGTATTTAATTAATGGGATAACTTTCCATTCGAAAATTATCTTCCCTGAATAAAGTTCTCTCCACATGGAGACAACACTTATGAGGCTCATGAAGACTGGACAGCTCTTATTCAGAAAAGAATGTTGTACAAATAAAAAAAGTGTTTTGCTTTTGATACTAATTGCATTTTAAAATACATTGATGTACACATTAAATATTGAATAGCAAGCTTTTATTATTTATGACAGTCAGGTATCTGCATTTACTTCTTCTGATTCCTGAAGAATTAAATATTTTTTATTATTCATAGTTCGTATCACTTCTGCCAGTCAGATTCTACTCTGGCGCTACTGGTTCACGAGAATGTCAACGAGCTATCTAACTTTCCATTTAATACTCCTGTGGTTAATTTGTGATGATGAGGATGTGCTTGTTATTTTAGAAATGAATTACTAAAGACAACACACTACCCATGAATACAAGCAATTGTGTTAATCAAGGAAGACTTATGGCTATAAGCCCATCATATTTAAAATCTAAAGACAGAAAAGAGGAGCACGCAAATTTTAAAAATGCAATTAGCTGTAGAATGGTCAAAAACACCTATATATCTTGAATTCCTCCTCAAGCACCATACATAAGTCATGACATCTCACAAATCTCTTATTTCTAAGGATTTTAATTCTTACTATACCACAACAGCTTTGTGGCCATATCTTTTAACTATCACCTCATGACACCTTAACCTTCAAAACTGAATTCAACTTTTTTGCCTCTAGTTCAGATTTAATAGACCCCAAAATTATGATCCATGTTCTCTCCAAAGCAAATTTTTTCTGATTAAGAAGGCAGAACCATAGGGGCCAGCCCAGTGGTGTAATGGTTAGGTTCATGCACTCCACTTCAGCGGCCCTGGGTCTGCAGGTTCAGATCCTGGGGGCGGACCTACACACCAGTCATTAAGCCATGCTGTGGCGGCATCCCACATACAAAGTAGAGGAAGGTTGGTGCAGATGTTAGCTCAGGACCAATCTTCCTCAACAAAAAAAAGAAGAAGAAGAAGGCAGAACAATAGCTTGAAATATATTGGTTCCTGATTATTTGAATAATCGCATTCAGATCAAATAATAATATTAAATTATTAAGTAGCTGAAGGATTTCAGACACTGACCTAAGCACTTTGGGCCATATTTTTATTTGGAGCCAGAATGATGATGGTGATCAATGATCATAATCATGATGATTACGACCAGAAAGAAGCAAATCATGAAAGCAATGTATATATCTTTTCTCAAGTAAGACCTATGAGGTAGATATTAGTATGCATGTTTTCCCACAGAGAAAATAGTAGCTCAAAGAAAATATGTAACCTGTTTATTATAACACCATCAGTATGAGACTGACTCTAGCCTTGAACAAAGATCTGTTTAACTGACAGTTGCACTATTTTTACTTTGCTGACCTATTTTTAAGGGGTTGTACTTTAAAATCAAACATGGTAGATTGAATAATTCCATTTATCTTTGCTCCCTCCAAAATCCCGCTAAAATTACAGTAAAGGGAAAAAAACCATAAACTCAAGAAGACAAAGAGAGGAGGAGGAGATATATATAAAACGGAAATATTTGGTAAGTGAAAAGCAGACGGAGAGTAATTGATGTGGCAGCTAGCAAAAAGTAAATTCCTGTTGGAAAGCCCAGAAAAGTTTAAGGCTGAAGTATGGGTTAGGGTTTAAAAAAAGATAATTAACTAAAAATCTTTAACAGGTTGAAAACTTTAAAAATTTCCCTCTAAATCCCTTTCCCTACATCTCCCATTTAGGCAGTTACTCTGTCTCAACCTAGCAGAGGACTCCAGTTCTAGAGAAATTGAACCTGAAAAAAATCTAGTCTTGAGAACATGGGCTCAGTGTCGGGTAGAAGAAAGATGCTATCCTGAAAAAAGAGATGGAGAAATCACATCTCAAATGGTGAAGTCCTTCTCTGGCCCACCTACCCCTCAGGCTCTCAGAATGTTACCTGGGAAGCTTAGACCCCATCAATACCAGCAAACCTGTACCCACCCTGCTTCAGACAGGAACTGGCACATTTCTCTCCAGAATAACTGAAGCCCTTCAATTACTGCAATTTGGTTCCTCAGGGAAACAGTAGTCTTTGCTCAATCACTCTGTGACTTTTCATATATCAATTTATTTGTCTCAGGTCTTTTTGTCTGATTGTAGTATAGCCACTTTATCTGCCTTTATGCATGCTGCTTGCATGGTAAATCTTTTCCATCTTTTTGTTTTCAACCTATTTATTTATATCTTTAAATCTTAAGTGTGTCTCCTGCAGACAGAATATAGTTGGGTCCTGGGTATTTTTATTCAATTTGGTAATATCTGACTTTTGATTAGATTATTTAATTCATTCATATTTAATGTTGCTATGAATATAGTTAGATTTATATCTGCCATTTTACATTGTTTTCTACGAGATCCATATCGTTTTTATTTCTCCTTTACTGCTTTCTTTTGTATTAAATAGTTTCTAGTAACATTTTAATTCCTTTAATAATTATTTTTTATTTTTTAGTAAGATTAGCCCTGAGCTTGCATCCACAGACAATCCTCCTCTTTTTGCTAAGGAAGATTAGCCCTGAGCTAACATCTGTGCCCATCTTCCTCTATTTTATATGTGGGACACCTGCCACAGCATTGCTTGGTAAGCCATGCATAGGTCCACACATGGGATCTGAACCAGCGAACTCCGGACTGCCAAAGCAGAGTGCGCGAACATAATCATTACACCACCAGGCCAGCCCCTAATTATATTCTTTAAATTATTTTCTTAATGATTGCTCTAGGGCTTACTGTATATATCTTAACTTCCAAAATCTACTTCAGATTTATACTAACTTGATTCAAGTGAAATATAAAAGCTTTACTTATATATAGCTGCATCCTCCCCCATTTTTCTATTTTTGTTATACATATGACATTTAAATATATTAAAAAATCCTACGGTACATTAGTATAATTATGATATTTTATAATCATGTCTTTTAAAGATAAGAGAAGAAAGGAAAGCATTTACATATACTTATAGAGTTTGTTATATTAATTTTCCTATTTATCATTTTTGATTCTCTTCATTTTTTTCTGTGGATTCAACTACTATCTGGTGTCATTTCCTTACTCAAATAAAGCTTTGTTCCCACCCACCTCCTTTCTGCTGTTTTTGTCAAGTTCATTACATTTCTACATGTTATAAGCTCAACAATATAATTATATACATATTGTTTTATACAAGTACTTTTTAAATTAGATTAAAAAAAGAAAGGAGAATAAATATGCAATTATACTTTCATGTATAATTACCTACATAACTTCCTTCACTCACACTCTTTGTGTGTGTGTGTGTGCATACACACATGTGGATTTGAATTACTGTCTGATGTCACTTGCTTTCACCCTGAAGTACTAAATACTAATACTAAATACTAAAGTACTTTCTTTAGTATTTTTGTAAGGTGGAATTGCTAGCAGCAAATTCTGTTTTTGCTTATCTGACAATGTCTTTATTTTACCTTAATTTTTGAAAAATAGTTTTGCTAAATATAAGATTCTTGGTTGAAAGTTTTGTTTTGTTTTTTACTTTCATTACTTTCAATATGTTATCCCACTGCCTTCTGGCTTCTATTGTTTCAGAAGAGAATTTAGCTGTTAATTTTATTGAGGTTCACTTGTCTGTAATGAGTCATTTCTCTCTTACTGCTTTCAAGGATTTTTGGCTTTCGACATTTTAACTATGATGTATCTGGTTGTGATTATCTTTGCATTTATCCTACTTGGAGTTAGTTAAGCTTGTTGGTTGTGTAGATTAATTTTTTTTAGATAATGACAGCAAAACTTTTTCTTTTTTTTAAGATTGGCACCTGAGCTAACACATGCTGCCAATCTTTTTTCTTCTTCTTCTTCTTCTCCCCAAAGCCCCCAGTACATAGTTGTATATTCCAGGTGTAGGTCCTTCTAGTTGTGCGATGTGGGACACCACCTCAGCATGGCTTGATGAGCGGTGCCATGTCCGCACCCAGGATCCGAACTGGTGAAATCCTGGACTGCTGAATTGGAGCATGTGAACTTAACCACTCAGCCACCAGGTTGGCCCCTAGATTATTGATTTTTAGCAAATTAAGGAAATGTAAGGAGAAAGATAGTATCAGGGGTGCTATTTTTAAAAGGTGGTAAGAAAAGGACAATCTTTGGTTGTGGAGTTTGACCAGAGACATGAATTAAGTGACTAATTATAGCCTGCTTATGTACTCAGAGCTTTTAATCTGTTTTTGTGGTGTTTCTCTCTTAAATAGGAAAAGCATGATCACTAGATGTATTAGTGTTCTATTGTTGCATAAGATATTACCACAAATTTAGCAGCTTGATACAACGTCCACAGTTCTCTAGGCCAGAAGGCTAGGCATGGCTCAACTGTGTTCCATGCTCAGAGTCTCAAAAGACTGAAATCAAGATGTCAGTCAGACTGTGTCCTCATCTACAACTTGGTTAAGGAAGAATCTATTACTAGGATCATTCAGGTGGTTGACCAAATTCAATTTCTTATGGTTGTACAACTGAAGTTCTTGTTTTCTTGCTGACTTTTAGTGGGAGGCCAGTCTCGGTTACTTGAGACCAGCCTCAGGGTCTAGCTATATGGTCCTTTCCATGACAGGGCAGTTTACATCATCAGGGCCAAAAGAAAAATCTTTCTCAAGTCTGTCAAAATTGTGTCTTTTGTAACATAAAGTAATCCCATGAGTGACTACCACTTTTGCCACATAATATATACTAATTAAAGGAGTGACTATCCCATCATATTCACAGGTCCCACCAAACCCAAGAGGAGAGGATTATACAAGGCATATACACCAGGGACCAGAATTTTGGGGGCCACCTTAGAATTCTACCTACAACACCAGATATTTCAGATATTTGTGGAAAAAAACCTTTTATAATAAATTTGGAGAAAATAGCAATGACTAAGAAAATAAAAGGAATCAGAAGACATACTGACAAGACGGAGCAAAAGAAAACTTCAAAATAAATATCTATGATTAATATCCTCAGAGAGATGAAAGAAAACCTTGTCTTCAGGAAATAAGAATAGGCAATGTGAAATAATGAATAATCAGAGGAGAAAACAGAGAACTCAGAAACTAAAATTATGATAGAGGAAATTTTTAAAAATCAATAGAAAGTTTGAAAAGTAAAGTTAAGGAAATCCAGAAAATATGACAAAAGAAAAAAAATATATGTTACATAAGAAAAAAATAAAATTAGAGGCATAAAAATAAATATTACACAAGAAAAATAGATAAGAAAATCATAGGCACAATCCAGGAGCTCCAACATCTAAAAATTAGAACTTTTAGGAAGAAAAGGAAAAATTAAGGACAGGAATTTAGGAAGGAAATAATATAAAAACATTTCACTGAATGAAGAAAAAACGTTTCCAGATTAAAAGGATCCATCCAAAGCTGGTTAAACAATTGAAAACATATTCTTAACAAATCATATTATTGTGTAAATTCTGGGACTACATAGAACATCCGAAGAGATTCCATTAATAAAAATAAAAATTGAAAAAAAGTCACTTGGGTGCTGGCCCGGTGGCGCAGCGGTTGGGTGCGTGAGTTCCCCTTATCAGCGGCCTGGGGTTGGCTGGTTCGGATCCCGGGTGCGGACATGGCACCACTTGGCACCCCATGCTGTGGTAGGCGTCCCACATATAAAGTAGAGGAAGATGGGCATGGATGTTAGCTCAGGGCCAGGCTTCCTCAGCAAAAAGAGGAGGACTGGCAGTAGTTAGCTCAGGGCTAATCTTCCCCAAAAAAATAAGTGACGTGAAATATCTGGTACCAGAATGGCATGGAATATATCAACCGCAAGACTAAAAATAGAAGACAGTGGATCAGTATCTCCAATATATTGGGGGGAAAATATTTGAAATATAAAATCCTATATCCATCTGAAATATTAGTCATGGAAGAATAGAATAAAAAACATTTTAGACAAGCAATATCTAAAAAGTTATAACTCACATGCACCATTTATCAAGAACCTACTAGGGGCGTACATCACTAACATGTGGGAGTAAACCCAAAGAGGAAGAGATGGTATCTGGAATCGGAAAAGTCAACATGAGAGAAAAGGCAATTCCCAAAATTAAGGCAAAGGGAAGTCTCAAAACAATTTCTATATTCCAGCCTAGAAAGCAATCTATATTTTATAGACAAAAACCTCTAGGAGAGATATCTCCAAGAAAAAAGTTAGGTGACCTAATGTGGATGAATGTATGATGGGAGCAGTATAGATTTTCCAGAAATATTTTTTCTTTTACAACTGTTGCCAATCTTTTTTTTTTTTTCTGCTTTATCTCCCCATACCCCCCCCGTACACAGTTGTATATCTTAGCTGCATGTACTTCTAGTTGTGGGATGTGGGACACCGCCTCAACATGGCCTGAGGAGCAGTGTCATGTCCACTCCCAGGATCCGAACCCTGGGCCACCGCAGTGGAGCACATGAACTTAACCACTCAGCCATGGAGCCGGCCCCTGATTTTCCAGAAATTCTGGAGTGTATTAGTGACAGGTACACAGATGACTTTGTACCCACCACCCAAAAAAACTAACTATAATCAGGATGTACAGCATGGCCACAGATCATTGTATTAAAAAGTAAAGTAATCATAATTAACTGTGTAGCTCATCTTGAAAATGAATATTAACACAGGATGCGTCTCTCTCCTTTTTTTTTTAATATTTTAAAACTTTATTTATTTATTTTCTGAGGAAGATCAGTCCTGAGCTAACTACTGCCAATCCTCCTCTTTTTGCTGAGGAAGGCTGACCCTGAGCTAACATCTGTGCCCATCTTCCTCTATTTTGTATGTGGGACACCTACCACAGCATGGCTTTTTGCCAAGCGGTGCCATGTCCGCACCTGGGATCGGAACCGGCGAACCCAGGGCGGTCAAGAAGCGGAACGTGCTAACTTAACCACTGTGCCACCTGGACAGCCCCCAGGGTGCATTTCTTAAAGAAAAGCTTCCCTGTGTCCTAAAAATGGAGTTTCACCTCTCATGCCTAGAGTTGCAGCAATTCACCAGCTTTTTAGAAGCCCAATGCCATTCATCCTTCATGCTGGAACAGGATAATTAATATAAATCCTGTTACATAAAATGCATTGATGAAATGATGGCTCCCTTCCTCTCTTCCTAAATTCTGTATTCCATTATGTTATTCTTCTGCATAAATTCCTGAATGGCTTCCCTTAATTTTCAGAAACAATTTGTAAATCTTTGTTTACCATTCCAAAATCTCTGAGATGTTACCTTTACCTACTCTTCAAAGCTGACTTTGCTCTTTGCTCCCTGCCCCAAACAATCCCATCTCCAGTCATCCAGTGAGCTACTCAGGACATTTCAGATCCCTGCATTTTGCACATGCCATTCATTCTGCTGGGAAACATCATCATCAACTCTGCTTCTCCATCTATATAATTTCCACCCTCCCCTCAAGTCTCTACACAAAATTCACTCATCATATATATTTTCCTAAATATTCAGTACCAAACAGCTCCCCCTGCTCCTTCTCTAATGTTTTCTAGCTCAATAAACAACATTAAAATCCAGTTTCCCAATTCTAAGCCTGGATATTATTCAAGATTCCTTCCTCTCCTCTATGCCCCTACGTGAAATCAAAGACTAAATTCCATCAGTATCATTGACAATATCTCTGCACATAGATCTCTTTTTGCTATCTCAGTCTCAATTTAGAACTCTATGATTTCTCCTCTAGAATATTTCAGCATTGGATGTCTTTATTTCCTGTCTTTCCTCCTGTTCCAATCCATCACCCATACTGGAGCTAGCACGTTAAAAGGGTTGTATGTTTGCTGTTACTCCAATTCAGAGGGACATTTCAAACTGATTACATCCAGTCCTATAGCGGACTTGAAGCAAGGCTTTCCTTTCGTTCTGCCACAACCACTACCAAATTTTCCAAATCCCTACTTTCTGTTCTAGTAGAGGGCTCAACTGAAATTGTTAAAGGCCGTCTGTTTTTGAGTTCTTCACAAGCAATGGGGTGATGGGGTTGAGAGAAGGTCACTTTGAACTGATGGCCAATGGGCTGACCACTGCAGGTTTTCATTCTCCCTGAAGAATAACAGGAAGGAGAGTTGGGCACTGAGTCCACTTCCAAGTAGCTCTCTACTACTTCACATCCTTGCTACTCAAAGTGGGGTCCATGGACCACTAACAATTTCATCTCCTGGTATCTTGGAAGAAATGCATGTTTTTGGCCTTCATCCCAATTCTACTAAATTAAAATACACATTTAATAATACCAAGTGATACATATGTATACTAAAATTTGAGAAGCTACTCTCTAAAAGTAAAGTTTTCAGGGCCAGCCCCATGGTGTAGTGGTTAAGCTCAGCATACTCTGCTTTGGTGGCCCTGGTGGCAGGTTTGGATCCTGGGTGTGGACCTACACCACTCATCAGCCATGCTGTGGTGATGCCCACACACAAAATAGAGGAAGATTGGCACAAATGTTAGCTCAGGGCTACTCTTCCTCAAGCAAAAAAAAAAAGAGGAATATTGGCAACAGATGTTAGCTCAGGGTGAATCTTCCTCAGCAAAACAAAAAACAAACAAAATAAATAAATAAAAGTTTTCTACTACTCCACTGCTCCCCATCTTGGCACCCTTCCAGCATTAAATGCCATTCCTTCGGTTGTCATGGCTTCTTCCTCCATTCTCAGTCTGAATTTTATCTAGTTTCTAGAAGTGGGAAAACTTGCTCTGTTAGCATGCATCTAAATCTCACTGTCCGGAACTTTGGTCAGAAGCTTCTTTGAGTCCTAGTCTCTGTGTGTGCTTTCAGAACCTGTGAGTCATGCTCATCAGAGTGATCTGGCAAGATAAAAGGCCCTCAAGGTGCAGGTGAGAGAATTCTGTCAGTGCTAAGGGGCAGAGGAACTCACAGGAAACAGTAGTTCAAAATTCTGAAATTAATCCTGACACTTGATTTTTCTCAGAGCAAGTATACCTCTGTCAATGTTCTGTCCATGTGCTTCAGATAAAACTGGTTCCATCTTTAATTCTAGGGGTGTGCATGAAACCTAAACCTGGCCAGTCTGAACATGACCAGCATGACTAGGTAGTGACGGGCCCATGCCCCAAGCCAAGTCAGTCAGGCTCAGAGATAATCACAGGACTTTCACTTAAGAAAGGGAGTTGGGCCAGATGACAAATATTCCAGGCTTTGAGGGTCCAGTCACATACTGTCTCATTACATATTCATCTTTGTTTTGTTTATTTGTTTACAATTCTTTAGCAGTACAAAACACATTCTTAGTTTGCTGGCTGTCTTAGTTGACACTGCTATGACAGGATACCATACAGTGGATGGCTTCTAAACAGCAGAAATTTATTTCTCACAGTCTTGGAGGCTCCAAGTCCAAGTTCAGGTTCTGGTGAAGGCCCCCTTCAAGGAGTAAATTGTCCACCTCCTAATAGCGTTGCTTTGGGGTTAAGATTTCAATATATGAATTTGGTGGAGACACAAACATTCAGTCCATAACACTGGCCCTATTATAAAAGGCTCTGGTTTGGCCTTCAGGCCATACTTTGCCAGCCCCCTATAAATGACCAAGACAAAGGAATTGTATTTTCTGCTGTATTAGAAACTATGAGGAGTAAGTCTCTTCACCGTGACAGAATAAATGGCTGGAGAAAAAGAGCGGGAGGACAAAGACTGATAATATCCTGAGGCATTGTTTGAGCCCCATCAGTTCTACTGGGCATTTCAGTTGTCGGAACTGAAAAATTTTCTTTTTATTTAAGTCGTTCTGGACTAGCTTTTCTTTCACTTGCAACAAGCAAGAGTCCTAACATACAGCTCCTTCTCCATCATGTCCCTTCTTAGATCACCAGCATCAGTTCTTACAATAATCCAGCCCCACTCTGTGCTCCAGTCATGCATCCTCTTGCCTCTGGTAAGTTACAGACTCTTCTCTTTTCATCCTACAGAGACCTTCCCTCCCAGGTTTACCAAGTTGACCTCAGCTCCTCCTGCAGCAGTCAGGTTAGAAGCCACTGTCTCTGAGAAGCCTCCGCTGATCCCTGCCGCAGCCACATCGTTAAGAACTTCTCTCATTCGCTTTTATCTGCTTCCTCCTCCTCCCCCTTCTTCTTTCTTCCTCTTCTTCTTCTTCTTTTTCTTCTTCTTCAAATTAATAACAGAGGCTAGTATATTATTTTTACTATATGCTAGGATCCATTTTAATGCATTAAGTGTGAGGAATATTATTTTTTTTCCATTTTATAGAAAGGAAAACTGAGCCCCAGGTCACACAAGTGCTTGGTGGAGAAGTTGGACTTTATTGAACTGATGTGGGTACTCCAGCCACCGAAAAGTCCTGTTCTTTATTTTATTATAATGACTTGCTACAGGGCCTGGTTCAGAGAAGAGTAAAGTATTCGGTGTGTACCTCCTCATGAATCCAAAGCATCCTGTATATATTTCTATGATAGCACTTTTCAAACTGTATTATAATAAATGATACATATATTTTCTCCATTCCAGACTTTTAGCTCTATAAAATCAGGCAGCCAGTCATATGTCTTTGAATCCTTAGTACTCAACTCAGTTCTTAAAAATGTATTTATTTGTTTATTTTTTTAATTTAGTAGATATTCGATAAATATATTGTTAAATGCTCTGTTGTCATTACTGTCCATTCGGTACTACTCACATTGATGAAATTAATCGATAGTAAGTCAAAAACGGTCAGGGTAAAACACTGCTTTAAATCAGTGGGATACGCTTGGTAAATGCCACACTTCTTTTGTTACTATAATTCTAAAACATTTTCCTTGCTTTGAACTTTAGATGCTGGAAGAAAAACACATATTCGAAGTGTTCATCAATCATAAGTTTTGTGTGTCATTCTTTATTCTAAAAGTCTCTCTCAATGCTTATGGAATGCTGAGGTGAACAAATCAAGGGATTAAGGGACAGTTTCCACTCTATGACCTTCACAAACAAAATTAGTCAAATCTCACTTATGAATATGATGCACAATTTCAAAACAAAACATTAGCAAGCTGAATTTAGTAGTGTATTAAAATAATAAGTAACGATTATCTTTTAAACCTTTAAACATTGCAGGGAAAATAGACATGATGAGGTTGCCCCAAAGGATAGTCATTAGTTTAAAAAACAAACCAGACAGGGCCAGCCCCATGACCTAGTGGTTAAGTTCAGCACCTTCCACTTCAGTAGCCCGGGTTCAGTTCCCAGCCATGCACCTACACCACTCATCAACAACCATGCTGAGGCAGGGACCCATATACAAAATAGAGGAAAATTGGCAACAGATGTTAGCTCAGGGCAAATCTTCCTCAGCAAAAAAAATAAGTAAATAAAATAAAATAAACCAGAATATAAGAACAAAACAGGAACAGCCCCACAACCAGGCTTCCAAGAGCCCAGGATATCTTTTAGGATACTTTTGAAATTGCAGCCAGACATTGTTAGAAACTGGACTCATGTAGATGATCAAGAATGCTCCTGAGTTCTCACTGTTTTTATCCTCTGTAGCAAGAATCCACTGTTCTTTTCTCCACTGCTTTTTTCACTTAATTGACTCAGCTACCCTCCTTCCATGCTTCTGCTCTTCCTATGACTTTGACTCTACCCTCTTTCTTATGGTTTCTGCCGTCTATTGCCCATAAATTCTAATAACCAAATGTGTCAAAAACACTTGGATATATGACATATATAATGTTCCTGGAAGATGATTAAATATTGTGAAGACATCAGTTCCTATTAGATTTACTAATAAACGTAATACACTTGCAATGGAAACACAAGTTGTCTTTCTTTTAAAAGGTAGATGTGTGTGCACTGGTGTGTGTTTATCCTAAAGTGCATCTGAAAGAATAAAGTGAGAATAACAAAAGTTAGTTTGGAAAATAGCAATAAAAGCAAGAAAACTCTACCATGAGCTATTGAAACATATTTTAAATTTACAATTATGAACAGAGTGGTATAATGGCAAAAAAATTAGAGAGTTATATACTCTGTAGAAGCATCCTCTAGTATTAATGGTAAAACAACTTAACATAAATAAGGTATCACAAATCAGTAAAGAAATGATGCTAACAAACAAATAATGTAGGGAAAATGAGCTAGCAATTAAGCAAAATTTCAAAATAAATCTTCGCCTCACCTCACTACATACAACAAAATATGTCTCAGATAAAGTTGGTAAATGTAAAAATCTACATAAAACCATTTACTCGCCTTCAATATAGTTAAATAAATGTAAATTGAAACAAAAAAATATCATTTTTACTAATCAAACTAGTAAAAATCTATAAGAATGATGCTTTTTGATGCTGGAGACAGACACACTGATATACTCAGGTGAGAGTGTAACGTTTACAACTTTCTTAAAAAATGATTTCTCAGTATGAATTAAAAGGTTAAAAAAAGTTCATACCCTTTCACCAAAAGTTCCCTTTAGAGGAAACAAGAAATATGTACAAATATGCTCATACAAAAATGTCTACTGCTCGGGGCTGGCCCCGTGGCCGAGTGGTTAAGTTCGCGCGCTCCGCTGCAGGCGTCCCAGTGTTTCGTTGGTTCGAATCCTGGGCGCGGACATGGCACTGCTCATCAAACCACGCTGAGGCAGCGTCCCACATACCACAACTAGAAGAACACACAATGAAAAATATACAACTATGTACTGGGGGGCTTTGGGGAGAAAAAGGAAAAAATAAAATCTTAAAAAAAAAAAAAAAAAAAAAAAAAAAATGTCTACTGCTCTATAATTTAACAAAGATTTTCAAAAGTTAAAAAGTCCAGGGGTCAGCCGGGTGGCGCAGAGGTTAGGTTCCCACATTCCACTTCAGTGGCCCAGGGTTCACCAGTTCAGACCCCAGGGGCGGACCTACACACCACTTGTCAAGCCACTCTGTGGCAGGCATCCAACATATAAAGTAGGGAAAGATGGGCACAGATGTTAGCTCAGGGCCAATCTTCCTCAGCAAAAAGAGGAGGATCGGCAGCAGATGTTAGCTCAGGGCTAATGTTCCTCAAAAAAAATAATTAAATAATTAATTTTTTTAAAGTTCAAAAGTCCAAACATTTAAATATAAAAGATTATTTTATAAGGAGAACACAATACTTTTATTAGGCCAAAAGTCATTCATAATTATAGATTTTTAAAAATATTTAAATATCTCCTAAAAATTTGATATGTATGTCATTCATAATTAAAATATCATCTTGTCAGAGAGTGATAATTTCAGATAATTTGGTATAATCGATTGAACTTTTAGCTATACCATTTACTAGTATGGGAACATTATACATGGTATTCCTGCTTTCTGGGCTCTGTTTTCCGGTAAGTGATGGAGGAAGGAGGGGAGGAGGAAGCCGAATACCATGGTAATTTTGAAGGTTAGATAAGATGTTTAATAAATGTTAGCTCTCCCCACACCCTCCTCCTGATCTTTTCTCCAGAGCTATATTTAATAAAAATGTATGTTATGTGTATGTATGTTTTCCAGTTGAGTTAGACTACATTTATACAGCATTATATAAATCTGGATATCCAGGTTTACCTAGAAAACAATTGAGATTAAGAAATATGGTAACTTGTCCGTGGTCACCCAAGCGCTAAGAAGCAAATCGGAGGTGAGGATCCAGGTCTCCTGGTTCTCAGCTTATTGCCGCAGAGCACCCATAAAATATCAGTGCTGAGACTGAGGTAGCTTGTAAATACCTGAATGCCTAAACGACATCTTCCCACGTTTTAACAATTACTTTCTTGTTTCTGGTGTCTGTGAAGCGTCCTGACTTGGACGTGCCCCAGCTTATTGTCTTAATTCTGTTTTGTTTTCAACAGGGATTCAAATGCTGGCAATAATAAGACTTGCTGGCATGTGAAATGCAAGCGTAGACTTTTCTTGACCATCTAGATTGGGTACTTTTCTAAGGAGAAGATTGATGGCGATGGAGAAGAATTTATGCCAAAAAGACCTAGCATTTATTTAAATACCAGACAGTGCATTGATCCCTGTCAACTAAGAATTCATTTTAGAGATTGAATAACGTGAGGAATGTATTTGCTGAATGTTTTTAAAGATTTTTTTATGAGCATAAAGATTATCATGGCATCCTCATCGTCATAGCTGCCTACTTACCTTTGGAAAACAGGGATATGAAACCAGAATAGGTTGTGCTTCATTCTGCATGATTGTTCTGAGGTGTGTGGGAGAGCTGTGTGTGTTCTTTCTTGCATATCTTTGTGGAAATATAAAATAGTGATCCTGCTGGCCTGAGGAGTGGTGGGTGTTGTGCCATGTGGAGTTAGTAGTGTGTTTGTGGGAAGAAAAGCTGTAGGAGGCTGGTGTGATGTGTCGGGAACACACATCAGTGTACGAGTTAAGGATGAGTCAAGTGTGTACCTAACAGGCAGCAACAGATTTTATATGAGCTCAAGTGGGGTAAAATTTATTCTCAATATGCCTTGAATTCTATTTGAGTTTGCCGGTTGAAAAATCCAAGGAATCACTTCCAATATTACCTTCACAGTTAAATATAAACCATAGGTAGTCACGGTAGCACAGGAGGGAACAATTTTCAGAGATATGGAAATACTGCACTTCCATCACTACCCAGGAATGAAAGCAAACGTTCTAATTTACCTCCAATCTGCACTCAGTGCTGGATTTTAATACACTGTGCACAAAAGAGCTTCGGTTAAAAAAAATAGAGTATATAGAATAAATGCAGAGGTAAGTATAGAATTACGTTCATCTTAAATGTTTAAAATTTGTTCTTAAAAATAGAATATGTCATGTGTGTTTAGATCAACCAAAAATATACGTTTTTTTAGGTTACTTTTCTTTTTTTTGGTGAGGAAGATTGGCCCTGAGCTAACATCTGTTGCCAATATTCCTCCTTTTTTTCCCTCCCCAAAGCCCCAGTACATAGTTGTATATCCTAGTTGCAAGTCCTTCTAGTTCTTCTGTGTGGGATGCCGCCACAGCATGGCTTGATGAATGGTGTGTAGGTCCACACCCAGGATCCAAACCTGTGAACCCGGGGGGGGGCTGCCAAAGCGGAGTGCTCGAACTTTAATCACTATGCCACTAGGCCAGCCCCCCAAAATATACTTTTAATTATTCATTGCTACTAATAATGTTACTCTAAGACTTTATTAATCAATGTATCACACATTAATTGAGACCCTCTTAATTATTGATAGGTGTACAAAGTGAATAACGTACTCTTCTGCCCCACACCCTACTCTAAATTAAATGCATTTTTAGTTTAGTTTTTTTTTTTTTTACTACAACCAATGGACATTTCTATGATATATTTTACCCATACTATTAAAATTCTAGCTTTACCATCTGTTTCCACAACTAAATTGCAAATTTTTGAAAGGATAAATTTTTGTTCGTATGTTAGTCCTAATATAACATGCAATGCAAAGCAGGTTCTCAATAAACATTGATAAATTGAGCTCATGTAAAATGAACATGCAATAACTGAGGTATGTATGAAATACCAGGAATGTAGAAAAAAGTGAAAGAGAAGGCGAGAAGGTGTCTAACTCGTAGAAAACTGAGTCTTGAGGGATAACATTTTGTAACATAGGCCTTGCAAATTGTCTGTCTTCCCAAAGCACTATAACATCACTTCCTACACCAAAGCCCAACACATCTTCTCCTACGTACAGTAAGCAAGTGCCTGGTGGTAGGCCCCGCTGGCTGCCCCATGGAGCTGGTTTCCTGGACGGCAGAGTGCAGCACTGAGTCAACATTGAAGAACAACGTAGAATGAAGCCCAACTCATTTTTCAGCCATCAGCCATGTCAAAGAGATGTTTCATAATAAAATAAAATAAAATAAGATCTTTCTAAATATTGACATGCTAAATTATAATATTTTACTTCATTCATTTATTTGGAAAATATATATTGTGTACCTACTGAGTACTTGCCACTATTCAAGGTTTGGCGGGGAATTCTTTTCAAATTCTTTTTGTCACTTTCTGAGGGCAGAGACGGTGGGACTGAGGGTGACATACCTCATTCATGACACTAAAGAGGATGCGTTTCTCCCAGTTTTTAATAGAAGTATTCTGAAAATGACCAGAATGATTTCAGAACAAAAAGAAACGTTTAAGGGAAAATGTGTAGATCTTACAAATGTGTTTCCCGAGTTGCAGTTACTCAACCTGACTTGGGGGAGGGCGGAGGGCAGATCTACGCATCCTGTTTAACTTACTGAGATCAGTAGTTAGTCTACTCTGCTTTACCTAAAAGAAAAATTATGACTTTGAAGCGTCAGAGAATCTCAGCACCCATAAGGAATATCTCCCCAGGGTTCCCCCGTAACTTGCCCTTATTTACAAGGACTCCACAAAGTGACAATTCAGTGAGCATACCCACAAGGAAAATCCCAAAAGGACGTGCACAAGAATTGCTTCTATTTACTGTTATCATCTCAAATCATATAGTGAAACATTCGAATAAGGTCAGTTTGAAACTTGGGTACAGTCTAAGGTTTGGACAAGTCATACTGAATTCTACTTTATGTCTGGCATTCATACAGCCATTTCCAGGTAATTATTATAAGAGTTGTGCCTAGAAAGCTGTGCTGGATTACCTTTTGGCAACTCAGCAAGAGTCTCTCCCTTCTTCACTCTCCCCTGTATCACAGGAGCTGAAAGCCTGGGAACTACATTTCCCAGAATCTCTGAGCTAATTCCCACCAATGAGATGCATTCATAGGAGAATTCGGACGAAGAAGAAAAGCAGAATAGTCTTCACAAAAGTGAGACTGGACAGAAGACTCCTGTGAGCCATTCACCTCAGTTCTAAAGCTGTAATCATCCCCAAGTAGTTTACTGCACGCTTTCAAACTTCCAGAACAATCCAATAACAATGATACAGTTTCTTTTTTTTCCCTCCCCAAGGCCCCAGTACATAGTTGTATATTCTAGTTGTGAGTTCTTCTAGTTCTTCTGTGTGAGCCTGGTGGGAATTAGTACGACAAAAGACTCAAACCTACAGAGATTGATTTTGTCTCATTTACAGATGGGGAGAAGAGGCAGCTCTGGTTTTGCTTTCACTGAATACTAAATGTAGCAATTTGCTCCTGTAAAGTTGCCAAGGCAATGCCAACTGTCAGTGACAGCATATGGGGGTAGACAGACACTCATATACTCAGACACAGTGATTTTGTAAGCCTCCTTTAAAAGATACCAAACTAAAAATAAAAGTTTTCATCAAGACTATATTTTATCATGTGAAAATAGCCTAATTTGCCAGGCTGTGGAGAATAGATGCCGAACCACTTCTGGCTTTTTGAAATGTGATCTAAATGTATTAGACGATGAAATTTCCTTTGCTTCGTATACTTCAGAGTCTCTTCACTGAATAATATTACAGGTAGAATAAAGAACAGAGTAGGAAGGTTTATCACACTCTTCATTCCTATATGCCTTAACCAACACCCACTTCCTTATATCAGACTCGAGAAGACTATAATGAGGAAATGATGAATAAATCATTTAAGCCAAGTATCTTTCTATATATAGTTTAAGCATGATTTTAAAACTAAAGCACTTATAATCCCAAAATACTTTGGGCTGCATTCAGGATGTCAATTTTACATTAAATTCGAATACTTCTACACAGAGTTGTTTTTATAAGAGATGAACTGAGATAGCACTGAACTTTTGATGTTGTCTTTTCGCCGAAATCAATGAAAAAGCCAAAAGGAAACAGAATCATTTGCTTTCCATTTTGTATTTCAGTCTGCACATTTCTCCTAACGAAAAACCTTTTTCTTTTACCCTTATGACACTACTTAGTTAAGCATGAATATTATATGTAGAATAATTCATTAGGTTAACAAAGAGATTAGCAATAATGTATTCAGGAGCACTTGATGATAAGGAAAACCAGTGCTCAAAATAATCTCAGCCAATATAAGTCACTGACCTTTTCAGAACATAAACTTTCTCCGTATTAATGGCTCTGTGGATTCCCCACAGCTTTGTTCTAGCAAAATCTCTGCATTTTCCTTCTTCATCTTATTGAGAAGAACCCAAACAATCACCTTTTTAACTAAAAGGCAAAGCCATATACTTTAGAAACCTCAAACATGTCACGGTGATGGTAAGTCATTAATAACAATTGGAGAATATATCCAGAGCAAATAAGTTCAACTTTAAATTATCTTAAAAGAAAACTTAATGCTTTAGTAGAACAGTATTACTTGTATATGATTACAGTGGAAATATAACCACCAAAATCAGAAATCAAAGAACAAACGAAGTCCACTTCATCACCATGGGATAGTTAAGAGTAATGCCACCAAAGCCAGTGCCGCTAGATGGGGGTTTGGGATGTTAATCAAGGTAATTGACATCATGGTGCTACGAAAGACGGCATCTGTCTTCAGTTTGATCCCCAAATGGAAAGTGACATTGCTTACGACGTGCCTGAAATAATGAATGAATGAATGAATGAATACAATCCTCCTGATCAATCCAAGAGCACACAGGATACATAAAATAACACCAAACACAAATGAAGAACAGCATATTCCAATTTAGACACAGAAGCCATTAAGTTAAATAATCGTAGACTTTTGCAGGAAATATCACAGGGAATAAATGTCCATGGGAAACTTCTGATAAAAACTCAGTGCCTGAGGGGCTGGCCCCGTGGCCAAGTGGTTAAGTTCACGCACTCCGCTGCAGGCGGCCCAGTGTTTCGTCAGTTCGAATCCTGGGTGCAGACACAGGCACTGCTCACCAAGCCACGCTGAGGTGGCGTCCCACATGCCACAACTAGAAGGACCCACAACTAAGGATATACAGCTATGTACCGCGGGAGCTTTGGGGAGAAAAAGAAAAAATAAAATAAAATAAAATCTTAAAAAAAAATCTCAATGCTTGAAACAAAATATTATCAGAGGCAAAAAATATTCTGAAAACTGAAAATAAGGGTCCTAAAATAATAGCACAGCCAATTCACAAAGAACCCTTAGCACACTGATTAATGCCCTGTTTCCCATCTTCTGGTGTTCATCAAATGCCTGAAGATTATTTTTTTCAAAAATATAAATTTATTAACTTGGCAGGTATATTTTTGCAAAAAAATTGCAAATGATTTCTCAGTAACTTTATCACCAAAGCCCTTAGCTGGGAAGAACTGGAAGTTTATATTACAACCAACAAACTACCTTTATTATTGTTGAATATTTGTACACTTAAGCTAATATATCATAAAATATATAATGTTCTCATTCTAGAGAGAAGATTCAATCGTATTTTTCTAATTCCTCATCATTTTATAACTGCTAACCTAAAAAACTATTTCAAGTAGTTCCTGGAGTGATACAACTCTACTTGACAATTTCAGCTAAAATTTTCATATTTAGAATGGTCAAAATGAGCTAAGCATCATCTCTTAGAGAATTCTGACGTAATAGTCTTTTTTCTGTCTAGGTGTGATATGTTACTAGAGAAAAAGTTTTTCCACTAGGCTTACAATATAATTCTGCTCTGAGGTACAATCTCATGCATTATATTTAATTTGTGTACACAATATAATAATTATAATATAGTTTTTATTATATTTATTTATAGCCTGCTGTAACAGAGAGATACAAAAATAAGAGAGATGCTTGTTTCTCTTTTAAGTAATAGCCTGAATACAAGCGTTTTGCTCTGGTACAGAGACTCTGCAGTGTCTGCTATCCAGTTTTCTGAAGTCTTTTCTCAAATTTGTAAAAGTGGTGAACTTTCTTCTATACAGCCATGATGGCTCACCTCCATCATGAGAAGAGAGAATGAGAGAAACGACATTATGTCCCTACCATTTAAGGGCACAATAGATTTGTGCCCTTTGGAACGTGCAACCAAAATTTCTACTCATTTTTTATTAAACGGAGATTGGTCGTATGATCATGTATAGCTGCAAAGAGCACAGAGAAATTTAGTCTTTATTGTGAAAAGCCATGGCTCAGCCAAAACTCAAGGTTTCTATTCTACAGAGAGTAAGTAAGAATAGATATTAAGAGATATCTCTGTTTTTGGTTTGATATCTTTATTTTGGTTTCCCCCAAAATAAAGGCTGACACAAGGAGGTGATTTTAGATAGTGATATCAGGAAGCACAAAAAATAAAATGAGAAAAGAAGAAAATCCTGAAATAACAGAGCATCAGTAAGTAAGTTACTGGGCCATGAGGTTCTAGTCCTCTGGGTGCACTTGGAGAGACACGAAACTTCCATCAGAATCATCCCACTGGAGAATGAGAGGCTGAGACATTTATTTAAGATCCCCATCCCCATTGACCAAGGGTTTCCTCTATGGACATTCACCATCTCGTGCATCTCGCTTGCTCATATGCCACAGAACAAGCTTGCACTAGGCCAGTAAAAGCCCTCAGGCAAAGAGGAAAAGAATCAAAGCCACCTGAGGTAGATAGCCAATAGCACACAGAAAGGTCACTGCTAATGCAGGAAATCTCAAGTGGGTCACTAGGATATGGGACTCCAACAATATCCATGACAGGGTAAACTAGCATTCTTTGTGTTTCATTAAAACAACTTTTTTGTGCGTGTAAGGAAGATTGTCACTCAGCTAATATCTGTGCCAATCTTCCTCTATTTTGTATGTGGGATGCTGCCACAGCGTGGCTTGACAAGTGATGCTAGGTCTGCGCCTGGGATCTGAACCTACAAACCCCAGGCCACAGAAGCAGAGTGCACAAACTTACTACACCACAAGGCCAGCCCCTAAAATGACTATTTTTAACTTAGAAAAGCTTGTCTCTTATCTCTTAATAACAAGCTTAAAATTGCAATATCAAAAGAATATCTTCTGAAAAATTTACATTTCATGTGCCTTCATGTATAAAAACAAATCTCAAAAAACTGTCAAAACATTATAATTTTTAGGACACATTTATATGATGAGGACCATGGTCATATTCTGTTCTGCTTAGTCAAATCCAACTATTTTTGAAAATCATTTTTTTAGAGCAAAAATTTCAGCTCTAATAGTTTTGAAAATATGACAAGGATGATTAAGAGTTAATATTCAATATCAAGCCTCTATTCAGTAGTCCCAGCATTCTGAACTGTACGTATTACTACTATGTTGTATTTCCCATCATTATAAAACACTTGAGGACAATTTGTCTTATTAACTTGCTTATTTCTAATCTTCATAGAGACAAATCCATGCATTGTCCATTATGAATATTCAACTAAGTTTTGCTGGACTGAAAACAATCTCCCTTTTTAAACCTCACTAACAAAGAATAATGGATAAAAAAGATAAATAAAATAATGGATAAAAGATAAATCCCCCTGCAAAGAAAAGTCATTGGCAGTGAACAATAAAAAAAATAATAATAGTAATACAAGAATAAAGAAAATACTACTACTTTTACTAGCAATATAAGAATAAATAAAAAGTAATATTAAAAAACAAAGTGACTCCTGTTGAGTTTTATCCTTCAGATTCCACCCTAAAATGCAGTACTGATCAGGACTTGGTTTACGTATGGACATGCTATTTCTGGCCACTTTTTGAGAATATGGTGCAAGTCATTTTCATCACACAA
Source organism: Equus quagga (assembly GCF_021613505.1). NCBI lineage: Eukaryota > Metazoa > Chordata > Mammalia > Perissodactyla > Equidae > Equus > Equus quagga. The sequence continues at coordinate 108,789,154 of NC_060269.1, read as the reverse complement.
AGACTGAAGCTGTGATTAATATTTAGCTTAGAATAAACTAGTTAGTGCCAGAAACTTACATATCCTCTACAGAATGTAATAATACATCATATCAGGATCTTACCAAAAAAATGTACTTTCTGTAAAGAATTCCATTGGAGGTAGGTCCAATCTGAGCTCTACTCAAATGTCATTAGCTGAAATAGCAAAATGACTCTTAGTCACAGAAGTAATAGGACATCATGGACCTGGAACAATACTGTATTCAAAGTACAGTACCTAGGGGTTGGCCCTGTGGCCAAGTGGTTAAGTTCGCGAGCTCCGCTGCAGGCGGCCCAGTGTTTCGTTGGTTCGAATCCTGGGTGCAGACATGGCACTGCTCATCAAACCACACTGAGGCGGCGTCCCACATACCACAACTAGAAGGACCCACAACGAAGAATATACAACTATGTACTGGGGGCTTTGGGGAGAAAAAGGAAAAAAATAAAATCTCAAAGTACAGTACCTATAAATATCTAAGTTCTTACATTTTTTTCTATTCTTAAATTCAGCTGTTTTTAACACTATATGTTTTTATTTACGCTCACCTCTGATTAATATTCTGTACTTTATGCATAATATGACTCTTGGCTGGAGGTTAGTGAAATATAGAAACTAGTCTCACGGTAAGCAGGAAATGATTCTGATATGTAAATAAATATACGTATAAATATAAATATAAAAATATATCCTGAAACGTTTGTGGAAGTGGGTCTCAGCCCAGACTCTCCATCGGAATCCCCCGAGGAACTTTACACAACTCCTTAATGCCCAGGGCCCATTCCCAAGCAAAGCAATCCGAATCTCTGAAGTTAGGACATAATAATTTTTTCCAAAGCCTTCCCAGGTTATTGCAATTTTGCAGCCAAGGTTGAGACCTACCAAACCGGATAGAAAAAAAAAAAAAACATATTGTTAAAGTAGCATCATATCTCATTACAAATACCTGGTAAAAGTGTAAAGATGCTATTCGGTGGCACAAGAGAATATTAAAGAAGGAAATTTAGCATGCAAAATATCCTATGAAAAGGTAAAACGTTGAGTGAAGCAGTATAACAGTTGCTTAAAGAGTAGATTTTCAATTTGCTAACCATTTTCCTTGAGTTATCTATTATCATCTAGATTGAATTATAAATAACAGCCCTGCCTAGAGGGTTCTCAACATGCAAGAGGAGCTGCACCATCAAACTAGATGAAGTAATAGTTCTTAAGAAGCAGTTTTCAGAAGCAACGAAGTAAATTCAATTACAACATACTCTCTTCCCTTCTTTCAGGAATACTCAAGGTTTTACTTAAGCAATCTGAAAATGAAAAATAAAAGGTATAGATGAAAATCTTAACATTTATTTCGAAGACTTTTTTCTTCTTTCAAAACCAATACTTATGTTGAGTTTTAAATACTAAAAATTGTATATAATCGTCTTTCATTTTATAAATATTTTTACTATGTATCCACATAACTCAACTAAAATGCCGTCTTTTATATGTTTTTCAGTTAACCATAACTCCTCCTCCTATATACAGTAATAAATTATCTTAGAGCTGAAAAGGACTTTCAGGTTCACTCCTCATTTTCAGTCAAGAAAAAAGTCAACCATCAAAATAACGTCTCCAAGTTTACATAGAAGAGGAATTCTCAACAAGGAGTCCCAACAATGTTGTCATTAGTAGTTTTGAAGCACATTGCAAGTAATATATTATTAATAATAGAGAAAAGCATCAACTACTTTCAGTTTTCTAGAGCAAAGGATTTCTAAGCTTATATCCACACAAAAATATTGCTCTCTCACCTGAATGTCAATATGCTATCTTGAGTAAGTGCAAAAGTATTAGATTTATAACTAGGATGCTGAAAATTGTGTGTGAGAATGTATCACATAAGTAACTTTCACTTACTATGCGAGTTTTGAAAAAGACGCACAAAAAACGTTGAAAATCTCCAGTGTAAAGAATTTGTTGTAGATTCAAGCTCAGAAGCTGAAGTTTCTGACTTTCTACTCAGTAATCTTTCTACTTTGACCAGCAATAGCGTATGTTCTAGCGCAGCATCTTAAACGTGCCCCTGTGACAGAATGCTAAAATGGAAGCTTCAGCTGAGACTCTAAGATGAGACGTGTCAAATACCAAAGAAAGATGCCAAACAAAATACAAAACTCAGAGTAGGTGGTGAAGAACCAGTTGGATGAGTCTTAAACTCCTCACTGACACTGAGAATATAAAAGGGTTTCAAGACTTGTATGGAAAGGAAAAGAGCTTTTTTACACAGTTTTTAAAAAGAGCTTCGGTTTTACTGTGAGTCAAAAAAAAGGCCTAGGAATTTTCCTTTCACGTGTCATTTATCAACTCATCACTTGTTTACAGTCTCCTGATGAGGTATGTTCGCCAATCTGCCAGCAGAGTTCTCCCCACCGACCCTCAAACAAAGCTTTGAACTTGGATGCTCCAAGTTGGATTGAAGGTCTGAAGGAAGGCTCTTGTCCCTTCAACCAAGGTAAACTAAATCGGATCAGTAGGAAATTTCTCTGTGAGCAGAGGCAGCAGTGCACACCGCACAACAGTAAAGCCCTATTAAATTCCTCCTGTTTGATTGATTTCTTTACTAGATAATAAAGACTATTTTATTGACAATTCCCTCCAGCTTCATGTAATATGTAATTTTGATATTCTTGTCCTCTGGGTTATTAATGATTATTTTGAACAGGGCAGGGCTAAGGGCCCAGTCCTGTGGCATAATGTTAAATACATTAAACATTCCTCCCAAGTTGGCCTTGATATATTAATCATGTCTTCTAGGGAAAGCTTTTCAACTACTATATGTCATTGATTCTAAGACCTACATTTTTCCACATCTTAACATATCTGAAATCAGAATAGTGTCTCATAATTACTGTTGGCCAGGCAGTGGTCAATGGTGTAGTTTCATTGTCAATCCTTGTACTAACATCAAAATGAGCAACACGAAAATTTACAGAACAGGTGGCAGCTGTTTGGTAGAAAGTTCTGGAGACAATAGTGGAGAGTTATTTGATAAGTACTGCATCATCAATTCTCTTAATGCCACAGAGGATGATATTGTATAGAAAAACATAGATCCCAATGACTGGGCTAAAACATGATTCAGAAGAGTCAGAATGTGAAGACACTAAAAATAACTAAAGAATAAGTTACATTTAAGTGTCAGTTTTAATATTTACATGAGTGATACATGAAAAAAAATCTGTCAAAAATTAGACCAAAACAGTTCTTTCAGCAAATGCAATGTAATATTTCTAAGGAATAAAAAAGTAGTTACATATTAATTGAAAATGCTTTAATTTTTTTCTTTGTGTTATAAAATGAAACATACAATTAATGACATCTTAGATTCATAATAGATTTATAATATAAAGGATTGTATATTAACATTATGTTAATTATTATTTTATTAATATTGTGTAATATATAGCAATTCTATCACTAAAATTATTATATTAATTACATTATATATTTATGTATTAAGTATTGTAATATAAAATATTTATATTGTACACTAATTGTACATCTCAATAGACTAGAAAAAGAAGAACAAACTAAGTCCAAAGTTATCAGAAGGCAGGAAATAAAGATTAGAGCAGAAAAAAACAAAATAGAGATTAGAAAAAAAAATCAGTGAAACTTAGTTGCCTTTTTAAGATCAACAAATTTGGTAAACTTTTAGCTAGATTAAGAAAAAAAGAAGATTCAAATAAATAAGATCAGAAATGAAAGGGGAGACATTAAAACTGATGCTACAGAAATGAAAAGAATTGTGAGAATACTATGACAGTTATAGCTAATAAATTGGATAACATAGAAGAAAAGGAAAATTCCTTGAAACATACCACCTACCAAGACTGAATCATGAAGAAATAGAAAATTCAAACAGAGAAATAACAGGTAAAAAGACTCAATCAGTAATCAAAAACCTCCCAACAAAGAAAAGCCCAGGACTTGATCACTTCACTGGAAAGTTCTACCAAACATTTAAAGAAAAATTAGCTGCACTCCTTCACACTTCTTCCAAAAATCTAAAGAGGAAGGAATACTTCCAAACTCATTTTACAAGGCTAGCATTACTCTGATACCAAATCCAGACAAGGACATTACAAGAAAAGAAAGTTACAGGCTAACATCTCCAATGAACATAGGTACAAAAAAAATCCTCAAAAAAAATTAGCAAACTAAATTTAACAGCACATTAAATGGACCATATACTATGATCAAGGGAAATTTATCCCTGGGATGCAGGATGTTTCAACATATGAAAATCAATAAATGTGATACACTACATTAATAAGAGAATGAAGGATAAAAATCACATGATCACCTCAACAGATACAGAAAAAGTATTTGACAAAATTCAATACCCTGTCACAATAAAAACTCTCAACAAACTAGAAATAGGAGAGTACTTCAACATAATAAAGGCCATATATGACAAGCCACAACTAACATCATATATGACAATGAAAATCTGAAAGCCTTTCCTCTAAGATTAGGAACAAGACAAGGATGCCCACTCTCACCACTTCTATTCAACATAGTACTGGAATTGCTAGCTATAGCAATTAGGTAAGAAAAATAAATAAAAGAGATCAAAATTTGAAAGGAAGGGGTAAAATTATCCGTTTGCAGATGACATGATCTTATATGTAGAAAACCCTAAAGATTCCACAAAAAACTATAAGAACTAATAATCAGATTCAGCAAGTTGTCATGAAAAAAAGTCAACAGACAAAAATCAGTTGCATGCAGGTACACTAACAACTATCAATTTGAAAAGGAAATTAAGAAAATAAGCCTGTTTATAACAGTATCAGAAAGAATAAAATACTTAGGTATAAACTAAAATAAGAAGACAAAAGACTTAAACACTAAGAACTACAAAACATTGCTGAAAGAAATTTAAATGGATACAAACAAATAAAAAGACATCCTGTGATTATGGACTGGGAGACATAATATCGTTAAAATGTTCACACTATCCAAAGTGATCTACAAGTTCATTGCAGTCTCTATCAATATCCTGATGCTATTTTTTCACAGAGATAGAAAAACAATCCTAAAATTCATATGTAATCACAGAGAACCCCAAATAGCCAAAGCAATCTTGAGAAAGAAGAACAAAGCTAGAGGCATCACACTTCCTGATTTCAAAAGGCTTTGCAAATCTCCAGTAATCAAAACAGTGTGATACTGGCATAAAGACTGGCATACTGACCAATGGAACTGAATAGACAGCTCAGCAATAAATCTATGTATATGTGGTCAAATGATCTTCAGGAAGAGTGACAAAGTCAACACAACAGGAAAGGAAAGTCTCTTGGACAAATGGTGTTGGGAAAACTGGATATCCACATGCAAAAGAATGAAATTGGACACTTACCTTATACTACACACAAAAATCACCTCAAAATTGATTAAAAGCTTAAGACCTGAAACCATAAAACTCCTAGAAAAAAACAGAGGAAAAGCTTCATGACATTGGTTTTGACAACGACTTCTTGTATATGACACCAAGAGCACAGGTAATAAAAGCAAAAACAGAAAGTGGGACTACATCAAACTAAAAAGCTTCTGTGCAGCAAAAGAAAGAAGCAACAGATTGAAAGGCAACCTGGAGAATAGGAGAAAATATTTGCAAATCTTATATCTGATGAAGGGTTAATATTCAAAATGGATAAGGAACTCCTACAACTCAATTGCAAAAAAAACAAACAAATATCCTGGTTAAAAAATAGGCAAAGGACTTGAATAGACGTTTCTCCAAAGAAGACATACAAATGGCTCACAGGTATACGAAAAGATGCTTAACATCACTAATCATCAAGGAAATGCAAATCAAAGCTACAATTAGATGTCACCTAACACCTGTTAGGATGGCTATCATTAAAAAAGAAAGGAAAATAACAAGCATTGCCAAGGATTAGAAAAATTGGAACATTTGTGCACTGTTGGTAAAAATATGAAATGGTACAGCTGTTATTGAAAATAGTATGGAAGTTCCTCAAAAAATTAAAAATAGAATTACCATATGATTCAGCAATCCCACTTCTGAGTATTTATCCAAAAGAACTGAAAATAGATTCTCCATGAGATATTTGCACTCACTTTTCATTGCAGCATTCCTCACAGTACCCAAGAGGTAGAAACAACCTAAATGTTCATCAATGGGTGACTGGATAAAGAAAACGTACTATATTTATATACAATAGAATATTATTGATCTTTAAAAAAGGAGGAAACCCTGGAAAATGCTACAACATGGGTAAACCTTGAGGATGAAATAAACCAGTCACAAACGGACAAATACTGCATAATTCCACTTATAGGAAGCATCTGAAGTAGTCAAGCTTATGGAAGCAGAAAGTAGAATGGTGCTTGCCAGCGGCTGAAGATGGGGGTGTGTGGAAATGGGCAGTTGCTATTCAACAAGTAGGAATTTCAGTCAAGCAAGAAGAAAAAGTTCTAGAGATCTATTATACTACGATGTGCTTATAGTTACCAATATCGTACTGCACACTTAAAAATTTGTTGAGCGTAGATTTCATGTTAAGTGTTTTTTACCACAATAATAAATAAATAGTCTTGCCTAAATATACCCATGTGTAAAACAGGATAAATGTATATTCATCATGAATTTATTATAAGAGTTAATTCATTAATATATACAGAATTCATAGAGCAGTGCCTGGAATATTGTACTGTTGTTTATTTTTATATAAATTCATAAAAAACATTGTTGACTTTTGTTGTTATATTAATAAATATTGATGCTTAATAAATGTCAATGATTGACAATTACAAAATGTCAAAAGATGTCAATAAAGCAGGTAATTGAGCCAAGCACCAACAATGCTGTTTATTAAGCCAACAGTAAAATTCCCTGGTTGGGCAGTTGTTTGAAAGCTGCATGATAGTATCTTGGTAACCCACTGTATTTTTATCGTCGTTAATCTTCGTTGAAAGCTACTGGTAAAAGATTACTATTATTCATTATTTCCTCATACACTAATATTCAACTCAGTTTGTTTTCTCATATCTAACATCAGCTTCTTTTACAACACCCAATAATAAACTGAATATATTTATACCAGGCAACTGTGTAGCATTAACTGAGATTGTATATAGTTGGTTAAGCATGAGCAAGAATACCTGAATTCTAGTCCTGGATTTCCCCTATCAGCTGTCTGACCTCAGGCAAATTTCTTAACTTTCTCTGGGCTCGCTTCTCTGAGAGGATGAGGACAGAAAACTGAGGTGCCTTCCAGGACTAGTGTTTTTTCCTAAGTAACCTGAATACAGCTGGGCCTTCTTGCTTCTGCCTTGTGGCACATTTTCATATACTATCACATTCAACAGATAAAAGTCTTGCATTCCAAAGGCTTTGAAATGTATTTTTACTCAAGTTTCTGAAGATAGACAGATACATTGCATGACACAGAACAATATGCTCACCCTATATTTTATTTCAAAATGCTTTCCTCCCAAAACTCCCTTCGGTGCTTCAGCATTGGCTTCTATTGTTACGCACTCTCTTCAAACTTAGCTCAAGCACCCCTTCAAACTCCACTGTATGTTATGTAAATCAATTTAACCTTTTTAGATTTCAACCAATTCTTTTTACCCATTATTCCAATCAGCCCCACAGAGCAAAGTAGGCAAACACTTACAACTTAATTCTTTTCCTTTTATCTGTAGGAAATATTCAAATGCTGCCAAAAATTCTCTGTGTCCCAATTCTGATCCAATCATGCATAACATTGAACATAGTCCCAAGGAATAGCCTTGCAAAGAGACTCATAGCTTTGGCAGTACCAACAGTAACATTACTGCCAGACACAAGATGTGTAATTAAAATGGATGACACAATGCTTTTCCTCTTAGGCAAAAATGCTGGTTGTTGAGAGAGTACATTGCAGAGTCCAGATCTTGGCTAAAAAATAGAAAATAATAAGTGAGTTAGTTGTACTTTCTTCTATTTGCAGGAGATTCTTCAATTGTGTGTTGGGCTCAAAATAAGATACAATCTTCTTAACCAAATTGCTTTTAGAAATAAGTTGCAAAATTTGTTACCAAATATCACATTAAACAAATTCTCAATCTTCCTATCATTTTGGCTTCTTTTATTTGTATCTATTGATGTACTTATCTGAAAATAAACTGTTTAGTTGTTACTACATATACCTAGAGATATATTCTCTAAATGAGAAATCCCAAAGATACAGAAAAGCTTAACTGACTAGAACCATTCAATTGTGTTTCACAGAGTAAGACACTGAAGTGATACAGAGATGTACCTAAAGTATAGATTGACTGTCTAGTACTTCACATTTCACCCTCATTGGCCAATCTGGTTAAAAACTTTACTAGGTGGAAAACACAGTTCAAAGATCTTTTCAAGACTTTTGACAATTCTAGTAGCCATTACTAATATTAGCGCTAGTTGAATCTACAAATTTACCAAAATTACTTCTCAATCATCGTGGACCCAAATAACTAGAATACACTTTCGATCAACTCAGTTACTCAATAGTTTGTCCTTTAGCAATTAAGGAGCTATTTACAAGTTTTTCTAAATTAAATACTGTTTTTTGTTCTATGCTTATAATTTCTGACTTCCAAAACAACCCATGCGTTCCTCCTGCAGTGTGGCCTACTAACCAGAAACACACACAAATACACACACATGATCCAAGTCTCCTACTATTTCCTGGTAGCATGTCTCTTTCACTCAGAATTCTTCTAATTTATTGGATTTCTTAGTAGACATATCTACTAATCAACCAAAAGAAAAATGCCACATAGCTGTACCAACATGCCAATTTTGATGTCCAAAACTCCCATGGCTCCATTTAAGTTAAACCATTCCACTCACAGCTCCTGATGAGAGGGTAGCCCTTGATCGTCATGACTTGTACAGCTTGTCTGAGCTCCCTCTTGGCCAAATCAGAAGCAGATACTTAATTTAAGTTCAACAATAATCTATAGACTCTCCAGCAACACATGATGTTGCCTGCTATATCAAGGTAAGTTTAATCAAGCTGATTTTCTCTGGCATGTCACTTTGGAGAGAACTGAGTAATTGATGCATGGACCTAAAGCTGAACAATTGCGTACAGATGATCAAGAAGATATAATGAGGTCTCAGAGGCAGGGAAGTCGAATCTGGGAATGAGCAATAACGGAGAGCCAAATTCATGAGGACACAGAAGCTACGAGGTATTAAAAAGTTGAGTGGAGGAAAGGGAATGAAAACTGAGTCAAAAGTAAAAGGAGAACAGAGATAAGGAAAATAAATGAGTTAATGATTTGACACTAGACAGAAGATATATGCCCTCTCCTATTTGGATTACTGCAATAGTATCCTAACTGTAGTCCTGTTATTGTGCTTGCCCACTAGGATCCATCCATTCTCTATACAACAGCCAGTGTGATCTTTTAAGCCATGCATCCTATCACTCGACACCGTTCTTGAAATCTTCCAAGAACTTCTCATTGGATCAAGAATAAAATCTAAGGTCCCACCTTCCAACCCATCTTGGACCACTCTTCCCTCCTGCTCACTCAGCACCTGTACCTGGGACATTTTGTCTCCACACTTCTTCATTCAGAGCTCTGATCAAATGTCAGCTCTTCTGAAAGGGCTTCCCAGACCACCCACTCGAAGGTCCTCTCACCCATTCCCAGCCCCTCTCTTAGTCACTAACCCATCACCCGGTTTTATTTTCTTTTGGGCACTGATCACTACCTGCAATTCTCTTATTTATTTACTGGTTAAGACCTGTTGTCTTTCCCCTCCAGGAGAAAGTAGGCAGAGAACTTGCCTGTATCCACAGTGCTTAGAATGTGGTGGGAACTCAAAATATTAAAGATGAAAAGTTGAAAGGAGAGGAGGGAAGGAGGTAGGGAGGGGGTGGAAAATGGAGGGAAGGAGAGTGCGAGGAAAGAGGAAAGAAGCTCGTCTTGAAGAAGTCCTCAGTGCTGCTTCCAAGTCTCTTATTTTAGATGCTGCTTTTCCTCGATGAGGCCTTGGTTTTCCACAGTCCTACAGGACCTGCTTTGTCTGTGACCTGATAGGCCATATTTTCCTGGTTGGCTGATGAACATAAAGCTTTATAATACATTCTCACTTGTATTAAGTAGCCTGCATAAATTTCAATTCATTCTTTTTTTTTTTATTAATGTTATGATGGATTACAAGCTTGTGAAATTTCAGTTGTACATTTTTGTTAGTCATGTTGTGGGTACACCACTTCCCCCTCCGTACCCTCCCCCCACCCCCCCTTTTCCCTGGTAACCACCGATCAGATCTCCTTCTCAATATACTAATTTCCACCTATGAGTGGAGTCATATAGAGTTCGTCTTTCTCTGACTGACTTATTTCGCTTAACATAATGCCCTCGAGGTCCATCCACATTGTTGTGAATGGGCCAATTTCGTCTTTTTTTATGGCTGAGTAGTATTCCATTGTGTATATATACCACATCTTCTTTATCCAATCATCAGTTTCTGGGCATGTAGGCTGGTTCCACGTCTTGGCTATTGTAAATAATGCTGCGATGAACATAGGGGTGCAACGGACTCTTGAGATATCTGATATCAGGTTCTTAGGATAGATACCCAGTAATGGGATGGCTGGGTCATAGGGTATTTCTATTTTTAACTTTTTGAGAAATCTCCATACTGTTTTCCATAGTGGCTGTACCAGTTTGCATTCCCACCAACAGTGTATGAGGGTTCCTCTTTCTCCACAACCTCTCCAACATTTGTCGTTCTTGGTTTTGGATGTTTTTGCCAATCTAACGGGGGTAAGGTGATATCTTAGTGTAGTTTTGATTTGCATTTCCCTGATGATTAGCGATGATGAACATCTTTTCATGTGTCTATTGGCCATATTCATATCTTCTTTTGAGAAATGTCTGTTCATGTCCTCTGCCCAGTTTTTGATCGGCTTGTTTGTTTTTTTGTTGTTAAGCAGTGTGAGTTCTTTGTATATTATGGAGATTAACCCTTTGTCGGATAAGTGGCTTGTAAATATTTTTTCCCAATTAGTGAGCTGTTTTTTTGTTTCAATTCTGTTTTCCCTTGCCTTGAAGAAGCTCTTTAGTCTGATGAAGTCCCATTTGTTTATTCTTTCTATTGTTTCCCTCAACTGAGGAGTTACAGTGTCCGAAAAGATTCTTTTGAAACTGATGTCAAAGAGTGTACTGCCTATATTCTCTTCCAAAAGACTTATTGTCTCAGGCCTAATCTTTAGGTCTTTGATCCATTTTGAGTTTATTTTGGTGTGTGGTGAAAAAGAATGGTCGATTTTCAATCTTTTGCATGTGGCTGTCCAGTTTTCCCAGCACCATTTGTTGAAGAGACTTTCTTTTCTCCATTGTAGGCCCTCTGCTCCTTTGTCGAAGATTAGCTGTCCATAGATGTGTGGTTTTATCTCTGGGCTTTCAATTCTGTTCCATTGATCTGTGGACCTGTTTTTGTACCAGTACCATGCTGTTTTGATCACTGTAGCTTTGTAGTATGTTTTGAAATCGGGGATTGTGATTCCGCCGGCTTTGTTTTTCTTGCTCAAGATTGCTTTAGCAATTCGTGGTCTTTTGTTCCCCCATATGAATTTTAGGATTGTTTGTTCAATTTCTGTGAAGAATGTTCTGGGGATTCTGATTGGGATAGCATTGAATCTGTATATTGCTTTAGGTAGTATGGACATTTTAACTATGTTTATTCTTCCAATCCATGTGCAAGGAATGTCTTTCCATCTCTTTATGTCATCATCAATTTCTTTCAAGAAAGTCTTGTAGTTTTCATTGTATAGATCCTTCACTTCCTTGGTTAAGTTTATCCCAAGGTATTTTATTCTTTTCATTGCGATTGCGAATGGGATAGAGTTCTTGAGTTCTTTTTCTGTTAGTTTATTGTTAGTGTATAGAAATGCTACTGATTTATGCACGTTAATTTTATACCCTGCTACTTTGCTGTAGTTGTTGATTATTTCTAATAGTTTTTCTGTGGATTCTTTGGGGTTTTCTATGTATAAGATCATGTCGTCTGCAAACAACGCGAGTTTTACTTCTTCGTTACCTATTTGGATTCCTTTTATTTTTTTTTCCTGCCGAATTGCTCTGGCCAGCACCTCCAGTACTATGTTGAATAGGAGTGGTGAAAGTGGGCACCCTTGTCTTGTTCCTGTCCTCAGAGGGATGGCTTTCAGCTTTTGTCCATTGAGTATGATGTTGCCTGTGGGTCTATCATATATGGCCTTTATTATGTTGAGGTATTTTCCTTCTATACCCATTTTACTGAGGGTTTTTATCATAAATGGGTGTTGGATCTTGTCGAATGCTTTCTCTGCGTCTATTGAGATGATCATGTGGTTTTTATTTTTCATTTTGTTGATGTAGTGTATCACGTTGATTGACTTGCGGATGTTGAACCATCCCTGTGTCCCTGGTATAAATCCCACTTGATCATGGTGTATAATCTTTTTGATGTATTGCTGTAATCGGTTTGCCAAAATTTTGTTGAGGATTTTTGCATCTATGTTCATCAGTGATATCGGCCTGTAGTTCTCCTTCTTTGTGCTGTCCTTGTCAGGTTTGGGGATCAGAGTGATGTTGGCTTCATAGAATGTGTTAGGGAGTTCTCCATCTTTCTCAATTTTCTGGAACAGTTTGAGGAGAATAGGTATTAAGTCTTCTTTGAATGTTTGGTAGAATTCTCCAGAGAAGCCGTCTGGTCCTGGACTCTTGTTTTTGGGGAGGTTTTTGATTACCGTTTCTATTTCCTTACTTGTGATTGGTCTATTCAGATTCTCCATTTCTTCCTGATTCAGTTTGGGGAGATTGTAGGAGTCTAGGAATTTGTCCATTTCTTCCAAGTTGTTCAATTTGTTGGCATATAGTTTTTCATAGTATTCTCTTATGATCTCTTGTATTTCATTGGTATCTGTTGTGATTTCTCCTCTGTCATTCCTGATTTTATTAATTTGCGCTTTCTCTCTTCTTTTCTTGGTGAGTCTGGCTAGGGGTTTGTCAATTTTGTTAATTCTTTCGAAGAACCAACTCTTTGTTTCATTGATCCTTTCTATTGTCTTTTTTGTTTCAATATCGTTTATTTCTGCTCTCATTTTTATTATTTCCCTCCTTCTACTGACTCTGGGCTTTGTTTGTTCTTCTTTTTCTAGTTCCGTTAGGTGTCGTTTGAGGTTGCTTACATGAGCTTTTTCTTGTTTAGTGAGGTGAGCCTGTATTGCGATGAATTTCCCTCTTAGGACTGCTTTTGCTGCATCCCAAATGATTTGGTATGTCGTGTTCTCATTTTCATTTGTCTCCAGATAATATTTGATTTCTTCTTTAATTTCTTCAATGATCCATTGTTTGTTGAGAAGCATGTTGTTTAGTCTCCACATTTTTGCACCTTTCTCTGCTTTTTTCTTGTAGTTGATTTCTAGTTTAATAGCGTTATGATCAGAAAAGATGCTTGATATTATTTCAACTCTCTTGTATTTATTGATGTTTGCTTTGGTTCCCAAAATATGGTCAATCCTTGAGAATGTTCCATGTGCACTTGAGAAGAATGTGTAACCTGCTGTTTTTGGATGAAGTGTTCTATATATATCTATTAAGTCCATCTGGTCTAATTTTTCATTTAATTCTATTATTTCCTTGTTGATTTTCTGTCTGGATGTTCTGTCCATTGGTGTTAATGGTGTGTTGAGGTCCCCTACTATTATTGTATTGTTGTTGATGTCTTCTTTTAGTTCTATTAAGAGTTGCTTTACAAATTTTGGTGCTCCTGTGTTGGGTGCGTATATATTTATAAGTGTTATGTCTTCTTGGTGGAGAGTCCCTTTTATCATTATATACTGTCCCTCTTTATCTTTCTTTATCTGTTTTGCTTTGAAATCTACCTTGTCTGATATTAGTATAGCGACACCTGCTTTCTTTTGTTCATTATTAGCTTGGAGTATTGTTCTCCATCCCTTCACTCTGAGTCTGTGTTTGTCTTTGGGGCTGAGGTGTGTTTCCTGGAGGCAGCATATTGTTGGATCTTGTTCTTTGATCCATCCTGCCACTCTGTGTCTTTTGATTGGGGAGTTCAATCCATTTACATTTAGAGTGATTATTGAGACGTGGGGGCCTACCACTCCCATTTTGTGTCTTGTTTTCCGGTTTTCTTCAGTTTCCTTTGTTTCTCGTCCCATGGTTTAATCTGTTCTGATGTAGAGCTGCTACTCTCTGTTGTTGTCCTTCTACTTATCTCCTCTGCTCTTGGTTTTGTAGCCCCTTTCCTTTTTTGGATTTTTCAGGAATGAGGGTTTTCCTGAGGATTTCCTGAAGAGGAGGTTTTGTGGCAATGAACTCCCTTAATTTTTGTTTATCTGGGAAAGTTTTTATTTCTCCATCGTATTTGAAGGATATTTTCGCTGGGTAGAGAATTCTCAGCTGTAGATTTTTGTCCTTCAGATTTTTGAATATATCATTCCACTCTCTTCTAGCCTGTAAAGTTTCTGCTGAGAAATCTGCTGATAGCCTGATGGGGGTTCCTTTGTAGGTTAGTTTCTTTTGCCTGGCTGTCCTTAATATTTTCTCCTTGTCGTTGACTTTTGCTAGCTTCACTACTATATGCCGTGGAGTTGGTCTTCTTGCATTGATAAAGTTTGGAGATCTATTGGCTTCTGTCACCTGAAGATCCATCTCCCTCACCAGATTTGGGAAGTTCTCAGCCATTATTTCTTTGAATAGGTTTTCTGCCCCTTTCTCCTTCTCTTCTCCCTCTGGTATACCTATAATCCTTACGTTGCATCTCCTAATTGTGTCTGATAATTCTCGGAGAGTTTCTTCATTTCTTTTAAGTCTTGCTTCTCTCTCCTCCTCTGCCTGCAACAATTCTATATTGCCATCTTCCAAATTGCTAATTCTTTCCTCCATATTATCGGCCCTACTGTTCAGAGCATCTAGATTTTTCTTAATCTCCTCTATTGTGTTCTTCATTTCCAATATTTCTGTTTGGTTCTTCTTTATCGTATCAAACTCTTTTGTGACATAGCTCCTGAACTCGTTGAGTTGTCGGTCAGAATTCTCTCTTAACTCATTGAGAATCTTAATGATGGCTGTTTTGAAGTCATCGTCATTTAGGTTATACATCTCATTTTCTTTGGGATTGTTTTCTGTGTATTTGTTGCTTTCTTTCTGTTCTGGAGATTTAATGTATTTTTTCATATTGCTTGATGTTGTTGATTTGTGCCTCCGCATGGAAATAGAGTTTAGTTGCTCCTTTCACTTGTTTCAGCTGCTGCAGTGGGAGGAGCCGCTGTTTATATTTCACCAACCAGGAACCCTGTCCGTAGTTGCTAACTGGGCCTGGGCCCCTCTTCGTAGCCACAGTGGCCCTTTGGATTCCCTCCTCTGCCGTGGGGGCCGTCACAGGGGGGCTTCAGGCTGCAGGTGCCTACTGTTGCAGCCCACCTAGATGTGCTCTCTCCTTGGGGTCTGCAACGGTGTTATGGGCTTTTCCAGCAGCCAGGGGTGGGATCACTTATATTTGTCGCTCCGTTGCTGTCGGCACCCACCAACTCTCACTTGTCCTCTATAGGTCCCAGGAGAGCTATTGGCATCTTCTACAGTCTGTGGTTAGTACACCTAGCTATGCTGCTTTTGCCCTGGGGTCTTCCAGCCTTGTGGCTGGCGGCTGGGTGCCTTCTACTGGTGCTGTGCAGAGGCTTTCCCTAAGGCTGCTGTGAGCCTGTAGGGTTTCCCCCTAGGCTACTAAGCTGGGTCTCTGGAACTCTCTCCAGCCCCAGTCCTCTCTGAGATCTCCAGCAATCCCTAGCCCCACGGGGTGGGCAACGGCAGCTGGGGGTCGCCCCGCCCTCAGGGCTTCTCTCCTGGCCTCTGCCGGAGCCGTGAATGCTGGGCGTGGCCCCTCTGCCAATGGCAGACAGGGAGTTTTGTCTGCTGCCCGGGCGGAGCTCCGGCGCTTCCCCTCCGGGTCGCAGAACCGGCCTTTGAAACTTCCCCCAGCCCCGGTCCTCTCCGAGATCTCCGGCAATCCCTAGTCCCACGGGGCGGGCAACGGCAGCTGGGAGATCTCCGTGCCCTCCGTGTCTCTCTCTGGCACCCTCCGGGCGCCCCGAGCACCAGGCTGGGTCTCCCCGCCAATGGCGGGGAGAGACTCTCCCCGCGGGCTCAGGTGTGCAATTCCAAAGTTTCCCTCTGCGTTTAGGAGTAATTGCAGGGGGTTTAGGTAGGGTTCTGGTCACCTGTTTCCACCGTCGCTCCTCTGTTGTGTTCTCGCTCCTGCCCTAGACGTGCGTGGATCCTCTGGGGGCATCCGTTGGAAGAAAGCCGCTTGCGGGTACCAGGCTGCCCGTCGGGGTCGGAGAGCCCTCACCTATTTCCACATCCTCCCGGAGGAAAGTCCATCTGCCTTCCGATGTATAGTCGCGTGGGTGTCTCAGACGTCCTGAGATGCTGTCTGGATATCCTTTGTCAAGCGATAAGTGTCCAAATAATTGTAGACTCGAAGGGCGAGAGACAAAGAGGACTACTCACGGCGCCATCTTGGCTCTTCTCCCTCAATTCATTCTTAATCAAAGAAAAGAAAAAACCTACAGGCATAGCAGTAATGGCAGAGAAAAACTGACCATTTAAGAATAAAATGGCTCCACTTATTTCTTCACTAATCAAAAAAAAGAAAAGTCCAAATAATTATATCTGTTTTTAGTTTCCATTGTCCTATCGCACACATGATTTCACCTAGTTAAGTTTCTCCTTAATATACAAATATACTCATGTTAAAATTTTTAGAAAGTATAGAAAAAGTAAAAACCTACCATAATCCTACCACCCAATGAAAACACTCATAATGCTTTTTGCATGCATTTTGAACAAAAGTGAAATCAAAACCTACATAATTATTTGTAACTTGATTTTTTACTCATTAACATATCAATATGTTATGATTTTTAAAATATCATATTTGGTTTAATATTCTTCTATACCCTTTAAATATTCTTCTATACCCTTCATTTTCATGTCTGCAAATTTATTTCACATGATATGAATAATTTAATGTAGTTTACTACTATGTTTTACATTTAGATTAGTTGGAATTTTCACAAATATAAATAATGCTGAGATGAACTTTCATAAAATTATATTTTTATATACAGCCACAATTTTTCCTTAGGGTAAATTCATAGAGTTATTTTTGCCATGTATTTTTTGCCTTCTGAATCACAATCATACAGTGAAAAAACACTAAAAATTCAACAATCAAAATTAAATTGAATTACACTTATTTTTTTCTAAAAAAAACTGTGGTGGGAAAGAATATTTGTAGACATCATGAAACAGCTGGCGTTTTTTGTTTTACAATATTATACAAGAGTGCAGATATGAATGACCAGTTAGATAGTAGGGGAGAAAAATATTGCCTCAAAATATGCCCACAGGGGCTACTAGCAGGAACCTAAGGAGCTTTTTTAAATTGCTTGAATTTTTAAAAAACTACAGTGAGGAAAGAAATACGAAGTAAAGTTGCCAATCAGATGACAGACTGGCAAAATTCTTGTGTACAATCATAGATGCTTTTACGGTGTGAATTAACAAAAGTTTTTTTTTTTTTTTTTTTTTGAGGAAGATTAGCCCTGCACTAACTACTGCCAGTCCTCCTCTTTTTGCTGAGGAAGCCTGGCCCTGAGCTAACATAGTGCCCATCTTCCTCTACTTTATATATGGGACGCCTACTGCAGCATGGTGTGCCAAGCAGTGCCATGTCCACACCTGGGATCCCAACCGGCGAACCCTGGGCCAGCGAGAAGTGGAAGGTGCGCGCTTAACCGCTGCGCCACCAGGCTGGCCCCTGCATTAACAAAAATTAAAGACAGTTTTATAAAAATCCTGAACCTTTCACTGACTTAAGATCAGTGTCTATGTTTCTTTAATTTAAGCAGGATAACCCAGTGGAAAGGAAGAGGAGAATAAATGGGGAAAGAAGCGGCCTTTTCCATATATTTTTCAAAGAAGCCCTTGGTTTGAAATCCACTGGAAGAACAGCCTCACACGCTGAGAATAGGCCCTCCCAAGGAGGATAGGCCCTCCTTAATCAGAGATGACATAAAATTAAGACTTTTCAGGGCAATACCTGCAGTAAAGGATAAGTATTCTGACAATGTCAGTGTGCGCAAACATCTCCTAATGCCATCAGGTAAAAAATAATCACCATCAGCAGTATCCAATGCTTATTCAGCTAGTCATGGACCTGAATGACCCTTACTCAGATTTCTGCTGCAAGATTTACGGATGTAAAGAAGCTGAAATTCAGCTGGAAAAGAAAAGTCACTAAAAAAGGAAAAAAATTAAAATACGATATATGATCACCAAAAATCAACAGTGCCCAAACTGCCAAATAGCAGACAGTAGGCAGAGAACTTGTACTTATTGTTTCCAATCTTGCTGTGCTGTGAAAAGCATTCTTTAGATATGTAGTCACTGTATGTATATAGTCAAACCTAGCAGTGTGCTGAGGCCAGAGTCACAGTTGATATTGACTATTTCTTCCTAACTCTGCTTCTTTAGTGACATCATTCCTAACTCTGCTTCTTTAGTGACATCATTTTGATAATTGGAAATTGGCCACGGTGGGAGTATGTACATTGAAATTTCTTTTCTTCTTATCTCCCATAATTCTGCTTGTTAATTTACTAGCACACTCTTGAAAACCTGATTGCATTTTTGTGAATTATATACTCATATATACAGACTCTCCTGATGAATAAAATAAAGTATGAAACAATGAAATAATTAGTCACAGGCTATGCTGGCTGCTGAGGTTAATGTTAGGCTCCCAAAGCAAATTTTCAATACAAACCCTTAAATAGGAGCCAAAAAGGCAACTTGAGTTTTACTTAGCCACAATGTCTGCTGGAATGATAATTTATAAATGTACTTTTTATAATTATGTCATTTTACTGAGATATCTTTTTCATAGAGTAAAACGCACAGCTCCTAATATAGCTCCATGAGTTTTAACACAATGAATTCAAGATGTGGAAGATACCCTTCAGCTCTGAACGCTCTCATTTCCTTTCCAGTCAATAATGAAATCACCCCTTTACTCCCTGCCCAGGCAACCGGAGTTGTGATTTCTAACAGTATGGAGCAGCTTTACCTATTCTAGAACATCATCTAAACGGAATCATACACTAAGTACCCTTTTGTGTTTGACTTCTTTCACTCAAAATAATATTTTGAGATTCATACTTGTGTTTTTTAGTAGTTCTTTTTCTTTTTAAAAAAAATAATCTTTTACTTGGAAATAATTTCAAATTTACTGAAAATTTACCAGAATTAGAGTGTACACAAAAAACTGTACACCTCTTAGCCAGATTCGCTTGTTGATAGCATTTATCTATTTGTTTTAACATTTACGTGTGCTTATATAAACATTTCCATATACATATTTTATATAATATATAAAATTTTTCTCAAACATTTAAGAAGTTACATGCCTCATGGTTCTTTACCCATCCATATTCAGTGAGCTACCTAAAAATAGGTATTCTCTTACAAAATTACATTATATTCAGTAAATTTAACATCAATAAGAGTCTTTAATAAACCATCTAAGATTCTTTAATAAACGTCTACTTTTGTCAATAGACTCAATTGTGTCCTTTGCACGATCTTTCTCTCCTCTAGAGGGTCCAGTCTAAAATCAGACTTCTTTCTTTTTCAATGCAGAGAAATATTCCTTTGTATGGTAGATTGAAGTTGTTTTTTTCATTCTTTTGTTGAAGGACATTTGGGTTATTTCAAATCTAAGGCTGCAAAATATCGAAATATATAATTGCAAATATATAATATGTACTTTATATATAATATTTTTTTATTTATTACTAAATATATTTATTTATTTGAAATAAATCATCATATTCTCTCTTTGAATAATACTATACTTCTTGAGGTATATATTGTGATAGACTTACACTATATTTCCATTTTCTTCTCCCATGCTTTGGTTCATATTTTCATACATTTTACTTCTATATATGTTATAATCTCTACAATACTTTATTGTTATTTTTGCTTTAAATAGTGAATTGTCTTTTAAGGAGTCTAAAATTATATGAAGATAGTTTTTACGTTTACCTAAATATTTACCTTTTCCAACACTATTCATTCTTTTGTCTAGATTCAATTTACTTTTCTGACATTTTTCTTTTCAGATTGATAAACATTCTATAGCATTCTTTGGAATGATTTTATTCCTCAAATTTTATTTATCTGAAATGTCTTTATTTTGCCTTCGCTTTTGAAAGATAATGGCACTGGATGTAAAGTTCTAGTTACATAGTTTTAATTTTTATTTTCGCACTTTAATGATGTCATTCAGTTGTCTTCTGGCTTCCATTTTTTCTTATGGCCAGATTCTTCTTATTTTTCCACTGTAGGTAATATGTCCTTTATTCCTCTGGCTACTTTCAAGTGTTTCTCTATATCTTCGGTCTTCCGCTATCTGAATATGATTCCTATATAGACCTTTCTGTGTATTTATCTTACTTGTGTTTGGCTGAGCTTCTTGAATCTGTGTGTTGTTATTCTTCAAGTCTGTAGAATGTTTGGTCATTTTAAAAAAATTTTTTCTGCCCCATTTCTCTTTCCTCCCTTTCTGGAATTCCAACTACATATACGTCTGACCACTTGTTATCGTCCCACAGGCGCCACAGGCACAGTTCATTATTTTTCAATATGTTTTCTCTGGTAGCTTTCCAGGTAGCCTCATCACCAACGTAGCAAGTTGCTTCCTAGCATATTTGCCAGAATCAAAATGGACAGCTACCTAGAGAATCTCCCTGGAACTCCAATGGGTGTTTTCCTCCTCACCAGTCTTGGCCTGTGACACCTCAGCAAATCATCCAGTGTTTCACAGCCACATCCTTCCTATGAAGACTGAATCTCAGCCCTATCGTACAGAGAATCTCTTTCAAGTTTGTTTCTTCGAGTATACTCCCTCAGCCCTAAATATGCTATCCGGCATTCTCTGGGGTTCTCTTTACCACCTCTTAGTAATTAGTCCCACTTTACAATTAATAATTCTTTACAAATTACTGGTGTGGTTTCTTCTCCTTAATGGACCCTGACATCTCTAAACAACCTCAGCGCAACACAAACTACAATGTTGGAAAGAATCTTCTCAAATGAGATGTAGTTAACTTCATTTCAATTTAGGGTTCTACAAGCTACTTTCGATACCTGAACTATCCACAAATGGACAGTAGCAGGAAAAATAGATTTAGTTTTAGTTTAGAGTGGTGAAGTTAGGGAGACACTGGGAAACATTGTTCATCCTGAAGACTACACTTCCTTCAAAAGTAGGGTCTAAGAAATAGAGTGCAGGTGTCAACGTATGATGCTCCTATCATGGCAAAGCACTTGAGTTTTATTATGAGATTAAAAACAAAAAAGTCTTTACTTCATATCACTCATCACAATCTTAAAACAGATGTTTCATCTGTAAATATAATTGAAAATAATGCGAGGTCATTTAACAAGAGATAATACAAAACTTTAAATTTGTACCCTAAGATAAATGGACCTTCTACGTCATTGCTGACATTTCTTTCTTAACCTGTGAACTGATGTTCAAATATTTCTTTTAAAACCCGTTACTCAAAGTACCTATGCTTTCTCTACATTCCCTTTCCCAAAACAATTCATTTTTTTCCCTCCCTCTTCAGTCTCACTGCTGCTCTTTCTTTAGACTTGCTTGTAGTGGTGTTTGTTTTTCATTGTCACAGGTATAGACCGGGAGCCTGCAAAACTGGTAAGTACTGGATTTCGTTTTACCCCCTAGGTATTCAAAGATACTGATTCCTTTTCCACTGCTGAGAGGCACTGAAACTTGGGAGACCCGCTGCTGTTTGCTCTTCTTGAAGCTTATTGACTGTCAGTGTCTCTGGGAACCACCTGCAGCAGCCAGGGAATGTGATCTGGCTTCTGCAGTTCCTAGTCAGAAAGTATTCATTTTCTTAGTGATAAAGAGCTTCCCTCTAAAATATTATTGAAAAATCATTGCTACTGGCTATTGTTCTTCTCAGGAAAAGGAGCTTTCTTTTTAGCAGGATATTGACTGATGTAGATAAATAAGCTGGTTTTACCATTAAAGGACTGCCTAGGGCTTGCAAACGCTTCTTTATCCAGAGTGACGGAAATTGTCAAGTTAATGAATATTCTGAATGATGAGCATATAAAGTCATTCCATTCACCTCAGTGGGTGTTTATGAAATATCTAGTATATGGTTAGAGTCATGTTAAGGCAGAAGTATTCATAATTTAAAAAATGTTAAGGCCCCAGAGCCAAACTTCCTATATTTGATATTTAACACTTCTATTTAATAATGTGTAATATAGGTAGCCTTTCTAAGCCCCAAATTCCTCATCTGTAAATAGAGATGATATTATCTATCTCACAGGAGAAATGCATATTTCATGTAGAGCTATTTATAGTTATTGTTTAAAATATTTTTTTAAGTATTGGAGAATTATATGAAATTTTGCCTGCCCTCAAGAAGCTTGCATGAAGCAAGAGATAAAAAATAAAATAAAATATATAATAAACTGCCAGGTCTCATTTTATAGTAGTATTAGCACTACTAATATGTGTGACTAACATTTGGGAAATAGAGAGTCCTTTCCTAGAGTTTTCTGAACAACCTTTAAGAAAAAGATGAACATATACATAGGCATAAATTAAGTGCATGAATAAAAGCTAGATACACAAAAATAATTATAATATTTGAATTTGTTTTACATCCAAAAGTTCCTGGTCTCCATAACAACATATACGGACTTTAAAAAGTAATAGCCTGACATCCACGAACTCATAACCCTAAAAATGATCATTATTTGTAACATCATTAAAGAAGAAAATGACAAAGTAAGAAAGTCTTGGTTCCTCCTTCTTTAATGAAGTAGTGTCACCACCTGGTAGCAGAGCAAAACTTCCTGAGTACATAGGTAAACATAAAAGTACACCAAATAATACATGAGTCAAATGGCTGCAAAATACATTTGCTAAACCATTATTATCTGTGCTCAAGTGCTCTGTGCAATGTGATTTGCTTTGTTTTTATAACCTGTAACAGGAATCTCTCCCATCTGAACCAACGATGCTGAAACTGTCTGCTCCACCCTTTTCTGAATTTTGGAGAACGATGAGTTCCCTGTCTAGTTGTAGACAATTAGTAAACTAAAGTGAAATTAGAAGATACGATTCATTTTCCTCACTGGTGAAATTGCATCTTTCCTGATGCCTTCTTATTAGTGGCTATTGCTGGTGTTAGGTGACCTTGGAAATGATATAATACATACTTGCAATGATGTCAATTCAGAGGCAATTGTCACCTGACACCTTTGTGAGGTACAGTTCCCTGAATGTCTTTTGGGAAACTACCCCACCTTCTTTCATGCAATTTAGGTGAGACAACCAAACTTTCTTGGCCAAGGACTGTGACCTAAACCAGGCCAATCAGAATCTCTCTCCTGGGTGTTTGTATCTTGTGCAGAATGACATGAGTCAAAAAAACAGTCGAGGGGCCAGCCCTGTGGGTTAAGTTCAGGGGCTCTGCATCAGGGGCCCAGGGTCTCACAGGTTCAGATCCTGGGTGCCGATATAGCACCGCTCATCTGGCCATACTGAGGCAGTGTCCCTCATGCCACAACTAGAAGGACTCACAATTAAAATATGCAACTATGTACTAGGGGATTTGGGGAGAAAAATCGGGAAAAAAAAGAGAAGATTGGAAACAGTCATTAGCTGAGGTGCCAATCCTTACAAAAAAAAAAAAAAAAAAAAAACAGTAGAAGCTGCCTCTTTTTTCCACCATTGAGGTGTGTGTGGTTGACTCTGTTCTTCATCAAGTTTTCTCACAGGACTTTCAGGATCAAGAGATTGCTGAACAAGAAACAAAAGCAGAATCATCCCATTCCCCAATGGATTCAGATGAAAACTAGTAATAACATCACGTACAACAACAAAAGGATATGTTGGAGAAGACCAAGTTGGGTCTATAAAGAATCTCACGTGAGCTATCCACATATTTATGCCACATCAAGGTCACTAGCATCTTATCATAACAAGTTGAAGAGGTCACAACTATCTGAACAGTTGGTCATGTTTCTCTTTGTTTCTATGCTTCTGTACTAGTAGGCTGGTTCAGTAATACGTGAGACCTTTTGTTTGGAGGGACAAAAGAAAACAGTTGAAGCTTCTCCAAACAAAGAGACTGAAGGAGACTTTTCTGACACTTGATGCTGACCTAATTTCTCTTCTTCACAAAGCTTGGTGAGTTTTTCTGCTAATTTTTTAAGATTCTCTGTGTATTTTCAACAAGCTAATCTTTTATTTAAATTAGATGAGTAAATTTCAATTATTAGCAACCAAAGAGCTCTAACTGATGCACATCTATACAAAGAATATTTCCAAGTGTTGACAGAAAGTAAAGAAAGCATTCAAATCTTTTTCCAGGTTTTTCAATCCATGTCCAATAAAATGCAAACATGACAGAAAAAAATGATTAAATCTTTTTTATGTCTAAATAATAAATAATAATAAATAATAGATACCCCACATTTTGTTTATCAATAAATTAGTTGGCAAACATCTGGGTTGTTTCCACTTTTTGACTATTATGAATCATGTTGCTATGGATATTCATATTCAAGCTTTTGTGTGGACCTGTTTTCAATTCTCTTGAACATATACCTAGGAAAGGAATGGCTGTTTCATATGTTAGTTCCATGTTTAATTTTTTTGAGGGACTACCGAACCATCTTCCAAAGTGGCTCTCAAGTCAATTTGAGGGGACAAATCAGTCTCTGAAAATGGTGCTTGCAAATGAGTTACTAGCGTGTCAAACTCTCCATGATGTATCTGACCCTAAAGGATTCCCAGATGACAGCTGTAGTGCTGCCAGAGTATCTTGGATCCTTTTTCTGCACCTGTCAGGAGAGGCCTTTCTAATGAGAGACTGCTATTCTGTGTAATTGATCAAGTTCTCATTCTTCCTGTTATTGGTAGTTCTGAATGTTAGATATCTTTTTTTTTCTCATGGAGTCAAAAAGTACCTAAGTAGGTGTGATTGCAAGTGGAAAAATAGGGGACAGAAATCAGGTATAGGCAGTTTATCCATTTTAATTCGTGTGTGAATTGCTAATATAAACGCAGAAGGTAAAGCATTAATGGAAATCAAAATATTTCAGCGAAGAAGTTTCAGCAGTTCAACTTTACAACAATTATAAATAAACCTGTTAAATTTTTCTGGACAAAACGCCAGCAGCTAAGTTTTTTAAACACAAGTAAATTCCTTATTGGTGGCAACTAAATGGTGTTTATAGCATTTTTATCATTTTAGCATTTTATTTACAGTGGATTCCATCCATTCACTATACTTTTCTGAGTTGTCCTACACACGTGTGTTTTTAATGTTTTCTGTCTTCTGTCCTGTTCTTGTAAGTTTTCTATTAAAATATATTAAACTATAAAAAAGACATCATTTTATACCTTATGATAACTTTCGTCAGTTTTACCACTATGCATTTAAGTAGTTAGAAGTTTAGATTATAAATTATAATTACATAGTCTGCTTACATTTTTAAGATGGACAGTTTTATTGAATGACACTTAATATTCCCTCTAACTTTAAGAAACAACACACTCTTCCAACATCTAGTATAACTTCAAGTACAAGGGGATAACACCTCTAAATATTTTGTTACTAGATATTTTTGTGTATATGTCGTATCTAAATAAACTGTAAACTCCTTGGTTGTGGAGGCTGCAAAGCCAAGATGTAATACAATAATGAGAGCACAGATTTGGGTAGAGAGCTCCAGAATCTGAACCCAGAGACTGTTCCTTACCACCTGAATAAATGTGGTCACAGACTCAAACTCTCTGACCCTCGGATTGCTCAGTGATATAAGGTGTGTAATGGTACCTCCCTGAAAGAATTGTTAAGGAATTAAATGACATACTATGTATAAATATCATCTTGTGCAGCACTCAAAAAGATGTGCGCTCTTTCCTTCTTTGGGTTATTGTAAACCTCAGGCCTTAGGGCAATTCCTTGCATGGTAAACACTCAATACAAAATGCATTGAGGATGATGTGGTATTCCTTTATAAATTTTGATCTTACAGGTGTATCGTCACTAGCTCTTTAGTAATTATTTTCTAATATACTTCAAAGATATGGTAAATAGTTGCTCTATTTAATATATATATTTTGAAACTATTAACGATTGAAGTCTGTGACCCTATGTCAAAAATAGACTATTAATTGAGAAAGAAAAAAATATTCATTTCCCCATCAAAATGTGCACTATATCCATGATAGTTACTAGTGCGGGCCTCCTAATATTTTTTATTCTCCTCATGAGAACATGATCGGGTTGTACTTCCCTACCTCTTGGCAGTTAAATACGGCTGTGTTTGGCCAACCAAACATAAGCAGAAATGGTGTGAATCACTTCCAGGCAGGAGCTGAAAGAGCCAACATGCAGTTCGGCCCATGCTCTTTCCCTGTCTCCCACAACCAGCAGTGTTTTAGAGAGCAGTGGCTCGCAAGTGCTGCTTATGCCACCTCTGGGGATGCTTGGAAATGTCTGGAGACAGTTTTTGGTTGGCACGATTGGGGAGGGTGTTATCTGCATCTAGTGAGTAGAAGCCAGTGTGTGTCAAATATTTCACAATGCGCAGAACAGCCCCCAACTCTCCAATTCTGGGGCAACAAAAAATTATCTAGCCCAAACCGCCAATAGTGCCACTGTTGAGAAACCTTGGTTTGGAGTAAGGAAGATTTGGATGGTAGTCCCTGGCTGTCCAGAAAAGGACAGGAAGCATAAGCAAGAAATAAACCTTAGCTATTTCAGACCATTAAGAGTTTCAGATTGTGTGTTATCACAGCATAGCCTAGCTTTCCCTAACTGACACATTTATTTTGGAATTTCAGTGAAATTAGAACACAACATGCTTCCCCGAGTAATGTTTAAATAATTTGGTTCTGATATTTCTGGATTTAATATCCATTGAATACATGACTACTGGGATTAAAATTGAGTTCGAAATGTGTTTGAAATGGAAAATAAATTGATCAATTCAAATTTCAAGATAGTTTAGATTGTCTTTAGAGGGAAATGCTTGTTCATGAGAAGCATCTGGTTTTAACGCCTAATGTCCTTGCTCTAGGAAACCCAATAATCCAGTCAATACTTGAACAGAAAAAGATTAGGAAATTTGCTTTTGAAAATAAATCTGCAGTGTACAAGTTTATTGAAAAAAATGAATTTTATATCACTTTTAGTTAGTTTAATAATTCCTACTATTTTGCCATGAAATATTTTAATGCAAATATTGAAGTAATCACAAAAAAGCTGTTTTGATTTATACACTTACAGAAGAAAAATAAGAAAAAGAGCAAGAGTTACAATAAGAGATTTCTTTTCTATAAGAATTATTTCTTTTAATGAAAAATATTACTTGTGATATCAAGCAGATGTAAAACATTTGTGCAATTTTAATTTGTTTTCAAAGTCACATATTTTCTCTCCAAGACATTTCTTATGACTCAATTTACCTTATTATTTATTACATTGAATATCTAATATATTCGCATAGTTCAAAGAATTAAAAAGTATAAAAAGATAAACAATGAAAAGTTTTCCTCCCAGTCAAGGCCCCCACCTATGACCATGTAGACTGTGCATGGGGCAAAACTACTCATAAATGGCACTGCCTGGAGCTGGACATGCTGTCACACTATATCCAAACTCATCACGCTAATCTCATTGAGTAACCCTGTCATTAGTTTCATATGGTTATGCATATATTCATTCCTTTATACATCCATATGCATATGTAATATATGCATATTCATATGCAAGATATGCATGTAAATATAGATACATAAATCTATATCCATATAGAAACAAATGTGAATTAACGTTTTTCCCCCTTTGTACTGATTTTCTTACACTAAGCATATCTGTAGGCTAGAACGTAAGCTCCATGTTCATGCACAATAGAGGGCTCTCAAAACACCAGACTGTTCTACATGCTTAGGTAAACAAACTGCAACAACAGTCAAAGCCATTATTTAGCCAAAATATGAAGCACACATAGTCTATGCCTGGAAGTTTCTAGGATCTCATTGCACAAATCATTGTCCTTCTCTTTATACACACTTCCTCAGATAATCCATGTCTCCTGCTATTTAAAGTTTCTCATTTTGAAGTCTACCATTACTGGCAATAACCCATAGTTGAGTTTTGCCCCCACAAATTACCGTGTTGAATTGTTAGCACACACACATCATATTCCTTCTGTCATACATCAGATGTTCTAATGCCTAATAGTGTGTCACTGATTGATAAATGCTTTAAGTCTTATCCCTCAGAGAGAAATGTGACTTTTTTTTAATTTTTGCTAATATATTACATGAGGTTAAGTTCTGAAGTGTTGAAAACATATGTTACATTTGGCAACTTTTATTTAAAACAGATTTGGGAAATTCCTTGCTGGTTGTTACTAGAATCACAGTATTTAAATCTCCCCTTCAATGGAAATGACTTGCAAAATATGAAAATGGGGGGGCCGGCCTGGTGGCATAGTGGTTAAGTTCATGCACTCTACTTTGGTGGCCCAGGGTTTGCAGGTTCAGCTCCCAGGTACGGACCTACACACTGCTCCTCAAGCCATGCTGTGGTGGCATCCCACATATAAAGTAGAGGAAGATTGTCACAGATGTTAGCTCAGGGACAACCTTCCTTAGCAAAAAGAGAAAGTTTGGCAACAGATGTCAGCTCAGGGCCAATCTTCTTCACCAAAAAATAGATATATATATAAATAGGGAGAATTACGCATTAACCTTGGAAATGAAAAATGTGCCATCTATGTACTAAGATGGCCAACATATTTCTCAATTGTAGAATGCAGATAGGCCCAGATTAGGAGCCATAGAGGACCAACTGATAATCTAAAGTCTTAAGAAAGAACTGTGGGCCCAGGAAATACATAAAGAAGGCCCTAAGACTACATTGAACTAAAAATATTCTGCAGAGCAAGAGAATACACCAACAAAATGAAAAGGCAACCTAAAAAATGGAGAAAATATTTGTAAACCATTTATCTGATAAGGAGTTAAAATCCAAAGTATATAAGGAATTCATACAATTCGATAGCAAGAAAGAAAAAATCCAATTTAAAAAATGAGCAAAGGACTTGAATAAACATTTTCCAAAGAAAACATACAAATGGTCAACAGGTAAATGAAAAGATGCTCAACATCACTAATCATCGGGGAAATGCAAACCAACCCCCAATGAGGTATGGTCTCACACCTGTTAGGATGGCTGTTGTCAAAAAGACAAGAAATAACAAGTGCTGGTGAGGATATAGAGAAATAAGACCCAGTGTACACTGTTGGTGGGATTATAAATTGGTACAGCCATTAAGGAAAACAGTATGGAGATTTCTCAAAAAGTTAAAAGTAAAAGTACCATATGACCCAGCAATCCCACCTCTGGGTATATATCCAAAGCAGTTGAAATCACTATTTTTAGGAGATATATGCACTCCCATGTTCCTTGCAGCAATATTCACAGTATCCAAGACATGGAAACAATCTAAGTGCCCATCAGCAGATGAATGGATAAAGAATGTGTGGTGTGTATATATATATATATATATATATACAATGGAATAATGCTGAACCATCAAAAAAGAAGGAAATCCTGCATTTTGTGACAACAAGGTTGGACCTTGATGGTACTATGCTAAGGGAAATAAGTCTGACAGAGAAAGACAAGTACTGCATGTTGTCTCTTATAGGCGGAACCTACAAAAGCCAAACTCATAGAAATAGAGAGTAGAATGGTGTTACCAGGGGCTAGAGGGTGGGAGAAATGGGGAGATGTTGGTCAAAGTATACAAACTTCCAGCTATAAAATGACTAAGTGGTAGGAATCTAATACAGCATGGTGACTATAATCAATATTACTGTATTATATACTGGAAAGTTGTTAAAAGAGTAGATTTTAAGTGTTATCACCACAAAAAGGAATGGTAATTATGTGAGGGATAGAAGCATTAACTAACCTTATTGTGGTAATCATTTCACAATATATCCATGTATCAAATCACCATGTTGTACACCTTAAACTTAGATATGCTATGTGTCAATAATATCTCAATAAAGCTGGGGGAAAAAATAAGGCCTTGGAAAAAGCACAATGGTATCCTTTAGCTAACATAGGTGAGGGCTTTGATTTGTGATCAAAATAAGTAATCACTACACAGAAAGCCAGCAAAGCAATGAAATGATACCATGAGGAAGAAGAAATAATCCACCCCAAAGAATAATAATTTAAAAAAATCTCTCTTTCTGTAATAGATTTACTGTAAGAAATTCTACTGTCAGAAAATACTTATTTTTCATCCCAGAAAGATTAAAAATACACTATAACAAAGTGTGATTGAAAAATATTTCACTTTCCACCTTAATAATGATTGTTTTTGTCTGTACAACAGGACATATACATTTCATCCCAAAAATGGCATATCTCAGAACAGCAGAAATGGGACCTAAAAGAGGCAATGAGATTTTTATCTCCAGGTAATTTGAATTTTGAGCAGAATCACATAGAGAATAACCATAGGCGGAACTGAGCCAGTCTCAGATAACGAAGTTCTTGAATTTTTCAATGCTTAATTGCCCAGCTTGCTTTTCAATTTCCTAAATTAGCCCATGATCCTTCCAGTGAATCCCATTTTTGCTCATTGGATTCAGTGTTTCGGTTCCTAAAACAACAAATAAATTTCATTGAATTTTTATACTGTCAAAATCCAAACACATCTTTGACATTAGAGCAAGTATTCATGAGAAAAGAAAAACAATATGAGATCTGGAAAAATTTACAACTTGAAAAACATGAGGTCAAAATTTAAAATATGATGGGGGCTTTGAAAAACAAACAACTGATGAAGATCTATTCGTAAAAATGTAAGACTAATAGAATTGACCCACAATTCTGAGGATCATAAAACAATTAAAAATAAATGATTGTTATGGACTAAATGCTTGTGTCTCCCCATTCCTCCCAGTTCATATATTGAGGCCCTAACACCCAGGGTGGCTGTACTTGGAGGTGGGGCCCCTAAGGAAGTAATTAAGTTTAAATGAGGTAATAAGGGTGGCACCCTGATCGCTTAGGATTAGCGTCCTTATAAAAAGAGAAATCAGAGAGCTATCTTTCTTTCTCTCGCTCCCTGTGGCACATGTACCAAGGAAAGGCCATGTGAAGACATAGTTAGGAGGCCACCATCTACAAGCCAAGAAGAGAGCCCTAACCAGAAATCAAGTCTGCCAGAACCTTGATCGTAGACTTCTAATCTCTGGAACTGAGGGAAAATTTCCCTTGTTTAACCCATCCAGCCTGTAGTATTTTGTTATGGTAGCCTGAGCAGACTGACACAATGATGAAAGAAAAAGAGACTAGAGCCAGGAAATTCAATCTATTGGAAAAAACAAGCTTAATGTATTCATGAAAGTATAAAGCAAACAGACCTAAAATAATAATCAAAGAAATAACAGATAAAAACATTCTTAAGCTGAAAATGAGCATTAACTTGAATATTTAAAGACTTCGCCAAGTACCAAGAAAAGATAAATCTATATATAAAAACAAGTATTTTCATGAGTAAAGAATATTTCTGAAAATATCAAGAGGAAAAAGTTACCTACAAAGAAATTAAAAATGCAACTGCATTCAAGTATTTACTATACAACAATGACAATAAGAATAGATTAATTAACATCTCCAGTGTTTTGAAAAAAAAATTATTGATACTTAAGAATGTTATATCACAATTCCTAACATTTTTGTAGGAAATGTACCAGTCAAGCTTGGCTAAATGTTATGACTAAATACCTCACTATATCAATGGATTGACACAGTTAAGATTTATTTCTCACGCATGTTACAATTCATCTCGGCTTGAGGAGGGGCTCCACCCTCTGTTGCTTGCAATCATTTATGGACCCAGTTTTCTCCCTTGCTTCCAGCCCAGAGGAGACATAGCATTCCTTCATAAACCACAGACAAGAACTAGTGACATGGCCAGGTCTCAATGTAAGAGAACCGAAAATGTATTTAGCTGCATGTTCAGGTAAAGGAAATAAATTAGATAAACATCTAACCACTACTGTCCAATAGAACTTTGTGTAATCATGGAAAGGTTCTATCGCACTGTCTAATATGGTAGGCACTAGCCATATGTAGCTATTTAGCACTTGAAATGTGGCTAGTGTGACAGGGAAAATGAATATTTAATTCTATTTAACTTTATAGAATATGTAAATAGCCACCTGTGAGTGGCGGCTTTCATATTGGAGAATGCAGACCACCCCACTCTGCCACAGGAAAATAGGTTATATGTTCAAGTATGTTCATTGAGCATTATTCATCATCATAAACATTCAAACAAAACATGTATCCACCAATTTGAGAATTTGTAATATGACTCCCTCAGCAAATGGTTAAAAGAGCATCTACTGCGGCCAGCTCTGTGGCATAGTGGTTAAGTTTGTGTGCTCCACTTCGGCAGCCCAGGGTTCACAGGGTTGGATCTGGACACAGACCTACCCACTGCTCATCAAGCCACACTGTGGTGGCATCCCACGTCCAAAATAGAGGAAGATTGGCACAGATGTTAGCTCATGGCCAATCTTCCTCACCAAAAAAAAAAAAAAAAAGGAAAAGATAAGAGTATCTGTTGAATCTTAGTGCTTAGTTTATGGGCCTGTGGAGGCTAGAAATTGAGGAGATTGGTAGAAAATATCAGAGCAGGTTGGCTCCTTCTAAAACCTCAGTAAGGTACTGCAAAAAGCACCATGCTTTGGTCTAAGGCAGCAGTTTTCAAAGTGTGGTCAGGAAGCAGCAGCAGCAGCATCACTTGGGAACTTGTGGGAGATGGAAATTCTCCAGCTCCCCCCACCCCCAGACCTACTGAATCAGAAATTCGGAGGGTGGGACCAGCAATCTGCGTTTAACGAGCCCTCCTGGTGATCCTGACACAGGCTAACGCTTGAGAACCGCTGATCTAAGGCAGGAGTTCTCAACCCTAGCTGCTCATTAGAATTACCGAGGGAACTATAAAAAATAGGGCTGCCATGGCTGCATCCTCAGGGATTTTTATTTAATTGTTATGGGGAAGGGCCAAGTATTTTTAAAAGCTCCCCAGGCGATTCAAATGTACATCCAGAATTGAGAACCCAAACCGAGGTGACCCAAGCCGAAAGCAGAAGAGGAAACAGAATGCAACTTTATTACGAGAGACTTTTCTGTCTGTGGTCCACAGCACAAATCCGCTGAAAGTCAGTCAGGACGTGGGATAATTCTAATAGCTGGATTCTTCGTACCATTTCAAATTTCATGTGGAAGGACAAGGAAGTGGAAATCCAAATGCAAGGGCGATGGGTCCTTCGCGGTACCAGGAAAGCGAAAAAGTCTGCAGCCCTGGCCTCCCGGCTGCACGAGCCTCCTCGCCAAGCCTCCCTGAGATGCATCCTGGGCCGTTTGTCCCTCAGACCCCCGCCTCACCCAGCGTGCTCACCGCCCTAAGGAAGAAGCAGGGCCGCACAAGACAAAGTGTCATGAGTGTCATGTCCACGTACCCCGGAGCCAAACTGCCGCAGCGGAATTCTGGGTCTGCCTCTTACTAGCCACGAAACTTGGGAAAAATAAGTGAACACTTTTGTGCCTCACTTTCTCTTCCCTAAAATGGGGGTAATACTATTTTACCTTCCCCACAGGGTTGCTAGAAAGGAAGAATGAATGAATTCATTGTGGAGACACTTAAAGCAGTGCTTGGCGCTTATTGTTAGACTTAGAAATAAGATTCAAAACAGCCCACGTTCACTATTGCTAAGAAACAAAAACAAAAAAGGCAGGTCAATGTTAAATGATCATGAGTTGGGCATTAGTTACTAGCTATAAAAATAATTATACATACGTTATATATGATATATAAAATTAGATATAATGTTATATGTGTTATATAGGGAGAACATATACATTATTATATATGATTATGTTATATGTTATATCTAATTATATATGTGTATACGTACAGATGGGCAGGTAAAATATTCCAGACACCATTCTAGAAAACAGCAATGAACCAAACAAAGAGAGCCTTATAGTGAGAGAGGGCACATTCCAGCATTTTAGTGGGGGTGATAGAACATACACAAATAATATATAATATCAGGTAAATATAAGCACTATGAAGAAAAATAAAACAACGTAGGCATAGGAGGTGACATTGGAAGAGCAACTTGAAAGAAATGAGACAGTCATGTTCACACCTGGGATCAGAAAGATAGAGCCAAGGGAAGAGCAATACAAAAGCCCTGGGGCATTACGAGCTTCGAGGGTCCAATAAACAGCAAGAAAACCACTGTAGTTAAAATGGACTGAACAGGGCCGGCCGGGTGGCGCAGCAGTTAAGTTCACACGTTCCGCTTCGGTGGCCCAGGGTTTGCCAGGTCAGATCCAGGGTGCAGACATGGCACCTCTTGGCAAGCCATGCTGTGGCAGGCATCCCACATAAAAAGAAGAGGAAGATGGGCACAGATGTTAGCTCAGGGCCAGGTTTCCTTAGCAAAAAGAGGAGCATTGGCAGCAGATGTTAGCTCAGGGCTGATCTTCCTAAAAAAAAAAAAAAAAGAAATGTACAGGGCAGGGTCCAGCCCGGTGCCCAAGTGGTTAAGTCTGCTTCAGCGGCCCAGGTTTTCACAGGTTCAGATCCTGGGCGCAGACCTAGCACCGCTCATCAAGCCAGGCTGAGGTGCTGTCCCACATAGCAGAACTAGAAGGACCTACAACTAGAATATACAACTATGTACTGAGGGGCTTTGGGGAGAAGAAAAAAAAAAGAATGGACTGAGCTGAGCAAGGTGGAGTCCATCAGAGAATGAGGTTTCAAAGATGGTCATGGCTCAGATATCTACAGCCTTGCAGGATTTTGAATTTTATGTTTAAATAATGAGAAGACAGGATGGTCTAAGCACGGAAGTTTCCTTGATCCGATATACAACTGTAAAATAAAATTTACTCTAGCTGCTATGTAGGGAATTTACAGTACCAACTAGATCAGGAATAGAGGTGGGAAGCTAGTTATGAAGCTTTCACATGTTAAGCTTTTCTATTCAGGCAAGAGATTATACTGGCTTGAACCGGGATGATGGCCATGGAAGGGGTGACAAGCGGTCAGATTCAGAATAAACTTGAATTTGTGGATATAATGTAGGAGAATGTTTGGTCTGAGAAAATGAGTGAATCATGGGGTCAGGTCCTAAGACATAAGAAGACCCACCGGTTTGGCCTTGTTAAATCTGAACTCTCCACATCCCAGGAAGAATTGGAAATGCAAGTCTGATATTCAGGGGGAAGCGTGGTGGCTGAAGGTATTAATTGGGCTTTACAAATGTATTTAAATCCATGAAAATACATGAGCTCACCCAGGAAGTAAATGTAGATGGAGGAGAAAACCTAATTGCCTGGCATCCAACCAATTATGTCAATGAACTGTTTGCCACCCCTGCCTGGCTTTCGGAAGCCTAAGACTACTTAATTCCTAAAGCAATTCCAGGATTTCTCAAACTCATATAAATAGGAAAAGAACTTGCAAAGTGGTATTGTCCACAACTGGGAATCTTCCTAATATGCCTTTGAAAAGTGATTATGGAGGACATTGAGTTGGGGAGGTTCCAACCATTCTCTCTTAGAGGAAATATGGAAAGATAGAATAAGGCCTGTATTCTAGAGCGTTGCTCACTACGTGCTGCTTTTCATCCTCCCTGTTTCTAAAAGGGAGGTTTTATTGCTCTTGTTGTGTCTTCCTGTTTTTATTTTGAAATGCATATGTTGAGGTGGTTTTATTTATCATTTAGCCCATAAATGGTCAGATCATCTCATTAACACCTGGTTGAGAGAACTGAACATAATTCAGAGATTCTAAATTCAGTAACCA
Source organism: Equus quagga (assembly GCF_021613505.1). Lineage (NCBI taxonomy): Eukaryota > Metazoa > Chordata > Mammalia > Perissodactyla > Equidae > Equus > Equus quagga. The sequence goes on along the minus strand of NC_060269.1, from coordinate 108,753,013 downwards.
AGATTTCAGGTATGTTCCGGTGGAAGAGAGTCAATGTGTTTTCAGTTACCCATGAACTAATTGCCTTATCTTAGATATGGGCATTGTTGCAAGTTTAGCTATTGGTAAAAGTCTGTAAGTATGTTTATCAAAGAGTTAAATGTAGTGAATAGTTTTATTTTTGCCTGTTTAGGAACTCCCCCTTCCCTCCCCTCCCGACTCTCCTTTTGGGAACTACTCCTTCGATTCAAAGGGAGTCAATAACCTGACTTCTAGGTTGAAAAGGTGGCCATATGATCCCGGTCTAGATTCATTTTGTCAGTTCACCCGTCCACAGTGATTGGCCCAGGCCTGTTATATGACCTAATACAATCCAAACAGATTCCTTCCTTTAGTTCTTTGTTTAAAACAAGTGGACCTCCTTCCACATGAGATCAGGGAGTTTGAAGAATGTGAATTGGTGGCTACTGGCAGCCATTGCCTCTCTCTTCGTATGGGAGAAAGCTGCCTGCTGTAAGGGAAAATGAAGCCAAGCAGAGGTAATCCTAGATGAGAGGAAACTGGAGAGACCCCTGACAGTGTCAGGCCTCGGTTCTGGAGGCTGACATGCCCAGATCTGTTCTCAAACCTGAAGCTCTTTCTTTGATTCTGCGACCTTCCAATTTCATCCCCTGATAAATATCTTTGCATAAGCAGGTTTGAGTTGCATTTCTGGAACTTCTAACTAAGAATTTTAACTAGTAAAGGTTAATCTTAATTCCATACATCAATCTGCACAATTAACTGTAATTCTATATTGTTAATGCTGAGTATTTATTTGTTTTATAATAAAAAAATATTGTTAAGAAAAAAATTAGTACAGGAACCCACAGTGGTCACATTCACGTTTGAAGTCCTGAGGTGAGAATGCTGTATAATTCATATGCCCGTGCATCAGAGACTGGAGAGGTGTGATACATTACAGAGACAGGAGGTAACCTCAATTTGGGATATAAATCCTCTGATTTTATATGAAACCAGTATTTTCCAACTAGCAACTCCAATATCGGTGGCTGGCATGAGGTTAAATGATGTGCTACCAAAAATTATTTATTGGTCATTTAAGTTTGAAAAACAGAGTGAAACAAAGTTTAATCAAAGAAACAAGATTCTTTCCTGTAACATTTCTCAAAGCTTCTAATTGCGTTGTAATTCTTTGCCGTGGTGTAGAGTAACCACGGTACCATCTATTCAAAGAAAGCCGTATCAATTATTAACATCTCCTCAGAACACAGTTTGGGAAATACTAGACTAGTCTTCTGTTGTAGATAGGGAAAATTGTCCTTTGAAATCTTATTCTTATCTTATTTGTTCTTAAAGTCTTAGAAAGAAAGAAGAATGGGGCTGAAAGAAAATACCATTTTTCCCCTGTGCAAAAACAGTTCCAGATAAGGATGCAAGCCAATTCGGCCCAGATGCCCAACATTCAGGTTGTTAAATCGAATCACAGAGAAGCAAAGCCCTAAACCAAATAAACAAATCTCTCGTGATAGAGCCACGGTGACTTTGACAGACAAATCTGGGGGCATTTATGAATAAAAGAAATTTTCCTAGTTCCAAAAATGGTTGATATGCCTAGATTCAGCAGTCTGTGAGTCCTAACTGCTAGACATCAACTCTCTGATAAATAGAAGTTTATTCAAACATTTTTAGGCATTGAGCATACCCTGATTGATATATAGTTATGAAACGATAGTGATGTTTGAGGAAATTGTGGTATCTTCAGCTTCTACATTAATCCTAAAATATAAAAGAATCATTTTCAGTTTAAAGATAAACTAAAAAGAGATTAAATCCTCTGCTCTCGACGGGTAGGTTAGTACCAGCCTCAAAGCATGAAAAGAGACTAAGAGCCTTGAAAATCCTTGCGATCAGTCTTCTTCTAAGATTAAAATACAGTCGTATTTTGCTGGTGATTGAGATTCAGGCCATTTCTTTATTTTACTTCAGCTCTGCCCAGTTTTTGAAAGTGAGGACTAGTGTTTGAGAAAAGGAGAAAAAAGTGATATGTACACTTAGAACTTGTAATTGAAGGAATTAAATTTGCTCTAAGATTCCAACTGAAAAAATCCATGCAAAACAAACGTCAGAAGCTTTGGAAATAAACCTAGAAATTGTCTGTCTGTATATGACTGATGTGTATAAGAACATAAAAAAAACCTATCGTGTTGACCTAAGCAATATCTCAGGGAGGTTGGATTGTAATTTCCAAGTTCAAAACGTGTAAATCCAGGGCCAGCCCCATAGCCAACTTTTAAGTTCACGTGCTCTGCTTCAGTGGCTCAGGGTTCATCAGTTCGGATCCCGAGTATGGACCTACACATCACTTATCAAGCCACGCAGTGGCAGGCATTCCACATATAAAGTAGAGGAAGATGGGCACGAATGTTAGCTCAAGGCCAGTCTTCCTCAGCAAAAAGAGGAGGATTGGTGTCAGATGTTAGCTCAGGGCTAATCTTCCTCAGAAAAAATAAAAAGATTGGCAACAGATGTTAGCTCAGGGCCAATCTTAAAAAATAATAATAATGAATCCTTCAATTCAATCTTTAAAAACAAAGTGGAAATCAAATAAAATATTTAGTAAAAGATTTGATGAAGAGAAAGGTAATAGCAGAAGACAGGAAAATGATGCCAAACAAGGCTCAAGTTTGTAGTGTTTGAAAGTACTATGCAAATAAATCACAAAATTGGATGGATATCATTCGTCAGGGTTCACCATGGCCCAGAAGAAGTACACCTCAAAATCATGTATTGCATTAGCTCAGAGTCATGTATAATAAGCCATCTTTGGATTACCACAATGACTTCCCATATATAACAAGAGGTGGATAATCTAAACAGAAGATAAAAAGCAATCCAGTGGCTGGAAATGCCTGTTTCCTGTGGCAATGTAACACATTTCCCAGGCCACTCTGGTCCAGGGTATAAAATGCAGACAAATTAGCAGTACGTTTTACTTATTCTTGTTCTGACCTGCAGTTTTTCCAATTCTTGACAGAACCTTTTCCAGTTCTATTGGGAATGCCCCACCAGCTGTCTTCACGTGCTCATGAGCAATTCCACTCAGTACTCATGTGACACCACCATTTGTATGTTATTTGTTTTGGTTTGCCTCCAGCCATGACTAGGGTGGATACCTCCTTCCTTGCTGAAAAGCAGGAAGGCACTTCCCCACTCTCTTAGGCTGCGCTCCATGGAAGCAGAGCCTGACCTGAGGATTCTTCTTGGAGTGGTATTTTGGGAGAGTGCTTTTATGAGCAGTGGGATGAGAGGAGCAGGATAGAGCAGGGGGAAAAGCTAAGCAAGGGTGTGTGTTGACTGGAGACTAGCTTCCTTCTGATCCCACAGTGCAGTTCTGAAGTTTAAATTACACCACAGAGATAGCCGCACGTTAAGGCAAGAAGCTGCCCTTTTGAACACCCATGTCCCACAGTCGTTGGCCAAAGTCTACTTGTGAAAGGTGAGTGGAGGTAGCTTCTGTTTGGCCAATAACAGTTCTTGGGAGAAAGGGTTAGTTATGGGTTGTTATTAGCCAACATTCAGAGCAGCAAGAAGATAGGTGTATATGATGCAAAGGGATCCAGGTGAGGCACCAACACCAGCCATTCCTTACATGGCTCAGATCCACTTGTTTGTGACATTAAATGTACTCCATCTGGGCATTGCCTCTCTAGGATTCTGGCTAGTCTCCTTTTCTGGGAAACCTTACAAGACAAGGGTTAGTGGGATGTAGATCAAAACTACCTCCCCTCCTGCTGCAGCTGGTCCTGAACCCATATCTGAATCATCCCCCTCTTTTACCACCCTTTCTAGCTTCTCTTGCTCATTTTCTAGTGTTTCTGCTTGTCATAATCTCTGGTTGGCTTGTGAGATCACCATGACTACCATCCTTGAGGGCTCTGAGCCCTTGGTTATCAAGCCTTTTTCAGACCATGGCTACTGTACTTGTCATTTTCAGTTACAGCTATAGAGATGCCCCAGAGGATAGTAGCAAATATGCCTCCTCAGAATGATCAGAATCAATTATCCCTGCCAGTATGTTTGCCTCATTTCTTTGTTTACTGATTTACTGGGTTGAGGTATGCGAACAGTTGTGGTAGGATCTGTATGTTTAAGTTTGATGGGAATCTTATTGTGTCCTCTTGTGGTAGTGACCCCTTCAGCAAATCGTAATCTCAAGATCTATTGAGGCTAAAGTTGCAGGGATGGGAATCCCAAATTCCTAAATGGGTCACCAGTAGAAAAGGTGGACCACTCTTGTTTCCTAGGCCCATGTATCCTAACTATAGATACACAACTCGGCTCCACACATTAGCCATTAATCTAAGATGTTCTAGAGGACAGCACCCAATCTTCTTAGGGATTCATCTCCAAACTGATTCTATCGGGCCAGAAGCTTTTGGATACTGTGCTATGTGGATTCCATGGTCAGAGTCCATTGCTACGACTTCTTTTCGTAACATAAGTCCCCTGGTCCAAGACAGTGTTCTACAAAATCCCACATTGTTAGATAAGGCACCATGAGCCCATAAATAATGTTGTGGACTGAGGCACTGCGGGGAAGAGAGGCAAATCCATATCTGGATCACATGTCAATCCCCATCAGAAACATTTCTTTTTATATGGTGTGTAGGGTCTCATATAAACCACTTGACACCAAGTCACTAGTTGGTCTCCTCAAAGAATGGTGCCATACTGGGAGCTCAATATTATTCTTTGTTGTGGGCAGGTTAAATATTCAGCCTTGATGAGAGGGAGCCCCTGCTGTCAGGCCCATGCATAGCCTCCTTCACTGCCACCATAGTGTACAAGCACTGGCACAGCCAAGGACAGAGGCTGGCTGATATCTACATTCCATCCACTTGATTCTTTAATGTGTCTTCTTCAGTGGATGTGCCCTGGTTTGCATTAACATGTGATGTGAAGATGCTCACACTTTGGCCTACTCATATGGGTCCATCCACATGACTCTTCCCCAGTCCCTCTTGTCACTAATCTTGCAATCTTGTTCCTTCCAGGCCACTGATCACAAGCTAAGCAATGTGACACTGCTCAGGCATCTGTACATACACTTGCCTCAGGCCATTACTTTCTTCACAAAGAGTGGATGGGGTGCTACTCTTCAGAATGAAAAATTTTCTTTCAACCAATGGCTGTTATACGGTGATGTGCCCCCAGTAGTTAGAATACATGGGTCTGGGAACCAAGGGGTAGAAGCTGAAGTGACCCAAATGGAGAATTTGCTGCCAGAAAGCAAAGAAAGGAGTTAACATACTGGCAGTAATTGAACTTGATCATGAGCTACAGCCCATCTGCAGCTGCATATTAGGAATAATGAGGAATATGTTTGGCTGAGGGCAATTCTACAGGTAAGGGAGCATCTGTGAGTTGGAATTGGATAAAACTGACAGCAACTGGAGGATCAGTGTCCTAACCAGTCAACAAGAGCTCAGAGAGGCACCAACAGTATCTACTACCACCACTGCTTCCAGCAATTAGACAGAGAAAAACTGCTTTCCACCAGTTCATCCACTTCTGCCTGGTACAAACTCTTCTGCTGGGGGTTGTTACCATCTTGCATGCATACTGCCACCATGCCTCCTCTAGGCAATGCTTCTGCCTCTGATAAATCACCACTTCCACAGGGCACTGCCCCATCCGTGACGACCTTCACCTCTTCCTCTAGCTCCTATACAATCACCTCACCCAAACACTGCTGCCTCCTCACTGTGTACCATCAGTTTTTAAGGAATAATTGATTCCTCTGACATTTACTTCTGCTCTCCCCTGCCAACACTGTTGACACATGGGAGACCATGAGAAGCCAAAGCTGCATCATGATCTTTGGTGACATGGGAGAGAATGTCTGTTCCCTTTTGTGTCACATTCTCTTAAAGGAGAAATTAAACAACACTGCCTTGGTTCCCAACGTCTTTGCATTACTTACTCAAAGCTCTCTTAACATAGGATTCAGGTATGAGTTCATGGAAGGTAGGATGGGGATTAACTTCTGTGACAGACACCATGTACTTCACAGGTCATCCCTCCCGTTTGAGAACTGAGGCTGAACTCCCTCATCTCTTAGGAGGTGTTCTTCCCTAGAAGACCTCTCTATCTCTCATACAAATAGGTTTCTGAAAGCCCTACCGCCCAGTCTCTATCAGAGATTTCCTGATGTATCTGAAACCCAGGAGAGAATATTGCTTGGGCTTAAACCTAAACAGTACACACAATAATTTGCAGATATTGTATGTATTCCAGTGTCTTCTAAATCTAATTGTTTTATCTGCTTCCCCAAGTCTGGTCAGAGACCCGGTGAAGACTGAGTTTACACGGTGAACCTTCGTGAACTCACCAAGGTAATGTCATGCCATGAGGCCTTTCCGGAGACTACAATCAAGGTTCTCCTCAAGGCGCCCTACTTCATTACTGTCTCATTTCCTTCCTGAAACAAATGCATTTCTTATTCTCATTGTTTTCTTCTTTTCATTCTATTCTTATGAACTACATTTTTATCATTTTTTATTTGATGCTGATTACAAACAGCAGCAATGATTCAGAAGCTCCTGAAAACAAAATCCAAAGGTTGTAAAACACACGCACATATGCTTTGTAAACATTTTCATTTCATAATTGTCTCTATAAAGATATGAAATATTTAAGTCATACTTGAAGTTGATAGGATTCAACAGGCTCGAAATTGGGGTTTTTATTCTGCTTTTCAAATGTTAGATTTGCCATTACCTTATCTTTTTGTATATAAAATCTTAATAAAGATTAGAGCAATAAGGTAAATCAAGTAATAAATACAAATTCTCCCTGGAAAAAAGACGTAATTCATTTTAGAAGGCTTTAGCTATAAAATTTCCAGCAATTTGTTTTCAGATGCACAAATCGCATACTTTAGTAAGCAACAAAAGCAGCATATTTTCTCCTATCAAATCTTTGGTTTTTAACCTCATGGCATATAGTATTCTTATGACTGAAAAACCATCAAGTCTAAAAAGGAAAGAAAATAAGTTTAAATAATCTGGACTCACATTTCATCTCTCAACAGTTCATTTAAAGATCAGAATGTGTTTTTCTGCAGAATGTGTCATGAATATTGCCGTCTGCAAGTAGATGAGAGGGCTCATGCTATTTTAGCATTTGCTTGAAATCAGGAAACCTGAGTTCTACTTACAACTCTAATTGACATTATCAGCTAGGACCAAACATTTCACCTATTCCTCTTGGAGTTTCTGTATCTGCACTACCAAATAGTAATTGCTGTGCTTAGTTAAAAGAGTAACAATGTTCTCAAAGTAAGTTCGGTAGTTTAGAAACGAAGTATGTATTTCTACATACCCTGCAGCATAGTAATATCAAGCTCACATTCCACAGTCAGACTGCCTGAGTTCAAGTAACACCACCACCTGTACAATTTTGAGTGACTTATCATTTCTCTGCCTCAGTTTCTTTATCTATAAAATAGAGATACTATTAGTACTCATCTTATAGGGTGGTTATGAGGATTCAGGCTGTCAATATCTACAAAGCTCTTAGAATAGCAGTTAACATAATAAATAACATGTTTGTTAATGAATACTATTCAGGTAACCATCACAAAATTTAACATTGTTTAATTTACATACCTGTTGAAGGAGGAAATTTAAGATAACAAAGAAACAAATTAGATTCTTTAAAACAATACATAAAATGACATTCAACGGTAGCAGAAACAAAACAAAAAAATGTTTTTGTTGGCTGGTAAGCCATCAAGTATAGTGTTTTATGTAGTGGAAAGAATGGGGTACCCAAAGTTTGGGACTTGCCTTAGATTTTAAAAAGACGGCTGAGATGGTGAAAATCAAATCTATACATCTTGTTTCTCCGGTCAGCATCAATTTAACTTTAAAAACACCATAAATAATTTCAAAACAGATAATAGAAAAATTCAGAATGTTAGAAATAGAAGAGTCTGAATTTCCATTGGCAGCAATGAACAGAGCTTAAAGGTTAACTTTTCTGTCTCCCTAGTACCTGGGTATGTCAATGGGACTCATTTCTGACAATTAATATCTAAGCATGAGTGCTATGTGAGACTTTTAAGATGCTTGCTTAAAGAGACTCTTTTTTGCCCTTTCATTACTCCTGTAACTGAGACGTGATGGGAGCTCCAACAGCCGTCTTTGTCTATGAGGCAACCTTGGGAATGGAAGCCACGTGCTGAGGCTAGTGGAGAAGAATGTTAGAAAGAGACTGGGGCCTTGATAATTGTGGAACCACCAAACTAGCCAGGAAAATCGCCTACCTCATGTCTTTAATTTTCAGAGAGAAATAAAATTTTACATTATTTAAATCAATGTTATTTTTATACTTTCTTGTATATGCAGCCAAATCTAGTCTTAAATGAGGCCCATTGCCATTTAAAGGACATAAGCTGATTTGCGGCTTCCCTTCAGTCAGTAAAATGTGGAAAGATCTGAGACCCACGTTTTATGGAGAGGATAGGAGGAGGGGATATGAAATAAAGCAGGCGCTATCCCAGTACTTTGGTTGAAAAAATGTACGTTAGCAAAAGGAAGTATTCTAGTGATTCAGTTCAAGTTACCTAAATTCTCTACATTGGAATTTAGGGCAAAATCAAATTGAAAATTTTGTTTTTATTCCTTTTCTTCTTGGGGATGGACAGCAGGATTTGATATTTCTGGGCTTCTTGTCCTACTTGCCTCCTTTCCTCTCATAGCCCCAGGGTCCCACCAGGACTCCTTACTTGAAGCTGATGAGAGCTCTGGCACCCAGGGAGCAAGAAGTGTCTCTGAGAGTGTTCACACACCAAAGACACAGCAGCCCCCTTTAGTCGTGATAATTGGTCAAAAACAGTCCTTGCAGATGCCAATCTGTTATGAGAGAAGAAGCTGTTTTTTAAATATTTATTTAGAGTGAAGCTTTAAATAGTTCAGCATTGAGCAAGAAGGTTGAGGCATTTTTCTGAGTTTATTTTCTCTTTATATGATCCATAATAGTTTGCCACCTGATGTACTAATAATGGACAGATCTCAAAAAGCCAGTGACTATAACAAGGAGTAGTTGTGCAGTCAATAACCAGAACATTGCTGATTTTCTCCACTGAACAAGATTCACCTTGAGTATGTGTTCCAGATAAATAGTTTCCATAACTTGTATGGAATTACAGATCTAATCAAAACAAGTAACAGTATTAGGTGAGAATATCTGGAACAGCTACAGCTTGTTAGGTCTCTAAAAACATTGATTCTAAATATGATTAAATATTGAGAATGCGTGCAATACAGTTAGCCAATTCCTTATCAGAAACAATGTTTTTCATAATTTTATTTAGCAATAACTAACCTTATGGGATTCGGAAAATCCATCAATGTATGGATCTTCTGTCACACAAAAGACTGTTTTGTTTTCAGTTTTTTCCTAGAGAAAGAAGTGGTGGAAGCTGGAAAGATAATGTTATTCCAAAGACATGAAAAAGGTCATGCCTAATAGAGACTGCCTTATTCATAGACAGGATGTGACTGAATTAATCACTCCATAATCATAATTCAGTTGGTTGTATAAGTACTCACTGGGCTTATACTTCTAGAAGTAACCCACCCCGAGAAATAATCTTTAAAAGGGTGGCACATACATGGGGGAAACTCAAATTCTAATCCAAGTGACCAGGAGATAGTCTCAAGAGAGGATAACTAAGCTCATTTCCACGTCTAAGGCTGGGAGAAGAATGTGTTAATGCTAGAGGGATGGTCTTCATGGAGTTCGGAAAGGCCAGCCCAAAGAAAGAAAAGTTGGCGTGTTTATGCAGTTCCCCAGGGGAAACGGAAACTAGATATGACTAGACAAAGAGTTCATTCTACTCAATAAAGTGCATGCTCAAAAAAAGTTTTCATCTTGTTCTATTTAAAACTCGGTGCCCAAAGAACTAGCAAGCTAATATTACTAATACAAGGAGGTAGGTGGGAGGAATGCCGCTTTTAATTTAATTTTATCCAAAGGATATCTCGCTGCTTTGAACCACTGTGGCTGAAAGAGTCATCCACATTAAAAGAATCTGAGGGCAAAAGCATGGCTAGAAATCAAAAAGATGTTTGTCAGGTGGAGAGTGAGAAGTGCCTAATCACAAAAGACAGTAATGAAGGTAGAATGTAGTGTATTTCCAATACAATTTTATCAGCATCTTCCTTCACCAAATCCCCTTTCTATATCTGGCCTGGATGGAGGAGAGAGATGTAATTTAAAGAATTATGAATGGAGTGTCTTGTATATAAGAACATCTCCTCACCCTCAAATATAATGGGTCCCGATTCATGTATGAGACTATTAGAATATCTGGGTGTGAGTGTGGGTGTGTGTACCCATTTCCAAATAAGCACTGGGGAATGGATTGAGGATACAGGCCTCACCCTCGCCAGGATGGAATTTCCCTCAAGTGTATCCATTCATGCCTATGATGGAAATAGATCATTACTACTGTAGCAGCTTCTCAACTATCCCAGTAAAGAGGAGATTTGTAAGTATTGTGATCTTTCTTTAGGTCCCATCATAAATTTCATGACTATTAATTGATTGATTAATATTTGCTTATGAATTTACCTAGCATGAGACCCTCACTACCTGGAAGTCCCTGGAGGGCAGAGTCTTTTTCTCATTCAATCTTCTGTCACCCGCTGTGGTTGGCAGAATAATGACTGCCTGGAACCTGTGAACATGTTGTTTTACTATCAAAAGGGACTTTACAGATGTGGTTATCCCAGATTAAGCAGGTGAGCCCTATCTAATTACATGAGTCCTTAAAAGTGGAGAACCTTTCCTGGTTCAGAAAGATGAGATAGTAGGAGAAGATATTTGAAGAGTAGGACTCAGCCCTCCATTGCTGGCTTTGAAGATGGAAGAAAGAGGAGCCACAGAACTTGAGAGGACTCCAGAAGCTGAGAAAGGCCCTCAGCTGACAGCAAGAAAATGAGGATCTCAGTCCTAAAATGCAAGGCATTGAATTCTGCCAACAACGGGAACGAGTAAGGGAACATTACCCCCAAGATTTCCTGCCCACTCCTTGATTTTAGCCTAGTGAGACCCATGTCAGGCTTCTGAACTGCAGAACTGCGTGAAAATAAATTTGTGCTCCTTTAAGCCTCTAAGTTTGTTGTAATTTGTTATGACAGCAATAAAAAACTAATATACCAACATTTAACATTTCGTCTGACATATCAGAAGCATACAATACAAACTTTAATTAAATACAAGTCATTCTTTCATTAAAAGTATGAGAAAATCTATGCAAGTCCTTTTACCTCTTAAACCTAACCAGCGTTTACTAGTGTCTCAGTGTTGTTTAGAACACCAGAGCCAACAGATATTTTATGGTGATGGGGGAGGGTTATAAAATATATTGAGAGAGAGAAAATCCCCATTTAATGATTCATAGTTCACACTAACATAAAGACTCGAACAAATCCTGCAAAAATAAACTTTATAAACGCTATTTGATTTTGCGTTTCTCAAACTTATGTAACCTCAGAAGCTTTTTTTATCCATGTGAATTTTTTTTAATATCCTCTGGAATAAAAGAAGGAGCTATTATCTTAAGCAAAACGCTATCATTTGCCTGGCTTCAGTCTTTTCTTTATACTATAAGAGAATCAGTAAACCTTCTTAGTAGAAAGAATCATAAAATGATCAACATATTTAGCAATTATAAAGGCCATATGGTTACTAATAATGCCAAAAGGATAATGTTCTTAAAAGAGCAGACTGGAACATGGCCGGCCCATTTGTTCTCCTAAGAATATCAAACCACAAACCATTTATCTTTAACCTTTCTTTGGTGAAAATTTTCTGTTTCTTCATACATGTGCAGAAATATTGTTATAATACCAATAAGTTAAGCACTTAGAAAAATCCATATCTTTGATCTCATGATAATACTTTGTACTATAGTGTCTAATTGTAAAAGGTTGAGAATTTTATAACATCTCAAAAGATGATAATACCTAACCAAAAGCAACAGAAAATATTTCTATATTTTTTCTATTTCCATCTCCTCCAAGATGCCTGAGGATTTCTATTATGAAAGAATTAAATGATACAGACTCAAAATTTTACACTATTCTTAACAATTAAAACTTCAATTCATTTTTACTCTAACATTCATTCAACAAGTCAGGGTTTAACTGAAACTAAAGAAAACAGTACAGACATAGGTTGGTTAACAATGGGGACACGTTCTGAGAAATGCATCGTTAGGCAATTTCTTCCCTGTGCAAATATCATAGACCATACTTACACAAACCTAGATAGTATAGGCTACTACACGCCCAACCTATATGGTTCTATTCTTATGGGCCCACAGTCTTGTATTAGGTTTGTCATTTACAAAACGTCATCATGTACATATGACTGTAAATCAGTCTGGTCTATCCTTTAGACTATTAAATGTTATTTTTAATTTACAAAGTAATTCAAACCTAATGAATCAAACTGGAAATCATAAAAATGAAATTTAGTCTATTCTATGATGTGCTTCTCTACAGTAGCCTTGACTTCTTCTAAAGGAGATTAATATAATGGAAAACAAAACTTCCAACTCTAATTTCTTTCTACCATTGGACTCATTGGGATCGCAAAGCAAAAGACTTTTACTCTTACAAAACTCAAAAGTTCACCTTGGCAACAAGTATTTTGCCATACAAATGTTCTATCAAATATTAGAGATAATAAAGTTTTACTAAAGTCATTGTTACCAAAATCCCAGAATTCCAGCATTCTAATCCTACGATAATAGCATTAGAAATACTATCAAAAATGCAATTTCAAGTCAAAGAGAATACATATACATGTTTTATATTCCAACTAACCTGTGACAGTAGAAAAGAGTTTTCATTTGTAAGTTAAAATTTTTCATCATTATTGCTTCAATTTCACCTTAGCCTGGAATTTCAGCCCTTCTTCTGATCACATCATTTAAAGTCTTGTCTTTACCCGTGAAATATATGAATTATGGCACAATCAATCCGTTATTTAAGCCAGCATAACAGCTAATATCAACCACTGTGAGACTGATGTAATCTACATCAATCATGAAAATGGCTAAAATGGATTGTTTTACCAGAGCCTGGTGTCATGATCCACAGCTACTGAAAGACACAGCTGATGGTGGAGACTTCAGCCATCTAAGTGCTTTTGCATCCAGCCATGCATAAGCAAAAATTAATTAAATTGCAGACTAGGAGTCGATTTGGGTGATCTTGAGGGGACAGTTATTTTAAACACCCCAAAACATATTCTCTAAGAGACTGAAATAAACTCATATGGAAATAATCCTTTGTACGGATAAGGGAATTATTAGTGTAACAATCGCCTTTACTTCTTGCCTCTTAGAACTGTTTTTTCTTTTTACTGCTCTCCATGTAGCCTTGCACCGCTAGCTCTTCAGAGTAGTGACTAGAATCAGAACAGAAATGATGGCTACTGTTTGAGAGCTTGTGTTCCAGACACAGTTCTAACAACTTCACATATATTATAAACTTAATCTTAACCACCACCCTATGGACTAGAGGCACTGTTGTTATTCCCCTTTACAGGTGAACGTCATTAATCCTCAGGGAAATGCAAATCAACACTACAATGAGATATCACCTCACACCTGTTAGAATGGTTGTTATCTGAAAGATAAGAAATAACAAGTGTTGGCGAGGATGTGGAGAAAAGGGAACACGTGCACTGTTGGTGGAAATGTAGATTGGTTCAGTCACTGTGGAAAATACTATGGAGACTCCTTAAAAAATTAAAAATAGAATCACCATATGATCCTGCAATTCCAATTCTGGGTATTTATCCAAAGAAAATGAAAATACTAACTCAAAAAGATATATGCACCCACATGTTCATTGCAGCATTACTTACAATATCCAAGATATGGAAAAAAACTAAATGTACATCAGTGGATGAACAGATAAAGAAAATGTGGTATATACATATATGTGTATATGTAATGGAATATTATTTAGCCATAAAAAAGAATAAAATCTTGCTATTTGCAACATCATGCATGGACTTCGAGGGCATTATGTTAAGTGAAATAAGTCAGACAGAGAAAGACAAATACCATATGACCCTCTTATACGTGGAATCTTTAAAAAAAAAAATCCAAGCTCACAGATACAGAAAGTAGATTGGTGGTTGCCAGAGGCAGTGGGTGAGGGATGGGAGAAAGGGGTGAAGGAGGTCAAAAGGTTAAAAAAAAAGAGAGAAACCTTTAACATCTGCCTATAGCGCTTGTGCTTAAAGTTTTTAGCTCCCATATTACATATTTTCTTGAATATCTGTTCACAGAAATGCTGAGGGAGAGACAAGACTCAATTTCCCCCAGTCCTCCTCCTGACCTCCCATGAGCCTATGTAAGATGTAGATTCCCCCTAAGAAACAGCCAAAGGCTTTCACTGCATTAGAATTTTAGCATCAAATATTGCTCCGAAGAGTAGGCCAGGGATAGGCTGGTCACAAAAAATAATAATAATAATAATTAAAAATAAATAAATAAAGACCCTGAAGCACAGAGAGTTTCAATAGGTTGACATAACTCGAAACGCAGATTTCAGATTTCACAGGCCGTGCTTTTCTTTGTACATCAAAATCTAGAGTCTGTAGACCTCAGTGTTTGAGTTTCACAAAAGGTCTTTCCTTTGCTATCTTATCTGAAAACAACTGAAGCTCTCCACTTAGGACATTTCAGTTCATTTAAAAATAGATAAATTTGAAATAGTATTAAAAGTTGTATATCAGTATATGAATATATTAATGTAGAGAGGTGGTCAGTGTGAGAGTTCAGAAATCAGACTACCTTGGTTGGAATGGAACTCTGCCATATACTACCTTTGCAACCGGGGGAGGATGAGTTAATCATTCTCCATGTCAATTTCCTCACTAAGGTTCTCTTAGAATCTTGATAAAGATAATTTAAGGATTCGGAAAGGTCATCAGGATGGCCTTTTAAAAAGGAAAATCTCCTCTCTCTCAGAAAGTTTATATTCCAAATGCGCAAATAAACTAATTCACATATTCGACTGAGTCATTAAGAAGATGAAAGTTAAGGATGACCAATAGACTTATTCTTCCATCTCCAGACTTTCTGCTCTGCCTAAACAAAGCTGCACTTCACTGAGACCTGGCTTAGTGACCTCAGTCACTATTTTCTGTTTTTCTTACTTGCAAGAGAGGTAAGGATTAAACTACCTGTTTGCCTTCGGGCAGGGTTCCCAGAACTCCATGGAAATTGGCTGCAGCTGAGTTGCTTAAGCCACTCACTCTTAGAATGCGGACGTGGTCTACCAGGCCTCTGGTCTACTCACCAGTCCAGAAACGCTGTAACAGGAACCTTGGGATGCATCCTCCCTGATTATACAAATGAATGGTCTGGTGCTCCCCCAACTACGTTGGTGGAATAGGCTGAAAAGCAGAATTTACTACTTGTTGATGCTGCTATTGCATCCCAGCTCCTGATCATCCATGTCATGGGAGGGATTAAGGATTTCCTAATCATGATATTTAACAGACCCAAACCCTCAAGTCAGACTTCTGGCCTGGATAGGTCTGGTTTGCTGTCCTCAAAGGTAATGATCAGTAATAGAAGATTATAGTTCTGGTCTCTGTGAGTTTTCCCCTAAGAAATGGCTTTCAAAAGAACATCTCTGTGTGTGCTGTCTCTCCATTCACCTTATTGGCCTGACTTGCCCCAGTATCTGAAGTACCATGAGCCTGTCTTTGTTTCTTGAAAGCTGAAAGTGCACAACTCGGGTACTATTTTACATAGTTCAAATAGAACGAAATTTTCAGATGTTTCTGATGAAAACACATCTCTTGCCAAGAAAACAAATATTGGCAACAGAAAAGAAAGAGCTTAAGATTTTACTGGCAAAGTTTAATTTTAAGAACCTGAAATTTCTCTGGAGAAATGTTTAATATTTAGGGTGTTTCACCAGAGAGTAGCATATATCCTCTTTTACAAACTAGGAGGCAAAACGATGTAGTCAAAAGAGCCCTGGATTAGAAGCCAGTAGACATAGATTGTAGACCCGCCTCTGAAAACAAATCAACTGTGTAACCCAGAGCCAGTCACTTAATCTTTCTGAAACAGTTCAAAAGAGACTTTGTAAGAGAAGGAGGAAGAATTGACAAGGCAAATGAGCAGTATCTAAGTCATATGCATTCTTTGGCTTGAAAATTTGAGTAAGTAGACAGCTTGTATTAAAACAGTCCTGTAAGTTCAAAGAGGAGCACCCAAATATTTGCACTTTGAAAGACCCATCAATTCATTAGTATAATGAAAACTTTTTTTTATCAATACTTTAATGTGTATATATCCAGTGCTGGATGAGAAAATAGATGAGGACTGTGTTATAACCCGCCCCTGACACATGCAGTATATCCAGCAACTTCATACAGTAAAACTACTTTGGGATAAATATAATTAGTACATTTTGAAAAGCATAAAAGCAAAGACAACAAACAGCCACTGCCTCTTCAATGATTACCTAACAAGCTTTGAGAAAATATTTAGATGCAAAGAACTTTTAAAATGTGTTCACACAAAATGTAATAACACATTAAGCTCACTTGCCATTTTGTTTTTCTAAAGAACTCACAAGTGCTTTGCAATATTCCGTTTATCCATTTCAAAGCTTTTATTTTCAATAAGGGAAGGTTCATGGCCAGATAGAAAATAGGTAATTTCATAAAAGATTTTAACAAGTACTACCCAATGTCAGGATTTTCAGAAGAAAATTCCCAGGAATACCAGTCTTGGTTTGAGAATTTTTGTTTCTGGTTTTGTCTTTCCACCTGCTCTTTGTTGGAATTTGTTTTTCTTTTGAGGAGAAAACTTTCCATCTTTTTATTTTCCAAATCCATTACCTGGAGTTCTCATAAGTTAATATTTTGAAAGTTTCATGATTATTAATAGTAAGTACTAAGTTGTTCTTTTGGTTTAAGTTAGGAAATTTAGTTTTTTATTACTTACAGGACTAATGTTGTCACAGAGCACTGTCTCTCAAGAAGTATATCAAGACATCTTATTTTATTGACATTCTGGATTTCCTCACTACTCTTTGCCTTTCTTTTTTTCTTTTCCAACCAAGAAGGTAGAGGATGGAATGTAGACAATGGGAGTGGCGATAACCACCGTGTGTGAGAAGGGAGGATGCCAGATCGATGTGAATATATGTGTGTGTTCTTGAAACCTTTGCAGCTGCTCATTGTCATCTCTTTTCTTTCTTGATTTTCCTTTATCCAAACCCCATCACTCTACCAGTCCTGGCAAGGTCACAGATGTTTCACAGACTGAGAAACACTGGGAAACAGGGCTATATAGAAACACTAGTGTGGAGGAAAACAAAAACACACCCTGAGGAGGAGGACTGTCTTGTCTTGACAAGATGGTGGCAG
Source organism: Equus quagga (assembly GCF_021613505.1). NCBI lineage: Eukaryota > Metazoa > Chordata > Mammalia > Perissodactyla > Equidae > Equus > Equus quagga. The sequence goes on along the minus strand of NC_060269.1, from coordinate 108,735,544 downwards.
CACAAATTGGTTCTGCTTATCTTAAAAGAACAATTCTATCAGTGTTCTAGAATAGTGCTCTGTCTCTGCATGGTATTAGCATATTATTTTGTGACAATATCCATGTTGGTGCTGCTGTTCAGTAATTAAATGTTGGAAGTTCTAGATGTTTTTACCAAATTATACAGTATTCCACAAATTTGCAAATAGTATGAAATATATTTCTGTGTGGATTAAACTGAGCAGCATCTCTCCAGGATCTTGTTTTGGTTAACTTTTTGCCTCAATTCGAGTGATAGTTTTTCCTTGCTTCATCTTTCCTGGGACGGCTATTTTATCCTGGGAAGACAACTAAGAAATGGATCACACAGTCTTTTATTTTGGAAGATATGACAATCACCCTAAATTCCTAATTCTGTACAAATGAAGAGGAGAGCTCTCGGAAACATATTTATCTCTTTAGAAGCATGAGTTACCAGGTGAGAGATAAACAAATACAATTTTTTGAAAACCCAGAGCAGATTCAGAACACAATAATTTGCTTAAACTTAGAGCCTCTTCTTCCTATATCTTTAATGGTTAATTCATTGGTTCGCTATAAGAAAGACTGAACAATTTGTCTGTATGAAGAACTGTATTAGATGCCAAAGGTAAGAGACTTTACCTTTCAAAAGCTTACAGCCTCCAAGGCAGAAAGGCAATAACACAGATTACTGTAACATAAGATATAATATGGAAGTAGACACTAAAAATATTTTTTAAGTGATATAGAAATGATTAAAGAAAACAAATCCATCCACTTGAGTAGAATCATAAAAAGCAAACCGAAATGGATCTGTAAATGTTGATAGAATCAGGCTATCTAGAAATAAGTGGTATAAAGCATTCCAAACAGAGAATTGAATGAAAAAAAGCTTGGAAGCAGTAAAGGGTAGAGCACGGTTGTTCTACTGTGAGCCAGACACTGAGCTTAGCGCTGACAGTACAATGATCAATATTAAGGAGTTTCTACCTGATGGAGTTCACAGTCTAGTAATGATCTGGGAAGAACAAGGAGGGAAGTTTTGCCAGTAAGACTGGTATCACCCAACGGAGTGACAAAGTAAAGGATATTGAAAGCCAGGAAGAGGATGTTATTCAATGAAATGCTGGGATGTGTGTGTGTGTGTATACCCTCTTTAAGCAAGTGAAAGACATAATCATAATTGTGATTTAGGAAGATTAATTTGGTAGAAATAAACAATGTGGAGTTGGTACAACAAAAGTAATGAGGCTAAGGAAGAGTTTACTTTGGCATATCAAGTTCATTCTTTTTTTTTTTTTTAAGTAAGGTTTTACGTTTTATCTCTCTCCCCTTTAATCTTTGTGGGTTTTGTTTTTTTGTTTTTTATTTTTTAACGGGAGATGGATGAAGGTGAGCGGGGTCTCTTGCTCTTTCTTCACTCGCCACCTGCTTGGGTTTCTCTTATCATATACCTTACACGCCCTGTCTGCTGCTTCTCACTGTTTACTTCTGCATCCATTGTTTTTCTGTAATCTCCTTTGTCCCTGATACCAGGCCCAAGTACTCAAAAGCTGGTTGAATATATTGCTACTCACTTTCAAACTCTGATCTTTAAGTTTTTATATGGATGTATGTTTCACTCAGGTTGGCAGTTCGATTTATTATAAGCAGAGCTTATACTGACAGAATCATATATTCAGGTCTTTTCATTTTAAAAAATATAAAAGAAAAGGAACTCTGGTGCCTCAGATAAAAGGGCTGCCCAATTATAAGGTGCATAGGACCAGATGTATGAGTGTGGAGGAAAAGGATCAGAAATCATAGTAGATAAGATGACAATGGGTCACCAGTGTGGGACTACAGTTAAGAAAGGGAATATGATAGTGGGATACACGAGCACAATCATAAAATGTAAGAGCCATAAGGTACTCAGCATTAATCAGTCCCTATAGTTCTGGGCTTAGCACCAAAAGGAGTGTGATGACAGGGCCTGCCTAAAGCACAATTGCAGGGTAAGTGAATTTGGCTTCAGCAGCTGTCGCCCAATCTTTTCCACAACCTGCTTTTCCCACTGATGCCCACCCCTCCAGGCAGTTAGCACTCAATACTGCCACATGCGGCCCACCAGCCTGGCACTATCCCATATCCCCATACCGTCCAGCCCTTTGCCTCGCTTTCCACCTCCTCAAAATTGAGATCAGGGTCCCAGAGCTCTGATAAACTACTTTGGAAAAGGAGAGTAATTGTGTTTAATTTTTTTAAAAAAATCTTCTGTTTCTTTTTTTTTTTCTAAGTATACGTTTTGGTGGAGAAGATTGGCCCTGAGCTAACATCTGTTGCGAATCTGACTCTTCTTTTTTTCTTTTTCTCCCCAAAGCCCCCATACGTAGTTGTAGGTCACCCTAGTTGTAGGTCATTCCAGTTCTTCTATGTGGAACACCTGCCTCAGCATGGCCTGATGAGCCGTGCAAAGGTCCACACCCAGGATCTAAGCCGTAGAACCCCAGGTGGCCAAAGCAGAGTGCACAAACATAGCTACTTGGCCATGGGGCCAGCCCCTTCAAGGGAAAGCTTGGAACAATAAGATTTAAACCCTATGTAATGACTTTGCAATGATGTAATTTCAGACAGTACAGCATATAGTATAGAAATATATTGGGGGGCTGGCCTGGTGGCGCAGTGGTTAAGTTTGCACGGTCCGCTTCTTGGTGGCCTACGGTTCGCCGGTTGGGATCCCAGGTGTGGACATGGCACCGCTTGGCAAGCCATGCTGTGGTAGGTGTCTCACACATAAAGTAGAGGAAGTTGGGCATGAATGTTAGCTCAGGGCCAGTCTTCTTCAGCAAAAAGAGGAGGACTGGCAGTAGGTAGCTCAGGGCTAATCTTCCTCAAAAAGAAAAAAAAGACAGAAAGAAAAAAGAAAAAGAAATATGTTGGGGTGGGGAGATGTAGTAAGGAAGGCTCTATATTTTCTTGTTTTGTAAAAAAGAGTTAAACCTAAACCACATTATGCATGCAACTATCTACCCTAATACATAAATCTGGCATAAAATATTTTAGAATTGCTTTAGGTAATTAAATGGGTAAAAAAATAACACCATTCATTTAATTCCAAAAGTGCTCTGCACTTTTTCTTGCTAAATTTCAGTCTGCTTGTTTCTGACCAGTTCTTCAAGTTAATAAGGATAATTTAAACTCAGATTGTACTCTGCAGATACTATGTCAACTATCCTGTAGTCCTATATTATGTGGCATAAGCAAATTATACATATGTATATATATTCATATTTTCTCCAGTTTGAAATTCAGATCATTCACTAAAATAGTTTAAAACATTAAAACAAATTAGAAAGCAGCTGGTCTCACTCACTCCTTTTTTCTAGACTGGAAAACTGGACTGTGTATTGAAACTTAAAGCCAAACCTCTCAAAACTTTTCTACATACTTCAGAATACATAAAAGTCTTCGGAAAGATATTTTGGAAGTTTAGATTCAATTGGATGATTTCCAAAACATCAAAAGAAACAGCTGAAGAATAAGTCCTTTTAAATCCATGATCTTTAACAAGGGTTACTATTTAAAGCAAATCATCACAAATAATATGCTTACATTATATTTTCTTACTAAAGTCAAAAATCTGCCCTCTAAATATGCACATTTATTCATTCATCCATTATACAATTTTTTTAATGTGTCTATATCACAGTATAAACAAGTCTCTGTTTGCTTTCACAGAATTTAAATTCTAGTTGAAGGGAAAAGATAACAAACAAATAAAACAATATCAGATGAGGATAGGTGCCATGAAGAAAATAAAACATGGTGACAGCACAGTGAGTAGAGGAGGTGATAACACTTCAGCTAGAAGGGCAGCAAAGGCCACTTTGAGGAGATGACCTTTGAGCTGAGACTTGAGTTCCGTCAAGCATCCAGCCATGCAAAGATCTGAAGGAGGAGCATTTCAGGCTCAAGGAGGAGGAATTTCCAAGCCCCTAAGGTAGGAACCAGCTAGAAGACTTGAAGAAAAGAAGGAAGGTTGATGTAGCCGGTAGTCTAGTGATTGAGGAGGCAGGAGAAAGGCAATCTGCCAGAAACAGGTACAGGCCAAATATGGTAATTTGCAGGCCTTGGTAAAGAACTCAGATTTGTTTCTGAGTCAAAGCAGAAGCTATCAGAGAGCGAAATTACTTTTTTTGGGCGGGGGGGTGGGGGGTTGATGAGGAAGATTGGCCTTGAGCTAACATCTGTGCCAATCTTCCTCTATTTTGGTTGTGGGATGCCGCCACAGCATGGCTTGATGAGCGGTGCTAGGTTCTCACCCAGGATCTAAACCTGCAAACCCTCGGTGACCAAGGCGGAGCACCGAACTTAACCACTATGCCACTGGGCCAGTCTCTACTTTTTTTTAAAGATGATTCTAGCCTGTCTGTGAGGGATAGATTGCAGGCGGGACAGGAGTGTAGAAACAGGGACCACTGGTGAGGCTGTTGCAGTTCTCAGAGACAGTGTTTGGGAGGTTCAGGTTAGGGCAGTAGCAATTAGGCTGGGGAAAAATGAAAAATTCAGGCCATATTTTGGTAGCAGAGCAAACAGAACTTGTTTCATAGTAGATGGGGAGGGGAGAGGAAAGGGAAGAGTCAAGTTTAACTCTAAATCCCAGTCAAGCAGTGGAATTTATATTTTTGTGGAAACAGCAACAAATTAAAAATTAAAGCAGGATGTGTATTAAAGTCACTTGTTAGACTAAATTCCGGGCCAGGCCTGATGGTCTATTGGTTAAAGTTTGTCCACTCCACCTCTGCAATCCAGGTTCATTTCCCAGTCACGGAATGACACCACTCATCTGTCCATAGCCAAACTGTGGCAGTGGCTCACGTAGAAGAACTAGAATGACTTACAACCAGGATATACAACCGTGCACTGGGGCTTGGGGAGAAGGAAAAAAATGAGGAAGATTAGCAACAGATCTTAACTCAGGGTGAATTCTTCCTATTGGAAACAAAAATCTTTTTTCAATGCAATAAAATTCAATTCAAAAATATTTGCTAAGAGCCTACTATGTGCAAAGCACTTTAATAAGACTTACAGATAATACAAAGGATGCCATTCCTGCTCTCAGCAACTACTAAAAGTAGAAGACATACAATTAGCCAGAGAATTAATTTTTAGATAATGCTTTCAAATCAAGTAAAACACTTATTGAATGCCTACCATGAGCACAGCACTGCTAAGAATAAAAGGCAGTTATACACAGATGAACAAAATGTGCCATTGACAGCAAGTAATTTAGAATCTAAATGAAAAACGTAATTTCTCCTGGAATTAGCTACCAGAGATTATAAAATATACATCTGTCCATTCTATCTTCAATAAGTTGGGAATCATCATTACATCACTTTTGAAATCCATCTGTGTACTTGCCCAGTGGCACCTAGTAGTCATATTCCTTTCCCTTTTTATATCAGGGCTCAGCAAAACACGCTGACAGGACTCTAGCAATCAGCACATTGTTTTTCTTATCGTCATACTTTGCTTGGCTCATGCTGTTTTAGGTGGAGAAGCTGCACTTCTAAATTAAAAGGCTATGTACTCACAGCGAGTGGGTTCTGAAGACCTAAATGATTGACGGGAGAGTAATTTGCTATGCCATCTGAACTCTGAGTGTGCGGAGTGGAGTTCTGCATGAGGCACAGTTCTCTGCTTTTCTGTGCATTCATGCGCCGGGATTTCCCATTCCACATAATTAGTCACTTTATATTAAAATAATTAATAAGAAAGGGTTTTAGTATCTCGCGTGTTGCTAATGGTGTGTTGCCACTAGCATTAAAATGCTTCAAATGTATCTTTGGAATATAAAAGTGTTTCAACCCAGTATCATGCTTTCTCAGGGCTGGGTAGGAGAATAGTGACAGAGGGCTTGTGTTTTTCAAGATGACTGAAATTACCTCATGTGCTACTTATAATTGTAGGTGTTAAATGCCAATAGTCTGTTTTCATTTCTAAGGGAAGTTTTGTATTATGTCAAAGCCAATGGTATGTTTATATTCATGAGATTTGTGGCAAAGGTTGGTAGAAATGCTCAAGGAGTGGAATTTTTACATATGGAAGCAATTGAAGGGCAAAACACAGAATCATAGAGGCAAAATCTACTCTCAGGGACACTGCACACAGCTGATTTCTCTCTGAGTTCAGATGAGTACCTAAAGGCTGGATCTGGCCCTCATAGTGATAAAAATAACATGTTCTCATACTTATGATGATAGACACCTGTTATTTAGACAATTTCTACCAACAGCAAAAAAATAAAAAGCAAAAATCCTCATTGCCAGCACTTCCCTACTCACAGCTGCTTCCTTTCCATACTAATCACAGCAAAGCAGACAGCCCTCTCAAAATTGACCAGAGAATGCAGATGGAAATAAAAATCTTCACTAGAGCATCTGAATATGATAACTGTCTGGCAACAGTGCTTAGGAAAAAGGGGAAAATTTAAAAGAAGAAATTAAGCTGAAATGGAACCAGAAAGAGGTAAAGAAAAAGTTTAACATATTACAAATTGGTAAGTCCATCTTCAGATTCAAGTGTCCTATGTGTGTATGAATATAAAGTAAAAGATATCTGAGCAGATTTGTCTGTTTATCTTTTTCAAGGTGATACTACTTTATTCACTTAACATTTAGAAGCTCCTATCGTGAGAAAGGAGAAATTATTTCTCCTTGTTAGATAGGATTGGGCTTCATGGAAATGATGGCATTTGTCCTCGGTCTTAAAGAAAACGCAAAATCTTTGAGTGGGAGAAAGATGGAAGATGATAATGTTGAACTCACAGCCCTTTGTATCCTGTGGACAAGTAAAATTGATCCTATTTGGGGGAATGTCTCAACCAGGTTTGGGGAAGCTGCTTTCTAGACTCACGGTTGGTCCCTTCTGCCAATAGAGCTGATCCATTCCTGACATCCATTGGCCGATTCTCCAGCTGCACTTGCTTCCGGGATTATCTAGAGCTGTGCCTTGTGGTTTAACATTGGGCAACTCAGAATTCTCCTGCCTTTCCTGAAACTGCCTGAGTTGACCTTAAAACAAAGCAGGTGCTCAGATATTCTGCTGTAATCCACTTTTCATACGTGCCTCAGCCAGCATATGAGAATTTTCAACACTGTGGTGTCAAAGCTCACAAATTGGCTATCTTCTAGAACCCAGTTATTGTTTGCATTGATCTTGTCCTGTCACTTGATATTCACCAAAGTGTAAAGAACCTGGTGTCACGAAAACAGAGACAATGAGAGAAAATAACCGCTTTGTGGATGTTTTGCTTAACATGGGTTTCTGAGTATTTATAAAGGTAACTAGCAAACTAGAAGTTTCTATACAAATGTAAAAGAGTAGTTCCAGTAACAGTATCATGCTGTTGGCCTTCCAAAGGACACACTGACCTTGAGTCAATTTTCAGTCTCATTTTCAGTGATGGTACCATTAGACAATACACATATCTCTACACGGTGTTTGTATGACTCATACCTAAACCCTGCCAACCACGGGTGGAGTTGGGTTGCTGCAACTTCTAAGCACATTTGACTCACTGAGAACGAACTTACTAAGGTTGTAGTTGACAATATCAGCATAGATGCTATCTTAACTAGACCACTCTCTGACATCAGTGAAGGGAGAAAGAGCTATGTGTTGGTTCTAGTTACAAGCGCACAGAATGTCAAAGGGATCTTAGACACCATCTGGTTGGTAGGTCCCAACATGCAGCTTCACCAGTTTTCTAAAAATTATAAGAGAAATTGGACATTTTCTATACAATAATACCACACATGGACACAAAAGTTTCTCTGATTCTGATTGGCATTATATAAATGTAATAGAGGAAAACAGTAGTAAATAAATCTTTTGTGAATCGTTGTAATCACTTAACTAATTTAATAACAATTGCTTTGGAAACAAATCAAGTTGCTAATTTTTTTTAAAATCTCCTACTTATCTCCTGTCTTGCCCTCTTCCTAATCCATTCTCCATGATGCTAACGTTATGCCATTTCTCAAAAATCAAACCTGATTAAGAGCTTTCTTATTTATACATCCCTTTACAGATTCTCATTCGCCTGAGGGACAAAGCCCAAACTCCTTACCAGAGCACACAAGACATTCAGTGTCCAAGCCCAGCCTACCTTTTTAGCTCCATTCTCATCTAGCCTCTCGTTTCCTTCTACCCACTCATCCACCTACTCTTCTCAACCTCAAACCATATAGAACTGCATGACTTACAGTTCCTCCAAAATGCCAGGATATTTCACGCTGCCTTGCCTTTGCATACACTGCTTCTGCTGCCAGGCGTGCTGTTTCCATCTTTGTTTGCCTAACAAACAAACACCTACTCATCTTTCAAAATTCAGCTCAAGCGTTATCTTTTCTATGAAGAGTTTCCAGATCCTTCCCTCTTGGATGTCCACCCCAGGGGAATTTTCACTCTCCCATTTATGGTGTATGTATCATGGTACGTTTAGCACAAGGCACACGCCCTCACTTGCAAGTCTGCTCTTGCACTCCCACTCTATTCTACCCTACTCCCCACCACTGTCCTGATTGTTCTAAGGTCAGGAAATGTACCATAATTCTCTTAGGACCCGGAGTACTAGCACCCTGCCATTCAGTGTTTGTGGAAGGAAGGAAGAAGGTAGAGAGGGAGAGATGGAAGGAAGCAAAGCCAGAAAGTCCTATTAACTCTACTCAAAAATATGTTTCACATCTAACTGCTACCACCCTCATCTGAGCCACTCTCATTTGGACTTCTGCATCAGCCTCTCTCTCTGGTCTTTTTGCTTCCAATTTTGCCTAGCTTGGTCTATTCTCCATACAGCTGATAAGAGTAATCTTTCTAAAAAGTATGTCAGGTTATATTACTTCTCTGATAAAAAATTCTAAGCCTTCACATTAAAAAAAAAAATCACACGTCATCTTACCACTCCAATCTCTTCTTGCATGGTGCTTCTCCTAATCCAGTACCACCCTCCACACTGTTCGTATTCCTATCTCACCAAGACATCAAAGTTTTCCTGTCTCAGGACCTTTTCATTTAATGTGTCAAGCGTATTCTTCCCCAGATCTTCACATGGCTGCCTCCTTCACATCATTCAGAGACGAGTTCAGATATAACTTCCTAACTCCCATTCATGGCTGGTGAAAATGCATAATGGTATAGCTACTTTAGATGACAGTTCGGTAGTTTCTTACAAAGCTGAACTTAATCTCACACGTGATTCAGCAATCTCGCTGCTATTTACCCAAATGAATTGAAAGATTTATGTCCACACACAAGCCTGAATATGGATATTTATAGTGGCTTTATTCATAATTACCAAAGACTGGAAGCCACTAAAATGCCTTTCCGAAGATAAATGGATAAACAAACTGTGGTACATCCATATAATGGAATATTATTCAGCAATAAAAAGAAATGAAGTATCAAACAACACAAAACATGGAGGCACCATAAATTCATATTGCTTAGCAAAAGAAGCCAGTCTGAAAAAGCTACAACTCTATGATCCCAATTATATGACATTCTGGAAAAGGTAAAACTAGAGAGACTGTGAAATAATCAGTGGTTGCCAGGGGTTTGGGGCAATGAGGGAAAGGATTAATATGTGGAGTATAGGGGTTTTTTAGGGTGTGAAGTTACTTTGTACGATATTGTAATGATGGATCTACAACATTATGTATTTCACAAAATCCGTAGAAGCATACAACACAAAGAGTGAACCCTAATGTAAACTATGGACTTTAGTTAATAATAATGTATCAACATTGGCTCATCAACTGTAACAAATATATCACACCAATGAGAGAGGTTAATAATAAGTGACACTGTACTGTCTGCTCAATTTTCTGTAAACCTAAAACTTCTCTATAAAATAAAGTCTATTAATTTTTTAAATCTTACTAGCATTCATACAAAAAAAATATATATATAACTTCCTAAAAGAAGTCCTTCTTGACCACTCTGGTATAGCTTCAAGGTAGTCTCAATCTCATTCTGAATATTACAATTGTCTAAATGGAATTTATCACTATTTAAGATTTTCTCTTATTTGTTCATTTTTTTATTGCCTATGTCCCCTACTAGTGGAATAAAGAACTTTGTCTTCTTCAACACTCTATTGCCAGGGCTTAGAAAAAGTCAGGGAGCATACTGCATCAGTAGGCACTTAATACATATTTGTTGAAAGCAGACGAGAAAAATATCAAGACATTGATATAGTTTTTATCTTCCCCTAGTTCATTTACTCTATCATTTTCCTAGATGACCATTTCACAGTTTCTCTCTCCTCAAATCTATACTTCCTCCCCAAAATTGCCAGTGTCTCCCTTTGCTCCCAATGCCTAAGATCTATGCTCCACCCTTCTCTGCTCCTCTGCCATCTGGAAACTGACTCCTAAAAATGTTTCACCTAGGGAGCCTGCTGCCTGGTTTCCCAGAGTTTGCAGTGGGATCCTTTGGCAGGATGTAAAGAGTAAGAGAAAGAGGTTATGATAATTCCTTCCTGCTCCCTGCCTGCTGTCACTGCGGTTCTGCCAGGCACTGGAGCTTCCAAATTCACAGCTTCAGAAGGGCAGCTCCTCCTCTTACCACGGTTTCCTTCACTTTCCCCTTTAGGCAGAGGAGTGAAATAGCTTTCTGTTGGTGTTGGTCTCTTTTGTGATTTCTTTAACTCTTCTAAAACATTAGTAAGACTCTTGAACCAATAAAGTTAGATTCTATTTCCTGATGTTCCCAGTCTAATACATCCACCCTAAGCTGATGATATTGCTTTCCACTTTACTAAGAAAATTGGAACACTTAAAAGAGAATTCCCAAGACTTGCCCCACCACATCTACCTATCGACCGCCATCTGTTTCAATATCCTCTGCCCTCCTGCCCGACACTCTAGAAGTGTCTTTCCAATATTACAGCAACTAACCACATGTGGCCATTGAGCACTTGAATGTGGCTAGTGTGACTGAGAAAGTAAATGTTTAAGTTTAGTTAATATAAATTTAAATTTATAATTAAATACTCAATTCAGTTACTGGCAAATTTTAAGTACGTTTGGAACACTTGTGTATATAAACCTACTTTTTGAACAGTACATTTTTTTTGGAATCTAAATACAAATCAGGTATTTCTGATGAAAATTTAGTGACCAAATTAATATGTTCTATTGATATAAAATACATACAGGATTTTAAATATCTAGTACAAAATAAAGAATATAAAATTGGTCACGACTAATTTCGTGTTAATGCATGTTGAAATGGTAGTATTTTGAGTATATTAGATAAATAAATGTATTATCAAAGTAATTCACTTGTTTATTTTTACTTCGTTAAATGTGACTACTAGAAAAAAGTAAATTACATATATGGCTCATAATTCTCTTTCTATTTCACAGCAGAGCTCCAGATCTACTCTCCATGCCCCTAATTTAAGTCAATCTCTCGCTTGTTCACTAGTTCACATCCCTCTCAGCTACTCAAATGCACCACTTTTGCAATTCTCCCTTCTCTCTCCAAAATCATCGATTTCTCCTTTCAATTGGATCCTTCCCATCCACACACAGACATGCTATTATTTTTCACCTTCGAAAAAATTATCTTTACCCCATTTCAAACACTGTTTCGCTACTCCCTTTGGCATCAAAATACCCTGAAAGTGTGGTCGATATTCATGGTCTCCAATCCTACTCCTTCCATTCTTTCTTAAACCAGCTAACTCCTCCACTGAAACTGCTCTTATCAAGGTTACCAATCACTTCTACATTTCTCACCCATTGGTCTATAGTTCTTCATGTTAGTTATCTTACCGAATCAATTAAAAAGTTATTACTTCCTTCTTCCTTGATATACTTTCTTCCTTCTAGTTTCCAGGACATCATACTCTTTTGCTTTTCCTCCGGTATCCCTGATTCTTCCTTTTGGTCTTTTTTAATTATCTTTTCTCAGTTTCCAAATCTCTTAGCATTGGAGTGCTGCAAGATTCAGTCCTTGGTCTTAGTCTGTCTCTCTACTTTCATTCCTTGGGTGATTTATATCCAGTCTTGCAGCTTTACATAGTCTCTGTTTGCCAATGATTCTAAAATTTATACTTCAAGACCAGAAATAAGTTTGAATTCCAACTCATATTTCTTAATACCTCCTTGACATCTTGAACATAACTTCTCTAAAACTGAACTTCAGCCTTTCTGATCTCCATCCTTTGAGTTGTTTGGGCCAAAAATTTCAATCCTCCCTGACTTCTCTCTTTCTCTATTCACAACAGCACATCAGTTAGGAAATCCTACTGGCTGCATCTTCAAAATATATCAAGAATCTGACCACTTTTCACCACCTCCACATTACCATGGTGGTCCAAGTCCCTGTCACCTCTTACGTGGATTATTGTAACAGCTTCATAAGTATTATCTCTGTTTCATCCTTTGCCCCCAACAGTCTATTCTTAACACAACCAAAGTAACAGCAACCAAAGTAAGCACAACAACAAGGAAATCAGACCTTGTCTTTCCTCTGCTCAGGCAAGTTGAATGATTTATCATTTCATCTAGGGTAAAAACCAAACTCTTAAGAAGGGCCAACAGACCCTTGCATGATATGGCCAAGATAATGCTACAACCACATCTCCTATTTGCATTTTCTCTCTCCACCTCAGACACACCAGCCTCTAAGTTCCTTCTGGAGAACACCAGGCATTCTCCCTTCTGGGGCCTTTGCAATGGCTGTTCCCTCTTCCTGGAACCATTTTCCTCCGGATATCCATGTGCTACTTGCTTTACATCTTTGCTCAGAAATCATCATTCCTGCTAAACCTGATCTGATTGCCTATTTTAAATTGTGACAGTCTCCCCAAATCCTATCCCCCTTACCCTGCTGGTTTTTGTTATCATCTCCTAGCACTTACTGCCTTCTTACCTTCCTATATGATTTACTTATTTTTATACGTTTTTTTTATTTCCCACTCCACCTGTATGTACATTCCAAAAGGGCAGAGGTTGTGTTTATTTCCTATCTACCTAAAACAGTGCCTGGCACATGGGAGATATTCAAAAAGTATTTCTTGGGGCAGGCCCGGTGGCGCAGCAGTTAAGTTTGCATGTTCTGCTTTGGCGTCCCGGGGTTTGCTGGTTCAGATGCCAGGTGCAGACATGGCACCACTTGGCAAGCCATGCTGTGGTGGGTGTCCCACATATAAAGTAGAGGAAGATAGGCACAGATGTTAGCTCAGGGCCAGTGTTCCTTAGCAAAAAAGAGGAGGATTGGCAGCAGATGTTAGCTCAGGGCTAATCTCCCCCCCCCCCCAAAAAAAGTATTTCTTGGATGATATAACAGCTCAACTCCTTCATTCAGTCTTAATTTTTCATTCTTATTGGCCATGTTTTCCAACGCAATCAAGGGCCTAAGTTCTAGTTCAAGAAAAAATACATTCCAGACTCATCCTGCTTAGCCTTAGAGGTGCCTGAAAGTCCCGGTACCCAGAGATCACGGTATGAAGATAGTGGTGCTGTTTAAGTGTAGGACAACATAAGACAGGTGATCTACTGAGGAGCTGCAGCCTAACAGTTATTCTGAAACCTGACAAGTTGGCAACAGCAGCTCTTCATGAAACCGAGGCTTTCACTACAGAAAATAGTTAAAAGTTGCCTCTGACTTCTGCTAGTAAAGAAATGAAACAGAAGCATAGAACGCCCCAACTAGAAGAGCCTGGGGATCATTTGGTCCAATTTCCTCCTGCAGCTGTTCAGTAGCAGAGCTTGAACTCAGGGTCCTTGTCTCCCTATCAAAGGTCATTGAGATACCCATTATCCTATACTGCCTCTATTATGTGCATGTATATCCTTATATGCACAAACAGGGATTATAAATGCAGGTTGTTGTTAACTGACAAGAAGCTTGTGTTTGTTTATAATGCAGTTATGAAGAAACTGCACATTTTCTCCTGGAAAAAATAATATTATGCCTCTAGGCAAGCAAGCCCATATAAGGGTATTTTACCTAGAACTTAATCAAAGTGTAATATTAATAGTATTTCAGCACCTAACCACCATTTGTAGAAGCAACTTATGGAAAAGAGTGCACAAGGTTTTAATTCATTGTACTGAATACACCTCAGTGCCAGTTCCATAAACAGGAAAATCCCTCAAAAAAAGTTCCTGCCAGGATCCAGCCTGGTGGTGCAGTGGTTAAGTTTGGACATTCCACTTCTGCGGCCTGGGGTTCGCCACTTCGGATCCTGGGTGTGGACCTACTCACAGTTTGTCAAGCCATTCTGTGGCAGGCATCCCACATATAAAGTAGAGGAAGATGGGCACGGATGTGAGCTCAGGGCCAATAGTCCTCAGAAAAAAGAGGAGGCTGGGGGCAGATGATAGCTTAGGGCTAATCTTCCTCAAAAGAAAAAAAAAAAACTCCTGCTGTTTCTCCACAGTGAAGAGAGATCACATACAACAGCACAGTAGCTAGAGTGGAAAGTGCAGTACTTCCTGATAGTTGGGAAAACAGAATTTAATGGATTTACTGTCAAGGTATCATTATTGATAGAGTAATGGTTATAGTTTTCATACTTAAGGCTTTAAATAAATGCTAAAATTCTGCTTAAATCAATCCCAATATTGAGTATATAATACACTCATTCTCTACTATTTCACCTTTTGTATATATGGTGGGCAGAATAGTGAGCCCCTGACTCATGTCCCCATCCTCATCCCCAGACCCTGTGAACATGGTATATTACACGGCAAAAGAGACTTTGCAGAGGTGACCAGGGTTAAGGATCTTGAGACGAGAGATCATCCAAGATTATTCAAGTGGGCCCAATATAATCAGCAGTCCTTAAAAGAGGAGAACTTTTCCCAGCCTTAGTCAGAGAGGGAGATGAGACTATGGAAGGAAGTTCAGAGAATTGAGATGTGAAAAGGACTCTACCCATTAATGCTGGCTTTGAAGATGTTGGAGGGGGCCCACAAGCTGAAGAATGCAGGTGGCCTCTGGAAGCCAGAAAAGAGCCTCCAGAAAGAACCACAGCCTTGCCAATCCCTTGGTTTTAGCCCAGGGAGACCCGTGTCAGACTTCTGAACTACGGGACTGTAAGATAATAAATTTGGATTGTTTTAAGCCACTAAGTATATGGTCATTTGTTATAACAGTAATAGAAAACCAATATTATACTCATTTAGAAATATTTTTCTCACTAACTATAGCCCAGATATCAACTGGGATCTCTCTGCCTCTTAGAATCAAGATCACAAATGCAAATTCCCAGTCCACTGATTGTAAGAACCAGTCCTTCCCCCAAATTTGAATGGGCTACAAGGCTAGGGGTGGTTCTCATGGTTTTTTCCACTTCTGTGCCTATTACAATAATTCAGTATAGGAACCATTTCATCGTTTCTCTCATATGCCCTCTTCTTATACAGCATAGACTCAAGTGGAATTTAGTTGTCCTGTATTTCCACCAAATTATTTGTGTGCATAAGATTTTACTGAAGACAGAAAATTTGTGCTACAGAAAAACCACATAAAAGCAAATGTTTTTCCAAAAATTTCCTTTATCTTTTCTTCAATTGAAATTTCAGAACTTAATCCTGTTGTTATTCCCACAGCCCCTACTGCAGAGTAGTTTGTGGCCTTTTCTCCTACTGAACCTTACAAGCCTCGAGTTTTGGCTCTCTTCTCGCAACCCCAGTGGCTTATCAAGGGTTTTCTCTAAACAAAACATTTATTCCCCTAAGGGCTGCAAGTAAGATAATTCATTTGTCATGCTTCCACATAAGCCTCAACTATTTAACACATCCCCTTCTATAATCTATGTAAGGAAATATTCTCCCTTCCCCACTCTTCCTCACCTATATACAATAAGACAAATATTTTATGGCTATCAATCAAACCAGATGACCGTTAAATTCTAATGGAATCATGACCACCTTTCTCATGAAACAGTAAATAAAAAAGAAATGTTCAACTCTGAGCTGATTATTGATTTCCTGTTGTTTTAACTTCACATACAAAAAGTAAATAAAACTATATTAATCCCCAATATAAAATTATACAGCATTTGGTTTACAAAGCAACCCATCACTGATTTACAGGAAAAAGAGGGAGTTTTCTTCACTATTAACTATGTGCCAAGTACTTTGCAGGTTTTATCTAATTTAATCAACACAATGAATAGACAGTATCAAATAGTATTTGATACCATAAGCCAGAACAGCACATGTATTTTCTCATTTATTTTTCCATAAATCTAATATCCCCATAATATGGATAAAGAATGTAAGGCATAGAAAGGGTAAGTAATTTTACCAGTGGCAAAAAAGTGATGAAGCCAAGATTCATGTTCTGGAATGCTTTATCCAAAGATAATCTTTCTAGCCTGTAGGCTATAATACTGTACAGTCAAGTTACAGAAAAGAACCTTAAGTTCCAAGAATTCAGACAACTTCTGTAGTGTTCCACAACTAATGGACCCAGGGCTAACTTTCCCAGCTCAGTCCACACAGCACACCAGATTTCATGCACTTTCCAAATCTACACGGGTTAAGCAACCTGCATCCCCAAATAGACAAAAATTTGACTGAAAGATAATTACATTAACTCATTTTTTTCCTCCTCAGTTTTAATACTAAGATATCCAAAACAAATATGATATAAAATAACATTTTGGGGAGGCGTAATTTTACGGAAAGATTAAAAACTTTTTAGTGAAAAAGACTCAATTTCATATTTAACACTTACAGAGAATATTTCTCCAAGAAGGCACAAGAAAATGAAGAAGTTTTGGCTTTCAGAAAACAAAAGTGTGGCTGAGAGATCGAGGTAAAAGAAGACATTTTTCACTAAATACACTTTATAGCTTTAGAGTTTTCTATAATAATGTATTAATTACTGAAAAAATTAACTTTTAAAGATATGTTTAATGTAAAGTGCCTAGCATTGTAAATGCACAGAATAGGTCTTCCTTTCTTTTTAAAGAAACTGTTTATTTTCTGTCAGTCTTATTTCCATTTTCTGTCAGCCTTATTTCCATGTTCTGTTTAAGAGTCTGTAGAATAATAGCTTAAAACCACTCAGCGGTTGTTCTGCCCACTCAGTGGCCTGGTCGGTGGGAGCTGCAGTCCAGTCTTCAGTAGAGAACTTCTAGAAAGGCACAGAGGGCATCTACATGTCTTTGGACCAGTCTGTGACCTCAGTTGAGTACAGTAATGTGCCGCATAACAGACCACATGCGTGAAAATGGCCCCATAAGATTAGAACCATGTAGCCTAGGTGTGTAGTAGGCTATTCCATCTAGGTTTGTGTAAGTACACTCTGTGATGTTTGCACAGCGATGAAATCGTCTAATGACACACTTCTCAGGACATATGCCCATCATTAAAAGATGCATGACTGTATCAGTAAATTCGGGAGCTGGAGCAGTCCATTCACCCTAAATTTCCTCCTTGGCCACAGCCTTTTCAGCAGTGGCCTGCTCTTCCTCTCAATCCCTTCAGGATCTCTGTAGAAGTAGAGGTCAGGTGTGACCTCCCGTGGGTGCTCACAGGAGACAGTACCACACATGCACAGAACATCCCGGGCCAGCATCCGTCACATCAGACCCATAGAGTGAGCTCCCTTGTTGTTGTACAAGATGAAAATGTTCACATGGTGCAGAAGAGGGTATGTGTTACACAGCAGTGGTAGGCAGGTTAACATAAGATGCCTCTGTGTGAGGCTTGTGGTCAGACCTGGGATCAGTAACCACTGGAAGTTGGGGCTCTCAGAAGACTGCAGGGATCTGGTTAGTAAAGCTTCCAGAGTAGAGCAGCCTGCAATAGGAGTGGCTCTAGTGGCCCCAGCAAACTTCAGCACAGCTCACTGGCCAGTATTCCTGAAGGATATGACACTGACATCAGCCGGATTTTCATGGCAACAATGGCAGGAGATGACAGCAGAAGCTTCTCTCAGGTTATTTTCAGATTTATGATGTAGATGCCACCATTTTTCCTTTTGTAGAGGTACTGTTCCATTTGGAAGTCAAGGTTGGTGCCACCTAAGTGGGTTCCTGCTGCAAGGAATTTGAGGGCATTCTCCTCCTTCGGTTGCAGAACATCAGCGGCTCTTGACGTTGTGAAAGTTTCCCTCTAATTCACAACAGGAACCTGGAACAACACTGTATGGACGCTTGTCTGGGTAATAGAGAAAGCTCCTCTATTTATTCGAAGATGGGAAACACCTCCAATATTAACAGGACACAAAATTCCTGAGAAAGAATTATTTTAGAGCCAAATAGTGCCCTCACCCCACAGATGCTGCTGTGTAATAAAAGTATAGTTTCCAATAGTTTTATTTCTATACTTTAAAAAAGAGGCAACTTCTTAGGAACAGAGTTAAGAATGTAAAAGATACACTGGATCTTTTTTTTTTAATTTCAATTTTTTTTATTGAGTTAGTGATAGGTTACAATCTTATGAAATTTCAGTTGTACATTATTGTTTGTCAGTCGTGTTGTAGGTACACCCCTTCAGCCTTTGTGCCCACCCCCCACCCCACCTTTCCCCTGGTAGCCACTAATCTGTTCTCTTTGTCTACATTTTTAAATTCCTCATATGAGTGGAGTCATACAGAGATTGTCCTTCTCTAACTGGCTTATTTCACTTAACATAATTCCCTCAATGTCCATCCATGTTGTTGCAAATGGGACAATTTTGTTCTGTTCTACGGCTGAGTAGTATTCCATTGTATATATATACCACATCTTCTTTATCCAATCATCTGTTGATGGGCACTTAGGTTGCTTCCACGTCTTGGCTATTGTGAATAATGCTGCAATAAACAT